>NW_021939396.1:30511281-30603566 GCF_001715985.3 Manacus vitellinus | reverse complement strand
AGCGTGAGTCCATCCCTTGGGCAGCAGTTCTTCCCAAACTGCTGTCCCATGGGTCATTCCTCCATGGGGTGCAGTCCTTCATGAATGAGCTGTACTGACGTGGGTCCCCCACAGGGGCCACAAGTCCTACCCCGGAAAAACCTGCTCCAGGGTGGGCTTCTGTCTCCATGGGCCGCAGGTCTCTGGCAGGACCCTGCTCTATCCTGGGCCTCCCATGGGTTCACAACCTCCTTCATGCATCCACCTGCTCCAGCATGGGCTTGTCCATGGGCTGCAGGTGGGTCTCTGCACCCTGATGGTCCTCCATGGGCTGCAGGGGCACAGCTGCTCCACCATGGTCTGCACCACAGCCTGCAAGGCCTCAGCTCTGGTGCCTGGAGCACCTCCTGCTCCTCCTTCTGTGCTGACCTTGGTGTCTACGTCGTCATTCCCATGTTCTCACTCCGCTCTTCCCTGGCTGGAATTTCTTCTATGCAACAATCTTCTGTTCTTAAATGTTATCACAGAGGCATTGCTGTTACTTCTAATTGGCTTGGCCCAATCCTGGAGCCAGCTGGCATTGGCTCCACGGGACAGGGGAAGCTTCTAGCAGCTTCTAACAGATAGGCCAAGCACACACACTGTACGGCCCCCGTGGACTACCGCACCCAGGGAAAAACCCAGCCACAGAAACCCACTACATTCCACTCCTCACCTCTGTGAATCACATATTTAAGAATTTTAAATTTTACATTCATCACACAACCTTCCCTTACATAAACAAAAGAAATAACAACCTACCAAAACAGAATATAATGAAAATTCCCCTTGCCAAAAATCAAAATAACATCACCAATCACCAAACTTAAGTGAACAATTTACGCAAAATCCACCCCTTGTACCTTTACCACAATTACAGCAAAAATTCCCCACGATCATTTCATTCTCAAACAGTATTCAATACTTGTTTTGCTCGTTACCTCTCCCAATTACTATCCTTATCTCAAAATCCTCATAACTTCCCCGTACAGGCCACCAAAAAGCCTGTAGGTGTTACAATCCGAGTCCTTGTCTCAGCCAGAGTGTCCTCCATTACGGTTTGGGTTCCGGCCTCCACTGCAGTCTTCTGAGAGTATTGAACTGTGGCTCGATAAGCACAGGCCAGGCCAGGGCAAGAAGCTGTTGGTTTTGATTGGGGTAGGCAAGGCACCCTTCCGTGAGGTGATGTGTCAGTTTGCTAGGATTGAATACCCATCAGGTGTGAAGTCCCGGGTAATGGGAGGTGTCAAACACCGTAGGAATCCTTCCACACTCCCTGCCACCCAGGAACTGGGCCCCTCAGGGCATATCCCAATATATTATCACCTAAAGTTTGTTTTCTCCTACACCAAGATAACACCACATTCCACAAACTCCATAATGTTCTGACAATATTGGTTAGTAGCAGTAACATTACTAAACAGCTCACATAAGGATTAGCAAGGAGCATGGGTGACTTCATTATAAAGCCATTTATATCAGTCAGGAAGGGGGGGGAGGTTGTATTCCTCCATCAGTCTCAAATAGTTACCCAGAAGACAACTCCCCCAGCACAGAAAGGCCATTAGTACAAAAGCAGGGTGCAGAACCATTGTTTATATTAGTATGTTCCCGAAACTAGTAAAGTAAAGCTATAAGCAATGCAATGCAATGTGTATATATATATATAACTGCCTTTGTCGTGCCCCACGACTGGGCGCCAAAAAGGACTGTGGTGGGTTGACCTTGGCTGAATGCCAGGTGCCCACCCAGCCACTCTATCCCTCCCCTTTCCAGCCGGACAGGGTAGAGGGTAAGGTGGGAAAAGAAAACAACACAAATCGTGGGTTGCGATAAGGCAGTTCATGCAAAAAAGAAAGCAAAAGCAGCGTATGCACACACAAAGCAGAAGCCAGCAGTTAATCTCTACTTCCCATAAGCAGCGATGGTCGGCCACTTCTCCGAGAAGCAGGGCTCCAGCACACGTAATGGTTGTCAGCAGGCAGCCGTCGGAGGCAGTGAGTGCCTCCAGTCCTGCTCCTTGCCTCAGGTTTTATATCTGGGTTGATGTCCTATGGTATGGAATATTACCTTGGTCAGTGTGGGTCAGCTGGCCTACTTCTGTCTCCTCCCAGGATCTCGCCCTCGATTGAAGAAGGAATGTTACAGTGCTGTGCTCAGCAGTAGCCAAAACATGGGTGTGTTATCAACACTCCTCTAGCTACCAATGCAGAGCACGGCACTGTGAGGGCTACTATGGGGAAATAAATTTCGGCTCAGCCAGACCCACCACATCTATCATAAGTCTAATTTACTCTAAATTTGCATTTCAGAGTCTAGTTGGTAAAACCATTCTTAACAACAATTATTTGGGAAATATGTTAACTTTATGACTTGTTCATGCTCAGAGCTAAATCTACATATTATAAGATTTTGAACTGACTTAATGTCATGCAATATATGCGACAAAAACAAACTGTAGTGGCTTTTGTTTTAAAATTTTATGATCTTGTGATTTCATGATAGAATGATGAAGCAATGGTACTACAATCTATAAGAACAAAATATGTATGTGGAGGAAGTATGTTAACCTTCCTGTTTTTTTACAATGGGTTCAGAAGGGAGAAGAACTATTTATGGTAGTGTGACAACAAAAGCGAAGAGGAAAAGATTTATACAAACTGTCATATAAAATTTTGTGATTTAAGATTAGAATATTATGAAGATTAAAGAATGCTGGAGTTTATGATATCAAAGTACTGGCCCAGAAGGGTGAATAGAAAATTCCTACTGTTTTCTAAAACTAATGGGCTTTGTATCCAAAGGTGGATTAAAAGATTTATTTTGTCGTTATTATACTGTTTGAGTAATTCTGTCAAAATAAATATTGCATTTTGGGAGTCAAAATGTACTCTGTAAATTTCTTACTTGCTGATGATTGCCAGCTAGTTGAGGGAGGTGATTGTCCTGCTCTGCTCTGTGCTGTTGTGGCCTCACTTTGAATACTGAGTGCAGTTTTGGTCACTGCAATATAAGAAACATACTGAGCTATTGGAGAGTGTCCAAAGGAGGGCAACAAAGATGGGGAAGGGTCTCAAGGGGAGCGGCTGAGGTCACTTGGTCTGTTCATCCTGGAGAAGAGGAGACTGAGGGGAGACCTCATTGCAGTTACAACTTCCTTGAGAAGGGAAGAGGAGGGGCAGGCACTGATCTCTTCTCTGTGGTGACCCGTGACTGGATCTGAGGGAACGGCCTGAAGTTGTGTCAGGGGAGGTTTAGGTTGGATATTAGAAAAAGGTTCTTCAGCCAGAGGGTGGTTGAGTGCTGGAACAGGGAAGTGGTCACAGCACCAGGCCTGACAGAGTTCAAGAAGCGTTTGGATGATACTCTGGGGCACCTGGTGTGACTCTTGGGGATGGTCCTGTGTAGGGCTGGGACTTGAACTCAGTGATCCTTGTGGATCTCTTCCAACTTGGCATATTCTGTGATTCTGTGTGATTGTATGATAATAATAAGACAGAATGGAATGCAATACATTGGAGACCTCTGAAGAAGAGAAGCAAGAACAGATATTCTACGATTAAATTGAGTGATATAATGATGGTCTTATATAACCAAGGACATATTTGTTTTTAATGGGTAATCTGATTAATAACATGAAAACTGCATGTCAAAATCAATAGAAAAATAAATTTTAGCATGTGGAATTTGTCTGTTATATTTGTGTAATCTTTGGTTGTGTTAAGGAGCTTTCTACCTTTCATCTGTGCCAAAAATTTGTAGACATGATTTCCAGTGGCTGCATGGGAATTTGGATCTGGAAATATTGAATTATTGTTATTTAGATAGCATAGTCTCAATCTATGAAACTTAATCTGAATTTATGATGAAATACTTGAGGTTCTTTCCCCAGGAAATACTATAGTTTCCTAACCTGAGCATTGGTATCAGAGAGATAGGTGTCTGGAAACTGTTTCTGCAGGTCTCAGGAGATTCAAAAAGTCAAGCAGCATTATGGATACTTTGTGCAAGAGGGATGGATCACTTTGAGCAAACCCCAGATTAGTGCAGTAAAAACTATGCATACAGAGTATGGTATGATTTTTTTGATTTGCCTTTCAGCTACGAGCCTATTCTTCCATGTCTCTTAAAGAATTAAAAATAAGAATAAAGAATAGTGATACACAGTAATTCATGATCTTTTTTTTTGACTTGTCCTAAACATGCCTCATGAATGTCTCCTTTTTTGCCAACCTAGTGATAAAATCAATGAATGACAACCTTACTCTAGTTTTCATAATTTGTGTTTGAATTGTGTATTATTTCAACAAAAGCTCGTTATAGAAAAGGAAGAGAAAATCGCATTCATTTCACATGAACTATTGGTTTAGAGGAAATAAAGCTTTGTTTGAAAGCATGTTGGGTAATACCCTTTTGGCTAAGAAAAGTACCCATAAGTAAAAAGAAATCTCAAGATAGAAAAAGCACTTAATTTAGCTTGGAAAGTTGAACTAAACCTTTCAATTTTGTATTTGTGCTTTATTCACTGCAACATGGCTGCACATGGTTTCTAAAGGGAATGCTGCAATGGGATTAAAACTTTTTTTTTTTCTCATGGTGAAAACATTTTTCTTTCTTACATAACACAAATGGAGCATACAGTTTTCAAGTCTCACTTTTTTCTTCAGTCTTCTGCCTCAGTAAAAGAAACTTCAAAAATGGACAGTCTTCTTTTTTAATTTTTTATAGAATGAGATACACACCAAGGATTTCTAAGAAGATTTCCCTTTCTTTTCTTTCAAATTTCAGACATGGGACACAGAACTGGAGAGATCTGCAGAGTCATGGGCTGAAACCTGTCTGTGGGAGCATGGACCAGCAAACCTTCTTCCATCAATTGGACAGAATTTGGGGGCACATTGGGGAAGGTAGTTTAAGATACTGTTTTATTCAATATATGAAGTTTTTTAAAATTTAAAATTTGATTATTAATTAAAGGAAAAATGATAGAAGCTACAACTTTTGAATGATCTAATACGTTGCTACTGGCTTTCATAGGTACAGACCTCCAACATTTCATGTCCAAGCATGGTATGATGAAGTGAGAGATTTCACATATCCCTATCCTCATGAATGCAATCCATATTGTCCATACAGATGCTCTGGTCCTGTTTGTACACATTACACACAGGTATGTAGGTGTGTTTGTTTTTTATCATCTGTGGAAAAGAGTGGTTGAGACCTCCAGTTATGTTGCTGTATGATAATTAGAGCATACTAAACTTTCAGTATATGCCATAGCACAAAAGCCCTAAAAGGGCTTGTTTAGACTCTATGGTTAAAAGCACTGGGTATTAGTAACAGAGTAGGGTTGCCATACAAATCTTTAGACTTCATCCTCATGAATATCACTTCCTTATCAGGACTAAGGAAAAAGCTCACGAACACCAGTGTAGCACTGTGTTGCTGCTCACTGCACTTCACATAATCCGGCCTTTGTGCTGCTGTGCTGATAGTCCTTTCTGTAACAAGCTGAAGAAACAGCTCATTTTTAAAAAAAAGAAATATTTTCTTAGGTGAGTTCCTCAGAGCAAGGAATAGATTTTAAGATATTACTTTAATTTCAGCATGTTTTTAAAATTGCATAAAACTAATTTATTGCTTACTTCTGAAATTTGCGTATCTAGCCTGAATTTTGGCAGAGGGGAGCCAGTCATGTTTTCAGTGAATGGGAAATATATGGTTTTGAGATTATACTACAGTCCACATAAAATTTGTGATACAATATTCGAAAACCTAAAAATGATTAATTTTTAAACATTTATTTTCTTTTTAGTAGCATAATTTACAATTGTATCTAATTTTAAAACAGAATTACCTCCATATTCTTATTTACCATTTTTCTAAATATAATTACACTTACCATTACATGCGAGATCAATACATATATAGTGTTTTTGTGGTATCCTGTTGGATCTACAGATTTGGCTTACCTTGAATTAATACAATTTCAACACCTGTCATATTTGTCTAATTTGAAGATTCCAGCCTTTGTCACTCTGATTATTTTGAGATCTGCAATGAAAGGTGAATAAGGAGCACAGCCACCTTTGACGGCAATGACATGAAAGCATATTCATTTAAAATCCATTACTTGGGTCTATTTGGCGTATGAGTTTGTTTTTTTTTAAATTTTATCCTTTATCTTACTTCCTTTTACTGATGAAAGATATCTGTTCTCTCAGTCCAACCGATCCAAACCCCTCTGGGTCTTTAGGTTGTACTGAGAACTCTAGAGCACAGGAACATAACTTCTAACTCACAATCATCTATAAATTGTAATTCCAAGAACCAGTTCTTCAGATCATGTTTTGTAAATGTTTTGCTACACTTTCAAATATATGCTTAGACCATTTATATGTATAAAATGAGAACCGCATTTTTTGTGTCAAGGTAAAGCTTTTCTTTCTATTAAGGGTATAACCAAATGGCCTTTTGGCAGTTGTAATTAGGTCACTTCAAACCATTTATAACAGAGGGGAATATATCACTTCTGTTATTTGAGTTTTATATATTGAAGTTTGGAGATAGTTATGATTTTAAGTTTATCAGCTTTGGTTTCACATTTTTCTCTTTCATTTTCCGTAGGTTGTTTGGGCTACAAGTAGCAGAATTGGTTGTGCAATTAATTTGTGTCATAACATGAACATCTGGGGACAGATTTGGCCAAAAGCAGTCTATCTTGTATGCAATTATTCTCCTAAGTAAGTAGATTGATACCCAGAAATATCTTGGGGGGGCAAGATACTTTAAATAATCTGAAAGGAGATCAGTCTGGATTTTCTATCATTTGTACTGTTACTTTGTTCCCAAGGCAGGCTTTGGCTACCCAAATACTCTTGTGATTTTTCTAGTCCTTTGGTTTTCTGGTCCATGTTTTAGTATACAGCATCAGAGATCTTTGTTGTAGTGTGATATTTGTATCTCCCCACTGTGACTTTAAGGAATGTGTAACAGAAAGCTCATGGTTAAGATCAACTTTTATAGGATATTCCATCTAGGAGAGTGGAGCCTGTTCTCATTTAATGGAGGAACTTAGTCTTACAGTGCTATGCCAGTCTGAAAAGATCTTACAACAATTTACATCAGTTCTTCAGCTTTTTTCTTCATGGACTTTTCAACTACATCCTATGTATTTGGTATAGAATCATAGAATCATTTGGATTGGAAAAGACCTTTAAGGCCACTGACTCCAACTGTTAACCTAAAACTGCCAAGTTCACCTCTAAACGATGTCCCTAAGTGTCACATCTACATGTCTTTTAAATACCTCCAGGGATGCTGATTCCACCACTTCCCTGGGCAGCCTGTTCCAGTCCTTGACAGCCCTTTCAGTGAAGAAATGTTTCCTAATATCCAATATAAACCTCCCCTAGAGCAACTTGAGATCATTTCCTCTCATCCTATTGCTTGTTACTTGGGAATATCAGAACAAAGTTACAGTCTTATGTATCTGCTGGTTTTCATTATTTATTTGTTGACATACTAAATGCTGTTTAATGTTAATACATTTATTTATTAAGATATTTTTTGCTATTTTTTTTTCTTTTTGTGTAAAGGGGTAATTGGTGGGGTCATGCTCCTTATAAACCTGGTCGCCCTTGTTCTGCATGTCCCCCTAGTTTTGGAGGAGGTTGTAGAGAAAATCTTTGTTACAGAGGTAAGTACTATTTCAGCATTACAACTATAAATGGGAATAGAAATGTAACCTTTCCTTTTTTACTTCTTTCCTCATTATGCCTTAACATAGTGGAATAGTATATATTATACATATACCCAAAGACCTGGTAGGGCCCTTCTTTACTATGATGAATGAGATCATGTAGTTATGGTATGTGAGGCTGAGCCTCATCAGAGTGGACTGTACTGAACTCCTGCTGATAAGAGCTGATTCAGGGCTTTTAGTGCACAAGGATGGAGACTGTCACTGTGTGCTATTTATGCCTTTCTGTAATTACAGTGGAAGTCTATGCAGTCATTTGTTTATAGGGAAACATTATCTCAATGACATAGTCATGTGCTATATGAAAAATCAAGAACAAAACTAAAAGACATTAGAAATTAAAATGTAGGCTAGGATGATTATTAACTTCTTAAAATTTTTGGAATGCTATTCATATTTTATAGCATTGAAACACAACATATTATGAAGCTGCTACTTCTTTTTGCTTTACTCTGTGTATGAGTAATTTAGCAATTTTTCTTAATAACTTTTGAGATCTCATATGGACCATATGAAAGTGCATAAACGTGCCCAAATACCTTCCTTATAGTTCTTGTCTAAGTAAGAAATGTACATTCAGTTATAAGTATTTCAAAATTATTTTCATTGTGTATGAATAGAAGGGCCTCATTTTCAGGTGTATTTTATTATGAAATAAGCTTCTTTAACTGCATATCATCTGTGAATTTGGTAAAATTCATGTATAACTGAGATCATCTTTGTTCTATTGGTTTTCTGATGGCATAAAGGTACTAAAACAGGAGCATTTTCATACTTAAATTGTGCTGCATGTGCTAGAAAAAAAAAATCTTTGCTCAGTATCACAAACATACTTGAGATGTTTTTATTAATCTTGTGTTCTTTATCTTATGAAATAGTGAGAAGTCTTTCTTGCTTTCATTTTTCCACCATTTTATGAGAACAAAGTCATTTTACTGAAACACAGTGAGGGATTTACATTCCACACTGATTTTTTTTTCTTCTGAGAGATTATTTTTTTTGCCCATTTTCTGAAACAGAGGATTCAGAAAGACCTTATTCTCCCCATGAGCCAGAAGAGGAAACCAACGAGATTGAACGTCAACGATCCAAAGCCCAGGATGCAACAGTGCAAAGCCGGCCAAGAACACATTCACCTTCGGCCTCCACAGGCACTGATGACAGTGAGAAAAATGAAGTAATAAGCACGCAGCAAATGTGTAAGGAATTTACCTGATTTGCAAGTGGTCAACAAAATTAAATTGTATAGTGTGAAATTCACTGCAGTGAATTTGCTTTTTGCTTGTTTTAGCTCAGATTGTCTCATGTGAAGTAAGGCTAAGAGATCAGTGCAAAGGAACAACTTGCAATAGGTATGGTAAATTTTACAGTTGTCATTTTGAGATTCTGAAAGGCTGTATTTGTACATGAGCTGGAATATTTTCCCTTTTTGTAATCCCAGGATTTAAGACCAAGTTGTATTTTATTCTCTTAGGTATGAATGTCCTGCTGGCTGTTTGGATAGCAAAGCCAAAGTTATTGGAAGTGTACATTATGAAATGGTAAATAAATATTTTTAAATTAGATTTTGTACCAGTAGAGTGTTTAATGAAATGTCTTTTCTGTTGGAATACTAGTTAAAATCGTATTAAGAATGCATTTTGAGTATATCAACATTCACCAAAAATAAAAGCTAACACCAAATGTTTAAGATAGCATCAGATGACCTAAATTTGCATCTGCTATTCTGCATGTACTGTCCAAATATGCTTCATACTTACGCATACACAGAAGTAGAATTTTTATGTCCACTTGTTTGAATGTAAATATGTGAAGGTGCGATTAAAGGAAAAGTACAGCAATTTGTGGGTACACTTGTATAAATTGTTTCAATAAGGTAGGCCTACTTGTGAAACCTTAATGCTAGCTGAAAGTATAGCGTTTACTCTGTAGGTCTGGAAAACAATATAAGAAATAACTACTGTGAACAAGTATAATGTAAATAAGAACAGTTTATCTCTAAGGCAAAGTGGTGTTTTATTTGTGTGAAATAATACCTACATAGACCATGCCAAACCTAATAGACTCTCTACCAAGGTTTTAATGACGCATTGTAATTGAAACCTTATTATTGTCTGACATGAAACTGCTTTTCTTGCTCTGTTTTTCAGCAATCCAGTATTTGTAAAGCTGCCATACATTATGGCATCCTAGACAATGAAGGTGGTTGGGTTGATGTCACTAGGCAAGGGAGGAAAAACTACTTTATCAAGTCTTACAGAAATGGCATTCAGTCAATTGGGTAAGTTTTCTTAAAATATATGGAAAGGTTTTCACATGTTTATTTGTAGTTCCTACAAGATATATCACAGTAAAATATTTTTCTCATACTTTTTGTCATAAAGAATATGAAAATACTGTAGAAAGGCACATGGATATGGAGTTATTGTGTCCATTCTGAAACTTTAGCCAGTGTTTAATGGTGGACAGAAAAGTGACACAATTATGATGTGAAAGAAGGCAGATTGTTTTACATGTTTTGAACAAAGCTAGTATTATTTCCAAAGTTGGACCATGGACAGAGCAATCTATGACAGTTAAGAAAGCAATAATCTTACAAGGTTTTTTCTGTAAGTGACCCTCTTGTAGTGTACATATGAAGAATATGAACCAAGTAGAAAATACACCTCTTCCTATATGTTTGATGATTTCATCACACTTCCACAATTTCTGAGAAATTTTCTGAGAAAATCCAGAAAAGCAGTGCACAGAAGGGGAGAATACTTGCTGTTTCTTATGTAATTATCCAATGATAGGGAAACATCAGTATTAGCATATTTAAATCTAAGATACTATTAATATTTGCAAATTACACTTCAATATATATAGTAATGTGTTCTTCAGAGCTGTACATTTCTGTCCTTATTTTTATCTATAATTAGTATATATGTAATAGTAGTATGTGTGGAACAGTTAATGTAGGAGTGACATTGAACTGAAAGAAAATAGAATTTTGCTGAGTGATGTGTTTGGCTCAGGTGTAAACCCAAGGGTAAGGAGGTAGGTGATCATCAGAGACTGTACGTACACTCTGTGCTGTGCACCTGTGATAGTTTCTCTTTTCAACAGATCAGTCTAATCCGGCATAGAGAAGAACACTTACCTGTGTCATGGGTTTAACCTGTAGCTGGGTTTTAGTAGTGGGGGGAACTATAGGGTGGCTTCTGTTAGAAGCTGCTAGAAACTTTCACTGTCCTATGAAAAGCCAATGGTAGTCAGTCCTATGAGAAGCCAATAGTAGACTAAATTTAATGACCTATAATTTGGTCTACCTGGGTAGCACTTAAGGCATTGATATCAATCTGTTTCTTTGGATCATCTGGTGACCTGACTGTGGTTTCAGTTACCCACCTAAAAATGAAGATACAGACAAATATTTCTTTTTTTACGTGCTTTGAGACAATGAGACAAGTAACTCTGGATTATACCAATCCTAACATATTAGGAGCAAGTCTAAGAGTAGATAAACTGTAAAACAATCTTTTAAACTAGAAGCAATTGATTTTCCATCAGTTGAAATCTCTGTGTTTCTGTGCCATATGAGACAAAACTGTATGAGTGTCCAGCCTACCTGAGTGTATTTAGCACCTATCCTTTGAGAGTCAGAACTCAGAGCAAGGTATTAACACTTGGTTTTGTTGGCTATGGGATAAATAAAGATTATTTACCAAAGTTTCAAACCTTCCAAAGGCCCATCGATAAAGCAGGGGATACCTTGCAGCTACCTGACTCTTACCAGTGTCTCTATATGGAGCCTTGCATAAACTACATATCCATTCAATGAAAAGATGACATAAAGTGGATCTCACCTCTATTGTCTATTGCAAACCAGAATAGGCAATACAGAAAAGGGACTGTCAGTGCAGCATACAGCAAACTTCCTAATCTTCAGCTCCTCTGATTTCTAATCAGGATTGCTAATAAAGATGTTTTTTCAGCTGTTGGATTTTCTTAGTATAGGATGCTGTTCTAATATCTCAACAACAAATAATCAACGAAAGAGTACAGTGAACTATACCCCCATCAGTGTTTGCAATGCTAGGGCAACAGAAGTATGAACTACCTCAGTGAAAACAATGTGAAATTGATGGGCCATACAACTAAATAAACCAATGCAGGCAAACAGTGGAGTCCCCAGGAGCAATTTGTTCCAAAGGGGAATAGGGAATCATTTCCTTGGTTTGTTTTTTTTTTAATAATAAATAGCTATATGGGTGCCAAAAACATCATCAGTTTCTGTGTTACAGATGAAAAATATCAGAATCAAAGGTGTATCCAAGGAGTAAAAGAGGAGGAAAACAGAATATAAGAGGAGTAGAATAGAAATGCTCATCAATTTGGAATGAAACAACATAATCTATATACCTGACTCTTTATAACAACAGGAAACGAATGCATCTGGGTACCATATAATTACTGAGAAAAAATGACTGTTACATTTATACTGGGTTTTCAGTGTGATACTGTTGATAACAGATCCAAAAATAAAATTTAATTAAATGTTTCAGAAAGTCTGTGAGGAGAAACTCTTTTCAGAGTTGGAGTTGTTTATAGGAATGAATCTTGAGCAGAAAGTGAATGATCTCTTCTGGTAGATGAATGCTTCTGAGCAACCACATGCTACATTTTGAGGGACAAATATATTGCATGGTTTGTTCCTAGCAGACTACTCTCTTAGCAAATTAAACTACTGAAAGAGTTTAACATGCATTCTTTTTTTTTCAGATGGATTCAGTGGGAGTACAAAATAAATGTGTCATTGCAATAAATAGATTCACAACTGGGCGGGGGGGGTGCAGTGAGTAAAAAGTGATTTGGGACAGTGTCTTGAGTTAATTTCTATATTCTCTAATAAAAATACTTCTAGCTAAAAGAAATCACTGAAATATATTATTTACTGACAATTTCTGTTATTTCTTCTTCAGAAAATACCAGTCAGCTAATTCCTTCACTGTCTCTAAAGTAACAGGTTAGTATTAATTTCTTATAAACTCAGTACTACTTTATGATTTTTCTAAATAGCACATATTTATTTGTTTCTGTTTTACTTTCTTCAGTTCAGGCTATTACCTGTGAAACAACAGTGGAACAACTCTGTCCATTTCAAAAACCAGCCTCACACTGTCCAAGGTAAAATTATTAAAATTTTATTAGTTTAAAGTGCTGCAAATATTTCTATCAGTTCCTAATTATCCTAAGTTGTCATTGATCAAAGATGTCAACAGTAGCTGTGAAAATGAAGTCAGAAATGTTTAACTGATACTTAAATCTTTGGTCTCAGTAGAAAGCCAGGTAAGTAAAGATGATCTGCAGGTTTTTTCAATGGGAGAATCTCTTTTTCTTTTGCCCATGAGGATCCTGTTGCTAATCTTAGTGAAATTGTTAGGCTAAAGACTGTGAATAATTCTTCATTATCCAGTATTATTTCTATGCACCTTGGGCAAAGTACACTTTATTTCAATTTATTTACCTGTAAAACAGATACAATAGAAGGATACAATACAGATATTTATTGCAGAACTTACCGATTTGTTTGGGAGTTCTGTAGGAACTGGATTGAAAAAAAAAGTTGAAATATATATGGTTAAATAAGGTGTGGTCTGCAGGTCAGTAAACAGCTTTAAATATTTGTTCCATTTCTTTGAAGACTGTGTTTTAACTCTTCGAAAGAAGCTGTGCTGCAATATTTTGATGAACGAATTTGGTAACAGTTCTTAAAACCATAGATGAGTCAAAGGTAAATACACTGTAGCATGATTTACCACAAACTAAGCTGGAGATATCCACAGGATTACTTTCATAGCAATCCTACAGCCAATACAGGAAGCAAGTACAAAGCCAGAACTGCTAGAAAAACATCCCTTCATGTAGCACTTGGGTCCATGGACTTGTTTGGTGTTTGGCTATGGCTCCTGGCTCTCTAGCTGGAAGATGTGGAGAACTAAACTAAGGAGTGGAACACAGGAATGGATAGATACAATTTCATACTTGTATATTTTTCTTTTTTTATTCATTATTAAAAGCTAAAATTAACTTCATTAAGAGAAAAATAGGGTCTGTCTTAAGGAAAATTAAAAAATAAAAATAAGGTTAAAAATGGTTTAATTCTGATACATCAACTTAAGGAACTTCACAACAGCAGTGATTCATTCGAGATTCTGTGCATGCTCTTAATTCTGAAAATATAGTCTCAGGAAATACAAGCAGTAATCAGCTATGGCATTGATTACACAAGCTTACTTTTCCCTTTTGTACCCTAATCATAAATCATCAGCTCTTCAACAGCCCTCCTTTGAGATCTTGCTTCCTTCTAACAAAAGCAGCTTTCTTGACTGCTTTAATTACCCATCTGGTAAGACTCTAGCATGCCTAGGTGATGTGGTGTGCCAAACATCCATGGAGCCTTGATAGCATCCTAGAGAAGAACACTTGCCCAGGGCTGCCCCGTGTAGGGGCCAAAGTGTTTAGGGCATGACCCATTTTTAAAATTAAATAGTTCAGAGTAGAAATTGAGTTGACTGTCAGTTCTTGCTTGTAGCATATCACAATTAACAAATAAGATGCTTGACACCTTCTGTACTACAGTTAGCTTCCCATATGATTTTCATGTGCATTTTGAAACTATAGCAGCCATGAATCACTGAGAAAGTTTTCCTCAAAGGTCAACAAAATGCAGTTAATAAAGATGGTCTTTGTTTTTGTAGTCTTCTGATCTCCTAGAATCAGGTAGGAATCTCATTACTTTACGAAGTTTTTCATTTTAGCTATGGATGCCAGTGCTCACCTTCATTATAAGTTGCTAGCTTGGCTTACATCACCAGGTCATCAGCATCAAAGCAGATCCTCACTCAGATCTGCCTCCTCTGTGAAGGTATTTGACTGTACAGTTTGTAAAGGATGCTGTAGAATCAGATAAATTACAGAAGAGTGAACAACCTCTCTTCTCGCTGGCTTTTCTACTAACCTTATGTATGTTGGACAAGAACACCATCTGCTTATCAAAAGGGAAGAAGACCAGACTTGTTAAAGTGTAATTTTAAGCACTTCATTATGAACCTCAAATCAGCAATGCTTTTCACCTGTATGGTCAAAGCCTCAAAAACTGACAGCATTTTAAGAGCAGTATAGACCCATATATATGCATTATGAACTTGATTTATACTCAATAATGCTGACAATGAACATGATATAGTAATCCTCTGATACTCATTCCTGACTGTGTGTGGTTTGTTTTTGATCTTTCAGGGTGTATTGTCCTCACAACTGTATGCAGGCAAATCCACACTACGCTCGTGTCATTGGTACACGAATTTATTCTGATGTAAGTATAGGGATTTACATTACATTATATAATGAAATATAAAATCCTATGAAAAGTTATAAGGTAAAGATAACAAGATAGAGCATAGATACAGTTTTCCTGCATATGCTTATTTTTCAGAGTCTTTTCAAAGTTCTTTTTCAGAGACTCCCATTTAAGTTAGCAGTACTCAGCTGCTGAAGATATGGAAAGTTATTTGAAAACCCATTATAGGCTTCAGTAGTCTCTGGACCCAAATTTTCAGTTTTTTAATGAAAATTCCCACTGATTTGTTCAATATTAGCAGTGTATACTCATTTAAACCCCTGCACTTTAGATCCTGATGCACCCATAACTTCTGTCAGATAATACTAACAAAAAAAACTACTCTTAAAATAAATGTCCACAGTCTCATTATTTTGGATATTTCTTATTTGTGTGGATAGCAAAATATTTGCAGCAGATTTTTAATATGTTTGTGTAAAGTATCTCACACTGTCATATTTTAACATTTTTTTGTCATTCTGTTTCCTAATCAAGTTTTTTTCCCTACAACATGTTGAGTTCTCAGGTCGGTAGAAAGAATGAAAAGAGGGTTCTATTTTATGCCCCTCCTTTGTCATCTCTCTATGGAGAACCTAGGATGTAGTGGCAGAGAAAGCAGATCACATTTTTGCCAGTTTTAACTGAAAATGTAGTCTCTGCAATTATGTTTTAACTATCTTATAGTGTGAAAATAATATGCGAATATTTGGTCATCATTATTTTGAAACTAAGTAATGTCCATTAGATTACCTGAGTATCTTGTCCTGAAAAACTCTTATCCATAAGCAGTGTCACAGATGTGAGTAGTACTTCTAATTTAAGAAGGATTTGTGCACTGGATCCTTAATGTGTGTGAGAGAGGCAGTGAAAACAGATTCAATGCAAGTCCATTTTGTGGAAGATGATTTTCTTTCAGTACTGTGGTTGCAATCTAGAAAAGACTTTGTTGTAGGAGAAAGAAGACATGCTTTTGTTTGACTTAGAGAGGAGAACAGCCCAGAATATATATTTTCTTTGTCTGGAGAAGCCCCAGGTGACTTTAATTAGTATTATAGAGTTATACTTTAAAATTTATTTTAGATGTACTATTTCATTATTCATCTCCATTGTATAGAAATGTGTGCAGCCATAGTGCTTTTAGGAAAAAATGGACATAAATACAGGTAAGAAACCAGAGATGGAAGTCTTCTTATCAACTTCAAATGCTGTCAGGGTAGATATTTACACTGAAGGTGCTGTTTTAGATTATGTTTATAGTAGTTTCTAGTACATACAGTATAGTGGTAAAGGAGATAAATAGACATCTGCAGGGCAGAGTTCATTTGACTTTTTTGGAATGTCTACCTTACTATGAGATGAATTGCCAAATAGAGATGTCTGTTCTTCTCCATTTCCTACAGAAGGGTCCTGGGGCATCTAGCTCAAATGTAGAAGGATGTATTTGTACAGGTGTTCCCATTGATGATATCAGTATTATACAGTTTTCTACAATGTTCTTTTTTTGCTAACATTTATTTTAAAACTAAGATACTTTTTTATTGATATTTTCACTAATACAGTTGGGTATTATATGCATTACAATATATTACTGAACTAGCTTCAGGTGAAGTATTTCTAGAGAATAACCTGTTTAACAAGTGTGCCCTCTTTTACAGTTTTTCATGTATTCACAGAGAGATTTCTTCACAGATAGAGAGAATTCATTCACCCACTTGTCATAGCAAATGTATTTGAAATTGCAGTCCATGATCTACTTGGCTGATTCCACAAAATAGATGGAGTTTTTGTGAAGTTCATGCAAATTCATAAATATGTATGTGGATGTATGCATATATGCACATGACTATTTATTTGCCTTACTGCTTAGGCCTCTTGCATTGAATAAAGGAACAGGATTTTGCAAAGATAGTAAAAAAAAAAGCAAATAATATTAATGGATGTCACTAATGCAAAAAGATACATTTACAAAATCATTTGTATGGTATTGAGAATCTAGTTAAACCTTTCCTTTTCTGGCTTTGGTCTGATAAGACATTTATTCTTAAACTCATTTCATATTTTATGGTGACTTCTTTTCCTCTCTATTCCTGGGAAGATTTGTTCTCTGGTTTATCAGTAGTGCCCCACAGAATTTTTACCCTTTTTTTTTTCTTTTTCATTTTAACCTTTAGCCTCTTTGTCTGTAACTCCCACAGTATCAGTAAATAAGGGATGGCTATAGTAGTAACAGTAAGGCATGTGTTGGTGTTCAGGATATAACAAAAGTCTTGAAACCTTGGGAGGAGGAAAAGTACAAAGTAGTTTAATTGGCATCCCTCATGGCATGTTCACAGCCAGCAGTGTGGAAAAAAACCCTAAAGCATCTTTGCAAAAGAGAGTTTTCATAAACAATGTCAGATCTTTACTCCTTTAAATATTGTAACGTTAAAAGACAAACTACATAACAGTGAAACCGGCGAGTCCTGTGCTTGGAATGAGAGTAGGAAAATCATTGCTATTTTAAATTCCTGATTTTATATACAATTGAGATTGCAAAATAGCTACGGTAAAGATTTAAATTACACTAGTTATAACTGGAAGAAATACAAGTTTTGTTTAAATAGTGGTTTGTTTGACCAGCTATTGATATTTATATTGGCTAAGTTTTTTAAGGTTGCTTATGGAGAGATCTATTGCATTGAAGACTTCTTCCACAAAAAAACTTGTCTCTAAGTGGAGATTTACTGTAGCTGGACCTGCACTTTGCTGTGCTATGTGTTGAAGATTGGGGCCTACCATCTGGAGTATCTAAGAAGTTCCATTCTTCTAGCAATTTTTAAAATGCTGAAAGAGTATTAGAGGACTACAAGTTTAAATCAATTATTTAAATTAACGTTATCAAGATTGTCACTGAGGAATCCTTCTGTGGGTATTATTTATGCTTCATGAGAGGAATGTGTGACCAGAGAATGTAGGTTTCAAGCAGATATAAGTGCTGGTAACTTCACAGAGAATTTTCATTGAATCATAGAATACCAGGTTGGAAGAGACCCTAAGGATCATCTACTCCAACCTTTCCTGACAAAACATGGTTTAGACAAAATGGCCTAGGATCTTGTCTTAAAAGTGTCCAGTGCTGGGGAATCCACCAATTCCATGGGAAGATTATTCCAAAGGTTGATTGTTGTCATTATGAAAAATTTTCATTATGTGTGCAATTGAAATCTCCACAAGAGTAGCTTGTACCCATCACTCCTCATTTTTTCCATATGACTTATGTAAAAAGGGAACCACCCTTTAAATACTAAAACATGATGATGAAGTCTCCCCTAAGCCTTCTTTTCTCAAGGCTGAACAAACCCAGTTCTCACAGCCTTTCCTTATATGACAGCCTCCCCAGTCCTTTAGTTGTCTTTGTGGCTCTTCTTTGGACCCTTTCCAACCTTTCCACATCTCTTTTATAGCAGGAACAAGTGATGTGGCCTGGCAAGCACTGAGTAGAGTGGGATAATGATTTCTTTATCTCTCCTGGTGGTGCCCTTGCTGATGCAACCCAGCATCCTGTTTGGTATCTCTTGTTTCTCTTTGCTGCAGTGGCACACTGTTTACTCATACTGAACTTGTGGTTCACCAGGACCCCCAGGTCCTTTTCCTTAGAGCTGCTCCCCAGCTGGGTTGATCCCTGCATGTGCTGCACTCCTGGATTATGTATGTGCACTCCAGGTGCAAGGCCTTGTCTTTGTTGAACTTCATAAGGTTCTTGTTAGTCCACTCTTCAAGCCTATCCAAGTCTTCCTGCAGGGTTGCTCTCTTCTCTGAAGTGTCTGCTTTCCCATTTAGTTTGGTATCATCGGCAAACTTCATCAGGTAGACTTGATCCTATCATTGAGTTCACTTATGAAGATATTAAACAGCGTTTGGGCCAATATCAATCCCCAGAGGCCCCACTTGTGACAGGTTACCACACTGAAAAGAAGCTATTTGCCACCACTCTGGGTGCCACCTGTCAGCCAGTTCCCCACCACTGCACAGACCCATTGCTAGACCATATCACTGTTTCTCCATGACGAGGGTGGGAAACCATATCAAAAGTCTTGGAGGAATCAGCTAGACAATTCCCCCTCTGTTGTTGAAGGCTGATAGGTTCTTTTTGAAAGACTGAAGAATTCAAACATGTTCCTGATCTTTGAACTGAAATAGCTTGAAAGAAATTATTTTGGCGTCATACTGAAGAGGATCTTTGAAGAGACAGTGTCTTTATTCCTATAAATTGACCTAATTCTTATGAAACTGATTTAAATACTGTAAGATTAATAAAATTAGTCATGCAATAATTATTTTATGTTTCCTAAACTTGGTTTAAATGTTATTTGTTTTCTTCTAAACAATCACAAAATAAAAGGATGAAAACTAATCTTTCCCGCATTCTCTCATAGGTATCCAGCATCTGCAGAGCAGCACTACACGCTGGTGTGGTCCGCAACCAGGGCGGTTATGTTGATGTTATGCCAGTAGACAAAAGAAAGGTGTATGTTGCTTCCTTTCAAAATGGAATATATTCAGAAAGGTACAGAGCCCGTTTTCAAAGATTACACTTTACCCTTTGCCTCCATGAGATTTACAAAGTCTTGCATTGTGTCTGTTTGTATCTAGGGCAGTGCTAGAAACCAAACAAATAGGCCAAAATTGGTGATTTACAGAGCTTGTGTAACAGCTGTGGTGACTTTGGAGAAGCTGTGGTGGCAGAGCTGCCTGCCTCCTCTAAGCTCATAAAACATTACTCTGAAAACCTGTGTATGAAATAAAACCTCTTATTTGCTTTGCTGGTTCTGTTGCAACTAACACAATATTTGATAAGAAAATTACCTTTACTTTCTTAGGGAGGTTTTAAAAATTAACATTGATGATGCAGGTTCATTGGTTCCTGATGAACTGTTCATTAGTGATTTACATGGTATTGAACCAGTGATCCTGAATCATAAATAATATTCACAAACATTAAAATTCATGATCATTGAAACAGTTTTAATTTTTTTTTTTTTTTAATAGTTTGTTGTTAACAGTGTTTTTATGAAAGACCTGGAGAAACTGTGAAAGTTCATTTGGTTGTATTCAGTGTATTTTTGCATTATATGATGATAACACATGGCTGCATGTTGCAGATTAATTTTAATCTCTGAGAGAGTTCTTCAGGTTCTGAAGGAAGAAAGAGAAAAAAAAAATTGTACTACTTAAAAAAAAAATTGTACTACTCTTTTTGTCCTGTAAAGCCACTCTTTTATTCCTGTAAAGCTAAGAATGATTGTTTCCTAGACAGGCTGTAGTCTTTCAAAAAACTTTTTGCAGGGAAAAGATCTCCAAAAGTTTCTGTAGAGAACTTGGAAATAGGGAGATACAGGGTATTTTTTTTCTTATTTTTAATTTAGGGTAGAGGAATGTCTTCTCTCTTTCTCTCAAACTTTTCAACAAATCAGGAAGTTTGTAAAATACAGATTTTCTTTGCTTAGTAGATGACTTATTTTGCTCATTTTTTGACTTTCTCCATGACCATCTACTTCCTTTAGTAAGGGTACTTCCATCTCACTGAGTAGAGATGCAGCCAGGAAGAGTTTTGCAAAATTAATAATTGTTTATAATTTATATATAATATACATATTATATACTATGTATAAATGTAAATTTTAAAACTATGTATAGATATACATATATTTATGCATAAACCATCTTGGTAAAGTTTGGAAGGTTAGCATTTTGGAAAACAGTCCCCTGCAAGTTTTCTGTGAAGATGATGGATTGTAATGCTGTTGCAACCAGCCTGCTTGCTTGCTTTCACCTCCATTTCCCTTTCCTTCCCAAATATACCTCAGACAGGGTTTGCTAAAGAGAAAACAGTGGGACCATTAAATATGATGTACTAGTTCAGTTTATAAGACAAAGATATTTATTCTAACAAAATTTCATTGCAGTTGGATATTTTTTGTTTAATTTCCTTTGAAGCCAGATATTTATCCATTCAGAAAGCATTTGTTAGACATTAGTTCTTTATAGAAATCTATTCTTCATCATATAAGCTACTAACAAATAAGGGAACTCCTGGGTCTGCAAATTCTCTCCAAATGTAGTTGTTAGAATAGTGAGCATAAGATGCAGGCTTTCTCTTTCTTCTGAAAAATTTTTAGTATTTTGCTTCAGTAGAGCTTTATTCCTTAAACCAGGATCCCTCATCACAAAGGATTACTTGATTTTTTTAATGTTATTTTTTGAAATTTAGGTAGTTTTTATTTGTAGCAGTTTTGAAAAATCTTGGATAGTTAAAGTTAGGAGTTGTTACAAGAACTACTGCAGGATCCTAGAATTAACAATTAACAATTCAAAAACGTTGTCATTGGAGTGTTGTAGTCTTAAAAATAACATAATTGATGTATTTATGTTTCAGTTTACAGAATCCTCCAGGAAGCAAGGCATTCAGAGTATTTGCTGTTGTTTGAATCTAGCAAGTAAAATGTAAAACAGGCAAGTGAAACCAGAGCACTTGGAAAAGAGCAATACAGGCCGTTTCTTATAATTCCTAGAATTTGTATAAAGCTGTAACATTATTGTACAGAAGATGTATACTGCTTTCCACCAAAAAGTTTAAATTACATATATATCTTAATGAAAAAAAATCTGTAAAAATAAACATGGGAGAAAAATTCGTTTGAAAATCTATAATGATATATAACACTACTTTGAATCCTGTGTTAAATATTGCTATATTTTCTTAGCAGTTACTCTTATACAGTTAATTCAAAGCTCCTAAATGTTCTTTGTTTTCCTCATCTGAATATATTATTGTATGGTGCTTTATATATGCCACTAACAGTAACCTTTAAACTATATCATAGGGAGGTCTGAGTTTTTATTTTCAATGTACAGAAAAGAAGCCATCCCAATATTCTGATAAAATAAATCATGCCTTAAAGTAAAATAAAAACATATATAACTTCTGGCTGATTTACAGTAGCATTAGCCATGCAAGCATAGAAGAGCTAGATTGTTCTCAATTTCACACTAATCATAGGAAGTTCAAATACCTATTTTGAAATAAAATGGAAGACATAAAATATGGCAAGCCCTGGGTCACATTAGCATGTTTTCCTCTAAAAAAATATTTCTAAGAGACATTCATCTCTATTATTTCTTAAATAGGTTGATAAAATATTTATTGGATGCTGCTAAGCTCTTTAATTCAAATAAGCAATTCATTATGGCCCAATCTTTCACAAATATTCCACTGTCTTGGGATGGTTAAGTGAGAGACAGACATATATAATATTGAAGGATCTGATAAAATTTTTATATTGAGAAGTGTAGTAACCTGAAATTAAGGAATAAGCCTGCAGTTCTGCAATGCAGTTCTGCACATCCACATATATATTTTTGCCATGTCACTCCTTCAATTTACCTAAATTGGGTGTCAGAAAAAATGTAGACTTGTACACATACATAAACATTTGCAAGCTTGAGGCCTTGAGTTTTACATGTTGTCAATGTACTATACATTGATATGAGGGTAAATGTTCAAAAAAACCAAAGAAAATAGTAACAAAGGCTAACCTTGCTCCCCATGACCTGGCAAATATTCCTGCAGGCCAGGAAGTATAGTGGTATGAAGCCCAATGACAATTATGTCATTTGTTGCTTCACCATTTAAAAAAATTCATTTATGGTGAACAGCTTGGTGGATTAATTTTACCATATTATGGTATATAAAGAACATGTAGTGGTGTTACTATGTTTCTTTCTATGAAAAGTGTATTGGTGCTTTAAGACTGAAAAGCTGTTAAACCTTATTTTTGGTGTATTTTGTTTCTGTTTTTGAATTTCACTGCAACTTGTAAACTTATTCATACTCTTCATATTTCAGAATACGATATTCTGCCTTCTCTTTTGCTACATGTACTACCTCATGTAGTTAGGCAAGCTTTGTTAGGTTTTTTAATCTGTTTTGAATAAAAATAATTTACATTGTAAGACTAACTTTGACAGCTTTTATTTTTTAATTGTTTGTCCTGAATCAAGAGAAAAAACAACCACCCTAAATGTACTTATTTTTCTTTTTTTTTTTCCTGACCTAAACACTGCAAGTGTAGGACCAAGCAGCAGACATAGTCTGAGGTTCTAAAAGATGTAAAGGCAATTTAGACACAAAACTTTCACTAATTGCATCAGAAGTTTTGTGGATAAATCTTCTGCTCATTTTTTCAAGTTTTGACAAGGGTCAAATTGATGAGGGAGACAAAGAGTCTTTTATGTATAACCCCTTTTTCTTTGTGCAAGTGGTGGCCATTGAAAGAAGCTTTTATATAAATTTTGCAATACTGGCATTAACCATTTTTCAGGATTGAAACCAAAGTGCAATTAGACTTTGACTGTGCTGGATCTCCAAGTCAGTCAAAAGCTTGAGACAGATTTGCACCACCTTTTCTTAAAAGCACCAAAGCAGTAACACAGAAAAATCTTGCCATACCTGGAGTTGGGGTTATCAGAACATAAAATGCAGTAAGGCCACCTCTGAAGTTGAGGACACACAGAACTACTGAGGGAGACATTAAAAACAAAATGTTTTGACTGTAAATAGTGTCCCTTTCCACACAGGTGGTACGTTTCCTTGCAACCTGGCCTTGCCATTCAGCAGCTCTCCGTGTTCCCTGTCTGGCCTGTGATCCCCAGCAGTTGCCTCAGAACCCCATGGGCAGCCTGTGGGGTGCTGCAGAGCCTGGGCAGTGAGGTAGCTCCCTGCCCTGCGGAATAGGCAGCGGGGTCATCCCTTCCTGTGGGCAGTGCAGAGCCTGCGGTAAGGAAAAGAACAAGACAGTCACACCTTTAGCCATAACCACAACTTCTTCACTTTGGGTGGATGGGTGAATGGAGTCCTATGTGGAAACACTGTTGCCACTCCAAATTTCTGCTTTTTTCCTCCATTTGTTCCTTGTCCCTTTTTTTGTTCTATGTATCTTTGCTTCCTTTTCTCTCTTATCTGTAAAATCCAACCTACATTTGCTGTGCAAGGGGGCAGGGGTGGACCCTTGGGGCCATAACAGTAAAGTCAGAGCTTTGTGGGAGGAGAAGGGGGGCTACTTCTAGCATATGTGGATAGTTACACTGTGACCGAATCTACTAACCAATACAGTGACAAGAAGAAAGGGAGGTGAGTAACTCTTTCTCTTCACATCTTCTGTGGCACAATTTTTTGGAGTTCTGTTGCTTTTCTACATGCAATGAGTATCCTAATGCAAATATTCCAGCTACTGTTGGCTTTTTGAGAAATTTTCTTCTGTATTTACTGCAAGTAATAAGTCAATGAGTAGACATTTCCAGACAGTTGTAGAGTGGGAGCTGCAGACTGGTATTTCTGTCTGCACCAAAAGCAACTGTATGCTGGATGGTTACAGCTGATTCATAGAAAGCCCAAAGGAGTAACTTGCAGTATCAGAAAACTTCTTTAGCCTAATGAAAAAAAACATAGAAGAAGATCAACTTTTAAATTCTGCAGAATTGTTTGGTTAATTGAGCAGTTACAAATTGTGTTCTCAACTCGAAATAAAAGAAAGGGATAATCAATACAAGAGTAAAGCTTAATTAATACTATTTATAATATTTAGCTTGCCTCCCAGGAAAGACCTAGAAGTAGCTGACAAGAATTAATACAACTGATACATAATAAAAAGCTGTTTTATTACATTGCTATTTGCCAGTTATAATTTTGAAAGGGCTAAAATGCCAAGGAGTTGCTTGTAATTATTTGGAGAGGAGTCAAATGTTTGTCAAGCATAGATCACTTGCCTGGTGAGATTTTAAGTAAGGACCAATTGAGGCATTCCCCTGCTATGCTGCATCCCTTCCAGCTGAAGTAGCTAATTTCATAATTAGTTAGTGTTAGTGTGGAAGAAAGTGGTCAAACTCAGATAATCCTTTAACAGTTGTTCACTATTTTGATAGCTGTTTGAGGATTCTTTAGTTTTAGGGAACTTGGGACCCACCTTCATGTCAACAGACAGTTCATAGTACTAGCTGGACATAAACTAAGGAAACTAGGAAACATTTCCTAGACTTTGTGGATGCTGAGGAATTTTAAAGAGTTCACAGACATCCTTGTGTCTGATTTCTCCATAGGGGACAGTCTGATCTAGAAATTATACATAAAGTACTTTTGGAACCAAGCTTGAAACACGGATCGGGATAACCTGTTTGTGAGTTTACAGGATTTTAACTGAAGAAACAGTCAGTTTCGAGTTTTATGTAAATGTCAGTCAGCGGATTCTCAGTGGATTTGAAAAAGGGAAAGTAGCATCAGCTTTTTTTTGTGTGTATTGATAAGTATGTTCAGGAAAATGCATAGCCCTTTATGGCAGAGATGTAACCAAGTTACTCACATAAACAGTATCTTCTGTGTGGCAATTACTTTTGAAGTATGTTTTGAATTTGGCTTAAAAGTCAGATAACCCAGCTTCCTGTGAATACACAAGGGAAGGTTTATTTCCTGCAATTTCTGTAGTCATACAAAGGGTAAGATTTAGAAACATAAATATTTGGAAGTTACAAAGATTATTCATACAGTGCAATATTCTGTTTGGAAATGTATATAAATACTGTATGAAATACTGTACTGTCAGACTTCTATGACTTAAGGCTTTTTATAGCATCTGTGGAACTCTAGGGAGTTATACAAGGAATGAAAAGCCTGAAGATTTTTGTTTCATTCATTGTATAACATGTATCTTACAGAGCTTTAGATATACAAATGACAGCACACTTTAGTATTTAAAAAATTGCATATGATTTTATAAAAATATACATTTTGCATATGGTAAAAGAAACCATCCTATCAGCCCTAACCTTAGTCTGTCTTGCTGACAGGAATAAATGATGGAAATAGTATTTTATGTATGGTCATTATTTATATTTTTATTGTTAATAAAAGAGAAGTCATTGTTGTGACTAGTAAAAATACAATAAAATGTGATTCCTGCTCCGTGTTAACATAGGGTGATAATGTGATACCTGAAGTTTGCCATCAGTTTGTTCAGTGATCTGTGTTAAATTTCTTGTTCCTCTTAGCCTGTTTGCTAGGAGACAGATGCCTACATCATAAGACCATCATAGTGTTTTGGAAAAAATACTACTAATAAGTGTTAGATATTCAGAAGCCAGCAAAGCCCCCTGGTCAGACCAACTTGATATAATAAGGCACAGGAAAATATGAGAGGCTGAAGGAGGAAAGTACAGAACATGCAACTGAAACATTCAGTCATGATGCTCCATGTCTTACTACCTGCATTGATTCCTGCAATAATTACCCCAGTTATTCAATTCAGTATCTGTCCCCAGTGCTGTATCCAATACTGGTATTGTCTTTACTGACAATGTCCAAAGGCTAGCAGCAAAGCTGTTGGTTAAGAACTGAGATACTCAGGCCAAACAACACTATGCCTTTTAATAGGCACGCAAAAGACTTCAGTTGCCAATAGCAGTAACTCATGGGCTTTTAAATTTCCAAATTTCATTTAAAGCATAAACATTATAACAATATTAGGAATAATCTCCTTGAACTTTATTTAATATGAAGTCTGCTTAACATGTTTAAAAAACTTTATTTGATGTGTTTTCAGTTATTTCTGAATTAATGATTTTATATGACAATATCCTTATTTGGAATATCATCTCAGAATACATATAAGAACTTGCATTAGTTTTGCTAATTTTGCAAGCTCAGAGACTCATAGGACTTTGTGGTAATGCTGATTATTTTTAGGATGCTCAAGAGACAGAAACTGCTAGGAGGTAGTAAGTCTTCCAAACTTAACCTACACAGTTTGAAAAACAAGTACTTCAGTTGCTTAATTATTCACTTAGGCTTGTTTATATGCAATGTAAATATCAAGCTAGCTCTGACTTCTTATAAATTGCTGCTACTGTACGTCCCAAAGATAAATTGGAAACAGTTGCTAAATAAATCTCCCTGTAGTCAGTACAATCTTCATTCCATATTTATCTATTGAAATCCATGTGTTTCTTGTTGGTGGTGGATGGGGTTTTTTCCTACTGAAAGATCATGTCTTCTGAATAAGTATTTCTTTTATTGTGTCAGAACAACTCCCAAGACCTTTGGGGCTGCAGGCTGCACTAAGCACAGAAACAGAGCAATCATTTTATGCAAAAGGACTTAGTCTCAGATTTTGGATTTAGCTCAGTTCAGTACACAAAGAAGTGTATTGTATGAGTTGATTTAGTGCTTACTGTACTGGAGGTGATAGTCCTACTCCAGCACAGCTATAATACTGAACCAGGGAATAGTTCTGTGAAATGCTCAGAGCTCCTCTCTTTTAACCAGTAAAAATTATGGGGTAAATTAGATCAGTTTACATTTTTAAATAAAAGGAATAACTAGACAGATGTATTTGGTGGCTTATTGATAAAAATGTGCCCTTCTGCCACTGACTGAGGGTTTATGCGTGTTATACCAAACATGTTCAATGATGTGCAGATTGTGCAGAAGCAGTGATTTTTTTGGGGGTTGGCAGTGATGTTAAAAAGATTGGTATTTGGATGCTTCTGCTCCAGCATCTTTTAAAGCAGTTTTCAGTAAATTACAAGACAGTTGTTTTGTAATATGTAAAGATCTGTCCTAGAAATAAGAAAGTCACACCTTGACTGAGATGCACGGTTGCATCTACTATACAATAAAAATACTGTTCTTTGATTTAGGACTTCTTTTCTGCTAATGCTTCAATTCAATTTGTAGTTTTCATTATAATTCCTGGAGAAGTACAATCCAATCAAAACACCTAAAGGTACTTGAGGAAAACAACCATCTCTACCATGATCTCTCAGAAGACATTCAGCTCTTATTTATCTCTCATCAATACAGCACCTAAACAGTAACTCAGTACCACTCCTATAATAATTGCAGTCTATGACTACCCATAAGGCTGAGATTCCAGCCTAGCTTCTTATTTAACATTAGTCAAAAGCATAGACAAAGTAATTTAACAAGAAAGGTGAGACAAATTTGCAGGTAAAAGCTAGAATAGCTGAGTTCTCAGAGAATATGAAAAATGCCTCTTAAGGAAAGCAGGCCACTTTGATGTATTAGGACATGAACCTACGTGCCTGTATCACATGATTAATGAGTAGAACTGGTAAATGCTGCTACAAAACAAAGAATAAATCTTAATAAAGATTGATCTCAATACTTTTAAGATGTTTACTATCCCAAATATGTAACCTTTAAGTAACATTTCAAAGCTCATTGTTTTTCCTTGGTTTGTAAAATTAAGCAAATGCTGAGGTCAGTCGGGCTGAGAATGAGAATTTTTCTGTAGTTTGACTGGTAGGGGGATAAGGTATACTGATACACAAAAATCTGATGCAAATTTTAACGTTCATTCACAAGCATCCAAACTCTTGTAAACAGTTTTCCAGTAGGTTTTAGTCTTTCTGCTAACAAATCACTTAAATGGATGTCCATTTGAGTTACATGTACCTGTTTTGTAGGACTTGGAGAAGAAACATGCAATTAGTTTTAGAAAATGTGTGTCTGAAGTTATTTAGTGATAGCTGTAAGGTGAAATAAGAAATATTCCTCATTGTATTTCAGAAACACATCTTTATGCCTTGAAACTGCTTATAACACAGCGTTACAGCTCTCAGCATTCTGTAATGAAGTATGGTGGAACTTGTGCCTTTAAGAACTGCTCTGAGAATCTGGTCAATCTATTCGGAAGGTCAAATTAATCAGAAAAGTATTCACTAAGACAGGATGAAGGGTGCTTCGTTTTATAATTTTGCTATAGCAAGTTTCCCAAATTGCTTAGATGAGTTAGCAAGAACATCTTAATGTCTTCTAAACTGAACAATCATCAAATTTTTCTTAATTTCTAAAGCTAGATATTTAAATTTGTACATATAAAGATACCAAGTCAGAATTTTATTTTGAATTATTTACAATAATGTAAAGCTGAATTTATATTCCTCTAGTCTGTTCAGCTCTAAGCTCTTCTCTTTACTTGTTCTTCCAATCTGTAGTTCACTGTGTTTCTCTATCAGTTCACTGGTCAGCAATACAGCAGTGTGTTAGGAGTGAAAAGCCAGAAAATATGCATTGGTAAAAAGTTACAAAAGGTGTAATAATTCATGGGTTATCCTCACAGTGCAAGGAAAGTAATCTACTCATGAGGAATGCAGTCTGTGTCTCCCAAAAGCCAGTGTAAAGGAAATAGCTTCTTTCAACCAACTGGTATGTAGGTTGAAAGACTTGTTATTCAGTAAAACTTCTGGGATTGACCCTGGAGTTACAAAAAGTATCTGCACAGTTGAAGTTGCTATCTAACTCTCATAATTCATGGTTAGTGACAGAAGTGACTGTGAAATAGAGGCAGTGTCTCTCCTCCCACCTAACCCAGCTGCTTTGTGTCTCAGCAAGAGCATAAATGCTTCTTTTCCTTCCTAGTCAAAGGTGGGAGTTACAAAGGAAAAGAAAATCTTGAGAGGATATCTGTGGTGATACTGTTCTGCACAGCAGGGCTGGAGGGATGGCAGACTCCTTGCAGGGCTCTGTCACTGGAAATGCTCATGGGAAATCACAGAGAGAGGAAGGAGAAAGGGAGGGAGTCCTACTGTACCATGAGCATGTACAAGGAAGCATGATAAAAAGGGCATCTTCGGTGCTGTAGTAATGCTGCCAATAGACAGTTTTTGTGCACTAGGAAATTTAGCAAACAGTATTATGAAACAATCTAGTTGTTTGTTGCTAAATATAATGCTGCAAATTCGATAAATAAGATCTTGGGTTATCTTTTCAGTTAAACTGGTGTAAGTCATTTAACAGAATAATCACACCAATATCTGTGATACTCCTAAAAAACTGGAGTAAGGATAACTTTTCCTAATTATATTAATACAGTTGTTAAAAATTTATGAAATGATTATAAAATTTTAGATATGTCAGTGTTTCAAATATTCTTAGTGGAAGAAGAGCCAGCCTTACCTGTTCTGAATAATGTTTTATGTTGATACTAGGTGCTTTAATATGAAAAGACCTTTAAAAAAAGGTAGCTAATCCATTTCACTGGGACATTCAAGTGTAGTGTGATCATTGAATCACAGAATAGGTGGGGTGGGAAGGTAGTCCTGGATGTTGTATGGTTCAACACCCCCTGCACAAGCAGGGACACCTAGAGCTGATGGCCCAGAACCATGTCTAGACAGTTTTTGACAATCTCCAAGAATGGAGACACCACAACCTCTCTGGGCAACCTGTGCCAGTGCTCGGTCATCCTCACAGTAAAAATGTGGTTCCTGATATTCAGAGGGAACCTCCTGTGTTTCAGTGTGTGCCCATTGACTCTGATCCTGGCACTGTGCACCACTGAAAAGAGCCTGTCCTATTTGCACCCTCCCTTCAGGTATTTATAGACATTGACAAGATCCTTCTGAACCTTCTCTTCTCCAGGCTGAACAGTCACAGCTTTCTTAGGCTTTCCTTATAGGAGAGATGCTTCAGTGCCTTAATCACCTTTATGGCCTCTTGTTGGACTCTCTTTAGTGTGTCTATGTCTCTCTATACTAAGGAGCCAAGAACTGAACCCAGCATTCCAAGTGGTCTCACCGGGGCTGAGTAGAGGGGCAGGATCACCTTCCTCCACCTGCTGGCAACACTCCTCCTGATGCAGCCCAGGACACCATTGATGATCTTTGCCACAAGGCCGCGTTGCTCGTTCACGTCCAACTTGGTGTTCACCCGGGCCCCCAGGTTCTTTTCTTCCAACTGGGTGTCCTTCAGCATATATTGGTGCACAGAGTTGTTCCACTTCAATTGCAGGACTTTGCACTCAACCTTGTTGAACTTGATGGGTTTCCTGTCAGCCCATTTCTCCAGTGTGTTGAGGCTGGATGAAAGCATGACCTTCTGGCACCTTAGCCACTCTTCCCAGTTGTGTGTCATTAGCAAACTTGCTGAGGGTGTGCTCTCCCCCTTCATCTAGGTCATTAATGAGGATGCTAAGCAGGCTTGGACCCAATACAGGCGCCTGGAGAACACTGCTAGTAACTGGGCTCCAAGTAGACTTTGTGCCACTGATCATAACACTCTGGATGCCACTATTCTTCCAGTTTTTAATCTACCTCACTGTCTGCTCATCAAGGCCATAATTCACTAAGCTTATCTGTGAGGATCTTAAGGGAGACAATGTTGATCTATTGACAGAAAATATCCTCTTTATGCCTTGCCTCTAGTGCTTTTTACTAGTCTGCAATTAATCTGCTCAAGTAGTGGCTGCGGGATCAGGAAATTTAATGCCAGTATTAGTAGGGATTAGTTGATGCTTTTCATTCTTTAGGTGGGGGCAGTCTACAGCCACTGACAAGCACTGCTCTTGATGTTACATATATATATATATGTGTATATTTATATATATGTGTATTCTGTAATTCTGTAATATATATATTAATATATACATATTTTCATACTCTCCGTAAGAAAACTCCTTTCATTTGTCATATGACTCTTCAAGCTGAATGTATGTCTGTGGCCTTCAACTAGCTCAAAACAGTGTCCCAAATTTCCACTGTCAGGAGCCCAAAATAACCTCAGAACATGTCCTTTACAGAATGGGGCAGTCTGCTGAAAGTGATGGCCAGTTTTGCTATTTCAGATGGCTGTTACTCAGTCTTGTAGTTACTGGCAGACATGTTCAAACATTGTCTCAGAATGTTCATACCTAGTGCATCAGCTAAAGTCTCAACTCAGAAAGTGGGAAGCATAAAAATATCATGAGATAAAACTCTGCAAAAAGCAAGTGCTTTTTCTACATTAGATCCATAAACTAAAGAGAGATATTTGAGTGTGATGAATGACTTGATGTAAGAAAAATATTCTTTATCTGATTTCTGTGGAACAGCTCTATATGGAACAGAGGAAGTGAAGCACTCTGGGTTAGAAACATTTGAAGAAGTGGCATGAATTATAGAACATTCAAAACAATGCGAGATTATTTCAGAGGAAAAAAACACTAACCAAGAGGTGTACAGATTATTCAAAATACTTCTCTTGGCAGCAGATAATTTGCATCTCTATCACATAAGAATTAGTGGCTCTCATTTTACTTCACACAGCCTGGGTAGAAGTGTTTATAATATCAGACCTTGCTCTTTTCCCTCCACACATTCTCTCAACAATCTTATCCCCATATGTCTTTTTGGGGTACTGTGCTATGATCCAGTTGGGTATATCCCTCTGGATGCCAGCTTTTTTACACGGCAGGCCAATTAATCTTGGTACCCTTACTTCTCTGAACAACAATAGTAACTAAGACACAGGAAGATCTTCTTCCAAGCAGTGTATGGCCAAAGGAATGGAACAGGCAGGAGAATGGTCTCATTGCAAGAAGCCTTTCTGCCCAAGATAAGCCTTGAGCTTGGCATTCCCTTCCTTCTCTTGTGTGGACTGGTCTCAAACTTGGCATGCCAAGTTTGGAGATAAGTTACAGTTCTTTTGGCTTTCAGACAATCTCTGTACTTGACACAGCTGACAGCTCCCTTGATCTCTTTCTGCCAGGGCATAAATGTCCTGGCATAATTAACAGGGTTTATTGGTTTAAAGGACACAGCTTTGTGAAAAAGATCTGTTTAATTTACTGTCATGTGGAAGAAGCAACTCCCTGTAATGGCCCATTGTCCCAGCTGCCTTTGAGATGCATAGCTGAAACTCTTCTAGCCCTGAAGCTTTTGCTTCATTTTCCACTTTGGCAAACAATATTACTCAAGAAAAATAACACCAACATTTTTTCACAGAGATTTTTAAAAGCTCAAGCCAGATTTTCAGCTGGTGTCGATCAGGCCAGCTATCTTGACTTCAAGAAAATTTGCTAATTTACACAGGCTGATGATATAATCTACATTCTTCAAAACCAAACAGATAATAAACATTGGCAAAGCTTCTTAAAAGGGCATCTAAATTGGTTTCATACTCTGTCACCTCCATAAACTTATACAACAGAGCATGCATGATTTCCTGTTCCTCGGCTCATTTCCTGGTCAAGAACACAAAATGTTAATGCAGGAAGCAAACAAGACTCTCTTGAAGTTGGTGGCATTTTAGAAAAATCTACTGCTATTGAAATAAACGTTTCATAAATACCTGGTTATACAATGGAGCATATCTCTTCCATCATGAAGATTTCAGGAAATAAATCAGGAGAGAATTGGTTTTGCTGCATGGATGGGACAGAAATTCTAGCTTGCAACACAAAGTAATTTTACTGTCAATAATTTTCTTTGACTGAGAAGGAGAAGCTCTTTTGGCAACCCCTGCAGAGCCCCCAGCACACAAGCTATTTATGCAAGCTGAACGCAGAGCCAGAATTAAACCTAAGCAGAGGAAAAGTAATGGGTAATGTAAAAAGCCAGCTGTTTAGAGCAGTGTCATGCAAACTAATAGATACCTTTTTTTATAGACATAGGTGATTCATAGTGAGTCAGTTCTAGATTATGTTTTGCCTAGCCCCAGAAGTGTCCGAAATCCCATGGGACTGCTATCATTTTTTCCTCTGCATCTAGCGAATATTTATGGGGACTGAGGAAGAACCTCTTTTAGTAAGTTGTATGGATTTATTCTCTGCTATTATTTGGTGGAATATAGATTTCATCCTATGATTACGTATGGCATAGCAGAACTCAAACCTCTCCTTGTTAGCATTGCTTCAGGAATACTCAGGGGTCAAAATATAGACACCTCTTGTTTTTTATTAATCAGGACAAAAATCCAGTGATGCAAAGGGTCCAAAGTGAACCTTAATTAAGTAACAATATTGGGTTTTTATGAAATAGCTATACATGTAGGTACTCATATGTGTTTGTTGGTATATAACCTGTACATTTAGAGATAAATTTTCTGAAAAAATCTGATTTCTGGACTTCTGAAAGTTAGAAACTTTCCTTTTTTACCGCTAACTGAACCAAAACAGGCTACACCAAGCAGGTATGGATGCCATACAGCTGACATAAAGCAAGGTGAAAGTGAGCCTTTCAAGTCTGAGAGGCAAACATGAAGTTTATGATACTTTTACCTAATTTATGACCCAGTTTCTCTGTATTTGGGGCATGGCCAAAAATTTGACTCATGCATTTTTTTATCTTGAAAAATCCCTGTACTTTGCTATTAACATAATCCTCCCCCCGCCCATTGTCTAATGTTTTATTTCTTTTTTCATTTATTGTTCAAACTTTCACAATACTGCCATAATGAAATTAAAGATCACCTTTAATACCAAAAATATACATCCATATTAACCCACTGAACTCTTCTGATTCCACTGGTGGTAGCCTCTCCAGGAAATTGTCTCATGTTCCTTAGCTATGGCCTCCTTGCCCTTTAAAAAAGAGTCTAATTAAACTGATTTGGATTTCTTTTCTTGTTTATTTTGCTGAGGTTGTTTTGGGTTTGTTTGTTTGCTTTGATCTTGGTTTTCCCTCAAATGCTTTCCATCACATCCTTTTAAATAATTCCCAGGATTCTTCCTTCCAAAATTTAGTAAACTATACAGTTTCAATTTCCTGTGGATTGATTTACTGATGATAAAGTCCCTCAGTGGACTTATGGAATAGGATAACGTTTTCTTTTTCTGACTGCCTTTCCCTTACTGCATTTGAAGAGTGGTTAAAAACTTACCTTTTTGCTGACTACTGGGAAGAGAAATGGAAATTAGTGTCAAGACTGCAAAATATCAAATATTTTTTAATGCCTTTTTTTCCCCTCTTTTTGACTGGAGCAGCTTGGGAGAATGAGTTAATTAAAGTCGTTTTCTTAAAGGGATTTTGAGTTGAATGATGGACTCAGTGAGATTGAAGTCTCCAACATAGTAGGAATATAAAGCAGAAAATCTAACACATTTACACTGAATTTCTTGTGACTGGGTCAGACAAGGCTTGTGATGAAATTTGCCAGTTGTCTATACTATTTGCCTGCAAGGAACCCTTTTGAAACAGCTCTGGCTTGTATTTCCTGGGGCAATACTCAGCATGAATCTGGAAGCAGAATTCAAAACTCCTTCACTTACTCTGGCTGGTCAGTCCTCCCCCATGTATCCCAGCCATTTTTGTGCTGTTATCATAGGACTAATATCAGCCAGGCAAAATAGTCTGAGAAAAGGAAGGGAGTTGTTTTCATATTTCTGCCCTCTGTCATGTTGCCTGTTTCTACAAAATGCCCTGCAAAGACAAGTGGGATTTATAGGGAGCCTGAGCTTAGACTTTTAGACTGCCAAAAGACAGTGCAGTTCTGAACAGACGGGTGGGTGGAGTGTAGATGCAGCCTATTGATGTATGTCATGAATCATAATGACATAGATAATTGTGACGTGTCAGGCTGGGAGTTAAGTTTCTTTCATGATGCTGATCCTGTTCGTACAAGCAATACTCCAAACTGATTGTTTTCATTTAGCAGTTCTCACAAATTCCATCCTTTAATTGCTGTTACCTGGCAGTTACTTTAAAATTTTACTTCCTGGGGTCATATAAACTTTAAAAATTCAGAGGTCATTTAATTTAAAAGTCCTGACAAGAAATTACAACTAAGATCTGCCCTTTTGTATATGTATAAAGGATAAAAATCTAGCAGAAGTTAAAGATCAATCTGCCCACTGAAGGTCTAATTTTTATTTTCTTACACTGATGTGTTTCAACAGAATGCTGATTTTCACAGGAGTGAATAGGGTAAATTAGGTTCCTAGACAATTACGATTTTTTTGGGTTGACTTTCTTTTTTTTTATTGATGATGGAAATAAGTATAAGAAACACCCCTATATTTCACATTGGTTTAAGAGAAGTTTTGAGCAATAAGACAACTGACAGAAAGTTCGCAATCTAGGATTTTAAAATAAACTAACTATATTAAAAAAAAAAAAAAGGGGCAACAACAAATAGGTGTGGAGATTTCTAATAGATATAAGTATCCCTTTCAGGAATCCCTTTCAGTTTGCTTTTGGTGTGTAGCTGTGTGAACATTTCCAGCATTGTCATGCAAGTATATATTTGAATAATTGTTCATCTCCTAGAGACAAAAATTGTCCCACCTGAGAAACAAATCACTTTTGAAATAGAATTTGCTTGTTTTCTTTTCCGTTGCTGACTATATTGACATGACAACATTTGGTTTTTCTAAAATATCATCACTCACACAGTCTTTTGTCTGTGTCTTATTGTTTAACACCCTCAATATTTGGAGGCTCCTGAAGGGGTACTTTAAATTGCATATGATTATTTCTATCCCCACATGCAGAGTTTCCTTTTTATTTGAATGTATAAGCAATCCAATTTAATTTTGATTTTGTTGTTGCCAGACTCAGAGAAAATAAAATCTAAACTATAAAATTTGTATACATAGCAGAAGCAACCTTATTAATGTGGGAGGTAAAAGCAAATAGGCATATTTGAATGTAGGCAAAATCATTTGTCAAAACAGTAAGATGAATCACTAATAATGTTTGGGGAGCAGGAAGTATGCTTTCCTTTATAATAAACTCTATAAAAACCTTAAATTTTATACAGAAGAAAAATAAATCTACAGTTGCTGTATAAGCTACTAGTTGCTATTGAAAAAAAAAGTTATTGAAATCAAAATAACCATTTGATTGGAACTTGTCTGGGCAAAGTTTTATGGGCTACAACAATATATTTATCTTAGTATATTTGAATTACTAATATCTTAATATAATTCTCTCACCCTTATCTAAGATTCCTGGTTTTAGCATAATTCAAATTACCTTCAATAATTTTGAAAACAATACCTTTAAAGAAATTTGGACAGGAATTGTCCATCAGGTGTGCCATTTGAAGACATACCTTCTCTTATATGAGCATAACTCTTCCAGTTAGAAAAGATATCCTGCACTGGTGGTGGATCACACGTCTGTCACTGGTATTCACCGACCCCTTCTATCAGATCAGGTGGAGTTTATCAACATCTGGACTTAGGCTTTTTGCCACCCTGTGACCCAGAATGCCCCTAGACCCAGGGGACTGGGGACAGCAGGGCCTCCCTGGGGCAGCAGAGCAGGGCCTGGAAACTCAGTCAGGAGCAGGACAACTGGAAAACAGAGGGACAGCCCTACGCCCAGGCATTAGGCACCTCCCCAGGGATGGTGATGGACTGAGACCACTCCGGGACATGCAATTACTTATGGGAATGTAAAGATGTTAAGTATTCAACTGGGCTGTTCTTCAGGAGAAGAAGTTACTGTCAATGTCATGTTCAGCTAGCAGGGGAGATTTTATTTTTTAATGCTTGTTGAATCCTCCCTCAATGTAAAGTTTTTCTTTTTAGTGAAGTTGCTCAAAAAATTATTTGTCCTTTATGTTCTGGCCCTTAAAACAAAATAAAACAATTCCCTCTAATAATGATGAAACTTCAGTAAATAAATAAAACAAACTATGAAATGACTCTGAAGTAACTCGGAGACAGATTAAACACTATGCTAGTAGTTTTTCTTTTCCTCTCTTTGGTGCTTTATCACTATACAGATCCAAGGTTGGAGAGCACACATTGCATAGGCATCCAGTTGTGTTCAGTTCTATTGCTCTGCACTTTCTAACAAGCCAGCTACTAAAAAATCATTGAAATTGCTGTCAGATCCATAGCCCTTTACAGACATGGGCCTGTACAATAAGCATTTAACATGGTCTTTTGGAAAGAAAAATCAATAATATTGTCACATACATTCATTTAGTTGTAGTAGGGTTGGCTATCACTTGTGAAACATGCAATTAAGAACCATTTTTCAGTGGTAAGTTTCCTCGCAGCCTGGAAAATAGGAAGAATACTTACTGATTACTGTGTTTAGTGCCTGTTTCAGATAACTTTTAGAGATAAACTGCCAAGCATACAATACCTGTTAGTAAGAGCTCTTTGTGATGTAATTAGTAGTCATGATGAACAAGTTTCTTATTTAGTGGACAAGATCTTCAGAATTAGTTAGCAGTATAGCAGTTACTGCATTTAGTTCAAATATTTTTGAGTGGTCCGGGGTGGCTAAATTAGGCCTTTAAACAGTGATGTGAATACTTGTGGGGAGTTGATTCTCCTGAGAGGTTTTAGTGGTAAGTTCACACTAGTTAATGAAATGCATCAGCTGAGAAGCTGATTCTTGCTTTTGAGCAAGACATTGGCACCAGTTTTAACTCTTAAAAACAAGATACAGAATCTTACATTTTCTAAAGGAAATTTTGAAAATTAGGTATTTGAATCCATACTTTGGCAACTGAATGACTAAACATTCACAACTGTTGAGCACTGGGAGTTCTTTGTGTATTTAAATTTTGACGAGAATCTGAATAAAGAGTAAGTAAATCTAAATAAACATTTATTTTTCTTTGAATTTTGTAATTTATTTTTTGTTTTGTGTTTGCCATGCTTAACCCCAATAGGCAGCTAACACAGCTGCTCACTCACTCCCCTCCAGTGGAATGAGAGACTCAGAGGGGCAAAAGTGAGACAACGCAAGGGTTGAGGTAAAGACAGTTTAATAGGGAAAGCAAAAGCTGCACACGCAAGCAAAGTGAAACAAAGTATTCATTTGTCACTTCCCAGGGGCAGGCAGGTGTTCAGTCATTTCCAGGAAAGCAAGGTTCCATCATATGTAACAGTGACTTGGGAAGGCAAATGCCAAAAGTCTGAATGTCTCCCCTTTCCTCTCTCTTCCTCCAGTTTTTATTGCTGAGTGTGATGTCATATGATATGGAATATACCCTTGGTCACTTGGGGTCAGCTGTCCTGGCTGCATTTCTCCCCACATTTCTCTGCAACCCTAGCCTACTTGCAGAGGAGCAGACTGAGAGGCAGAAAAACCTGGATACTGTGTGAGAATTGCTCAGCAATAACTAAAACATCAGCAATAACTAAAACATCACTGTGTTATCAACACTGTTTTCATCACAGATCTAAAATGTAAGTTGGTAGAAGTTACTATGAAGAAGTGTAGCTCTATCCCAGCCAAAACCAGTACATTCTCCATCCCTTATTCCATACTATTTACGTGATGTTTAGGTCCCAAGCTATCCAATACATCGTTATTTAATCACCTTCCCCCTTCTCATCCTTTGATATATATATATACAGATATCATCCCCTAGTCAATGGATCATTGTGAAATGTCTGTAAAGTGTCCATAAAATGTCCATTGATAGTCTTTTTTTACTCCATGACTTTGGGCTCCATCAGGTGTGGGGATGACTCAGGACAGGAGAGGTGGTGTGCAGCACTGAAGTTATTGGGCAACAAAGCAAGCTCAGGTCAGGTCACTGCTACTCTTCCACTGCTTTTTGTAAGGCACATTCTCCATTGGTGCCTACTATATTCTGGCCACCCAACTAGCAGGCATTAAAATTTCACAAAACGAAAATTCCTGCCCAGGAGACAGTAATACTTGACCACAATAGATATCTCTATCCATGCAAAAAGGACAAGTATTTATTCTTAATCTCTAGGACGTCTTTTTCACACTTAGTTAGAGAGTTGATTATAGAATTATGGCTCTCCAGAACCAGAATGAATTGTTTAGACAATGTATTATGATAATTTGAGTTTTTATAAAAGGAATGTGCACAAAGGACATACCTATATTGGTGACAGAGTGCAGAGAAGGGTTATTTGTGGTATGAATTTGCCTTATATCTCCCTTGGAGTCTTACTGTATACACTGAATTGTAGTACTGGTGCTCTGAATACTCACCCTCTCATGGAACCAAAGTTGAAGCCATCTACCCAGGTGCTCTCTAGAATGCTCTGCTTGCAATGTGTCCATAAAGTTTTTCAGCAATTTTCTCATTATTGATACATGATGTGAAATATAACTAGCAACTGACATAAGCTTCCTTGCTGAAAAAAATGTGATGCAAGCATTTGGTCCTGAAACCATAGCAGATCACAGGAAATCAAACCTGTTGTCTTGCACCAGTTGGAAGGGGAGACATCCAAAGAGTACCAATGGGGAATTTCTCTTCTGTCATTCATCATTCATATTTGCGTCCATATTTGCATTCCTTGCTTGAAGACTTTCAATAACTTTCTATAATTTATATGTCCAAGGTTGAATTGATCATGGTAAAATGCTCCATCATATTGCCTTGCTATACTACAACCAAGTGACCACTTGCAAAGATGAAGTCAATTTCTACATTAGATTACCAACCAACAAGCAAGACAGAAATAAAACTCAAGATCAAAGGAGAGTATGTTCAAATTATTTGTATTTCAGTGGGAAATTCTTTCTAACCCGGTAAAAGAGGACTCTATCTCAGTTTCCCATTTCTGCATCTTTGCAAGGTAAAACAGAATCCAGAAAAGTCAATGTCGGGTATAAAGGCTTTAGGATTTGGAAAACTCCAGTTATTGTGAATGCTGCTACATATAAAGCATTGAAGGTACGTTGTACTCATCCTCTGCTTCCTATACTTGTTGCAGTACTTTTAATCAGTACTTTTAAAGAACATCATATTTGCATGTTTTTCTGTAAATCTGACAAACTTTCTTTTAGAAAGGGAAAGACACTTCCAAAGCACACCAAAACAAAATGCTACTGCAAAAACTCCACCTCTCTCCCTGGGGAGAATCTCATAGAATCGTCAAGGTTGGAAAAGATTTCTAAGATCATCAAGTCCGAACTTTAATGAAAGAACAAATTATACAAAACAGATGTTAATCATAGCAGATGGTAATTGTATCACTTAATGCACAACTGGAAGTTACTCAGATACGGTGTGCAGGGCATCATAATAGCATCTACTTGAAACAGAATAAAAATAAAAGAATTAATAAGGTAGAATTCACATTTCTTAGATGCATACAGAAGAAGACAGCAGAATTGTTTATTTTGGGGAGGTTGTGCAATTTTATTCAGAAACCATCCTTGAACACTAACCATCATTGTTTATGACTCACACTTTGCTAGGTAATTTTTAATAGCCTCATTCTTGTCTTGTCAACAGCTTCATTTAGTATCTGCCTCATTACTTTTCAAATTACAAGAGAAAGTAATTCAATTTAATGAAAACTAGTAGCACTTTGAAGTCAATATTGATGTAAAGCTGCAGGGGAAAAGTAGCTAAATTAAATAAAAGCAGCAGTTTCTAAGTTAAGCTTTACAGCATCTATGCAGTTAAATTGTGTTATGCCTATGGTAAATGTAAAATCAAAGATGTTTTTCAAGTACACACCTGGATGCCAGATCTGAAATAGAAAAGTTCTGAACAAGGCACAGCAGTACTGGGTTTTCTGGGTGAAGATTCTAGATGGGATTTAGTTCATCTGTAAAATTCATATCTTATAATAATATAATTGCTGGTACTAAAGGCCAAAGTTGCCTCTGGGTGAAATTCACCCCTGTTTAGACACCAAGCGTAAAGACTGCATTGCTTGCACTACTGGACTTAATAAGCAATGCAATAATCTGTGGTCCTTTTATTGTCCCTTGAACAAAGATGAGCAGTGTTAGCAGAATTCACTTCACTGCAGTTATTGAAAAATTTTATTGGAGAGGACAATCAAACTGTGAAACTTTGCCTCTTGCCCTTTTTATAATAATAAAGTATATACTAAAACATCATTGAAATTTTATTCATTCTGTAAGAGGAATGAAAGGACTGTTATACAAATCTCCCTTCATGAAACTACTTTACCCCTTCATGTGCTGTGACTAAGGTTAAAAGGTATAATAAATATTATGATTCAATGCCCAACACTGGACAATTTTACAAAAGCAGTCTTCCATACTGTTTTATGTATTTGTTTGACTATGATCAAACTGATTCTAGGGTAGGAAAGAAAAGTTATAAGAAATGTATTTTTAAAACCTATTTATTTAAGTGCCCTCTGTGAACCATATTAGTCTGCATACACCACAACATAAATCCTTACCTAGTTATTGCTTGCATGCCTGCTTGTATGCTTTTATATAAACATTTCAAAACATTTTTTCTTATTTGGTGATGGGAGGCAGGAAGGAATCCTTCAGCTCATGTCATTATTTCATTTGCCTGTTTCTGGCATTTTTATGCCATCTATTCCCTTGGAGAGTGCCTTTGCCTCTTATTTTATACTGCTGGTAAAGACTGATAAGCTCTGTTCCTAAACCATAGAAGTTATTTTAAATGAGTGTGTGGCAAAATCCATTTATCTTTAGATTTTTGCATGAAATTCACCCTTATCTACAAAGGTATGAGTATCCAAAGCCACTTACGTTGTATTATCAGTTTTCAGATGGGGCCTAAGTATTTCTTTGCTCTTAGACTAATTTGGTACACTGATGAATGTTGATATAATTTTAAATAATCATTTCCTTTTGATTATCTACACCCTCATTTAAAATTCTCTCTAATGATGGATAATAATATTGACATAAATTTCATTATTAAGTAGCTTTATGTGAGGGTTATTTATATAGTGAACTGTTCACAGTTTTGACCATGTAATTAAAAAAATACTCTAAATAAAAGAATGTGTTTAAGAATCTGATGTATGATGTGGATGTTGTTATTGTCATCTTAGAACTGTCTCCACATATACCTAATAGAGAATTAATTTGGAGAACTGCAGTTCATTATGAACTTTTTTTAACAAGTTCTGGTTTCTCTTTTAGTTACTTTAAAATAGGGTTTTTTTTATTAATCAGGGCACAAAATAATTAAAAACAAAACCCACAAGCCCAGCAGTTGTAGCAAGCCATTCTGATATTATGTTTGTAAACATGCTCAATAACCCCAGTAATAGAAATAATTATTACGCCTGTTTAGACTTTTGCATTCAGTTAGCCATATGGCAATTTATTCATCTTTACATAGCTGACCTGAGACTTGGATTCATTTGATTTAGCTTCACAGTTCCAAAAGTATGCAATTTCTGTTGTCCAAAAAGATGTATATTTTATTTCTTTAGATACTCAGAGAAAGTACATGGGGTAAAAACCAAACAACTTAATCTGGCGAAATCTAGATGCATTGAAGAATGTTGTACATGCATGGAAACAACTGATAAGGCAATTGAACACTACAAGCTGCACATGCACTTTCTTAGAACTCTTTACTGACTTATGAATATGAAACTTCAAGATACATATAGGTAAGATGTAGAACTATGTTCAAATAGTACAGGTTTATCTAGTGTTTAAAATCTCCTTTAAAATTGTCAGTTGCCAATTTCCTCTGACAGAAAATAGACATTTTCAGTCAATCAAACGATCTATTTTAGTCACTTGTATATATCCCCATCCGTGGAAGCATTCAAGGCCAGGCTGGATGGGGCTTTGAGCAGTCTGGTCTAGTAGAAGGTGTCCCTGCCCATGGCAGTGAGGGTTGGAGCTAGATGATCTTTTAGGTCCCTATGTCTCTATATGCTTTCTAATATACTTAGCCCATACCTTTAAGAGCATCCTTTAGAAGAACTGTTTGGGTATTTTCCCTCTTATTCTTCTTTTCTACAGCCAGCAGAAGACAATGTCTATGTACTGCTCATCATTTATATAGGAAACATACCACACAGAATCAATAACTTCAAAAATTTAAAAACCCAATACTCATTAAATGGAATTTAGCTTTTTTAAGAGTCAATTCAGCTCTATGTTTGTGCTTAGGGTGGAAAGACACAACAGGAAGCAAAAAGAAGGAATATGTCAGTGACTTCACATGTTCCTAAATCTGAATTTCCTCAAAATGTCCCACATTACTTTGTGTGTGATACTTTAAAAAATATCTAGCAAGTATACTTCACTTAAGTATTTTAATAATCATACCTGAGAATATGAGTAATGCTACCTAGCTTTCTTTTGTTTTGACAACTTTAAGACATCTCAAAATATTCTGCAAATTCGATTATTAGCAAATTGTTCATATTACCGTGTGACACAGGAGGAAAGTAGTGCAATTAGAGCTAGAGCTACATTTCCTGACTCCCAGTCTTTTATGCTATTCTCCAAAGCTTGGCTACTTTTACATGCTAGTGTGAGGCTTGATACCTCTTGCTAGTCACATTTGATTGTCATATTGCCCACTCAGCAATACCAGAAAAGTGTCATGGTAGCAAAAGGTTTCCTTTCAATCCCTCCTTTTCCTATATTTAATCCATCTGAAAATATTAAATTCTTTATTTGTAGCTAACCATGTTGGAGAATTCCGTTAAAATTTTTTAAAGAATTTTTTTCAAGTAATTCCTTTAAAAGTTATTTATGTTTTCCAGCATAAATTACCTTCTTTAACTTTTTTAATACCTCGGGTGCCATTTTTCTGTAGAGTTAAAGCAACTTAGCTGATTATTTTCAACGGATTTGCTTACTTAATTCCCCATGGAAGATGTGGCAAAGGCACGTAATTGAGAGACACAAATTTCTCCCACTTCCTTGCTTGATCCAGCAGCAGAGTAGTGCAGGCAAAAATTTTCCTGAATGGGTGATCTGCCAAATGTTTCCTCTCTTCAGAAGAATGTGTTGGCAAATCTTAGGTTATTCCATCCAAATATGTTCCTGTTTGTTTTGCTTCATAGAAATATGTCCCATTTTTCATGAAAAGGTGTATGACATGTCCCACAAGACAGTGTTCTACACTCTACCCAGCGTGTTACTGATAAGACTTTTTCTGGATTTTACATGAAAACACAGTAGTTGGAGTTTGTTCTCTGCTATGCTTTCAGAGAACAGTTACATACCACATTTCCCTCAGCCTGCCTACCAGCTCCCTTCCCCCAAAATACTGTCTTTTTGAAATCTGGCTCATTAAACAGTTTCTATTCATATCCCAGACCCACAAACAAGCTTTTCTGACATAAAGGTTAGTTGCATTTAATTCTGGTTGAAGGAACTGGAATCAAACAGATTTGAGAGGCATATAGGACAGGGAGGACAGCTTCCTAAAGCTGACATACCTCTGTCAAAGACTTAGCATCTAATGCCATCTGGAATTACCTAGGAAAGTTAAGATATAAGCCTTAACCTTGTGCATTTATTCTCATACTAACAGAGGTGTCAGTTACTAACAAGCACCCTGTATGAGAGTTTAGTAAATTTCAGGACTAGAATACTCTGTATTATTCTCTAAATTTCAAACTCAAAATAGGAATCTTTGTTAGTTCTTTCTTACTTATTTTTACACATCCTAATGAAAACCATTTCATAAGCAGCAGCAGAATCAAAAGCCAGTAAAATGAAAAAGGTTTTCATCAGTGAATCAAGCAGCATAGTTGTACAATAGAGCATTAAAAGCTGTCCATTGACCCTTCTATTCAGTAAGGTCTTCGTTGATAGAAGGAAAGTTAGTCTGGATGATATTTAAAATAATTAGAATTTTTACTTTTCTCTCAGCTGATCAGGTTTGAGAATTAGGTGACTTAACTGCAGACTGCCTCTGCTTTTCACATCTATATATTCAGGGAGAATAAATGATTGTGCCGTTTGAAAGCACTGTTTGTCTTCTTCAGTCATCTGGCAAATCCCCTTCTAAACTGAGCTGATATGGTGGCTTCAGTCTATCCCATTGTCTGCATTTTTCCATTCAGGATCTCCTCTAATTTATGACACAATTTAATAATCAGTCTCTGTTATGAACAATATCTTGCTGTGTGCTGCCAACTGTACACAAGGTCTTATGCAAGCTGTGTGCTGTTATCGCTACACAACCAAATGCCTTCCATTAGTCATTCTATTCTCATTCAGGAAATAATCATCAATAGTAAAAACTTGCAATTTTTAGACCAGAAGACTACCAATGGCTTTTTCTGCTTAATTTCTTCATCACTTTATCTGGCCAGATATATGAAAGTGTTTAACTACACAACAATGGTGGACTAAAACAGCGTACTCCATCAGGTTTAGGAGGGCATGATTCCTTACGCCACCAAGGATCTTAGGCTTATGCTTAAAGTGTTTAGCACTTCCAACTTCAAAAAATAGGGTCAAACACAGCACATCTACAATTTAAAGAAATTGCTAAATTTAGTAAAGTTATGACAGTTTACATCCTATGAATATATTGCCTAATTTGTCTCATTAGAAGGATCAGAGCACATCTAGGTCGGCGTTGCTTCCTGCCATATTGGGCCCCTAATTTTGCTAACCTGAGGTCAAAATATTGTACAAGATAATGGACTGAGGTTTTAAATAATTTTCAAGTAAATATTAATCAAAAAATTCCCAAAGTTGGGGACTAAGTCAAAGCTAGGAACTGAATTATACTTGTTGAAAAAAAATATGGATGCTTTCTTCAAAAAAATGTATTTTGTGTTTAATGATTGCAAATTGTTTTTATACCCAGACCTGTCCAGTTGGATTTGAGGAGCTAGAAGAAGCAGAGCATTTGCTATCTTCAGTAAAAAAGAAGCCATGAAGCTGCAATTGGATTCTGTATAATTTTGTTTGTCCTTACTTTGTGAAGAACTACCTCATCTCTGTCGTTATAATAATTATGTATCGGATTAAATTAAACTCACACAAACTTAGATGTCTATATGTAGACTTCTGCATATATGCTACGACCCACTACAGGAAATAGGGAACTCATCAATATGTTTAATAAAACCACAAAAGGCATGTAGTTCACCCCAAGTGCACACTTGCTGGCTTGTTCCCAAGGAGTGAAATCTTTCACTTTTTTTTTTCACAATTCTGTACTATTCTGTACTATTGCCAGCTTCTATAGAAAAGCCTGCCTGGAGCTTTTAGATGATTTAGGCTTTCTGAAGTGGCATAAACAAACATAAGTTTCAAGCATAAAGTATCTGAATATTTATTTTTTAAATAAATTTGATATCTTCTAGTTTTGAAAGCTCGAACATAAGAAAATTTCATCTAATGCTTTCTTTCACTGATTCATTCATTATTCTATATAACACAAAGAACTTACCTGGAGCTTTCACCAAGATATAATTCTACAGAGTGCCTGTTGAATTTGCATTTAACAAATCATCCTGACAGCAACCTAGTTAAGACATGATGCAATGACACACGTGTTTTAATTCAGATATTCTGCCATTTAGCTATTTCTCTGAAGATTGGATCTGCTGCTAATGCATCTAGGGCCCTCTGAAGATAGTCTAGGATTTATATTTAAAAAAACCCAAACCCTAGTGGATTATAGTATTTCTAAACAAGATATCTGGCTAGGGACACCAGCATAGTTTTTCACCGAAATGATTTTAAACTTGCTCTTTGTAAAAAATTAAGACATTCAACAATTTCGACCAAGGATTTCTATCAATCTCAGCTTCACCCTTCATGCTCTATTGCTCAAACAATCCAAATTTTAGCTAAAAATGCAATAAATAGAATGTGGATTTTGTATTAGTAATTTGGTAGTTGACTTGTGTCATATTGCCTTAGATTAACCTTCACAGCCTTCATAGATTAACCATATAGATTAAGTATATGAAGAAGCTTTTCTGTTGCCATTTTATAGGGATGGCATTCAGGGTGTTGTGATGTACTTCCACTAGAAAATCCAGTTGGCATTTGGGAATATTTCATATTCTCATATTTGCTGAAAGCCAGGTTTGCTGGCTTTCAGCAAATCTACACTAATCTCTTTCAGGGACTATTATCTATCTTCAGTAAATGGGATAAAAGGGCTATTTGCAATTGCGTTTGAGCAGTTATAGTGAAATATTACAATTCCTTGTAGCATGTCCCAAGTCTAGGTAGGTTTGCAAGAGAATAGGAATTAAGCTGAAACAGATACATTTGAACTACCCAAAAAAGGCAGACATCCTGAATGAAATTCCAGCATTACAAATAGATAGCATCTAATCATTAATTCAATGAGTGAGTTAGGTGTATTACTGTCTGGAGCTCCTCTGTGAAAAGAGTTTGTGTGTTTGCTGGAAGCTTTGTTTTGTAACCTGTGATGTAGTGCCAGGTCTTGGCAGGGAAGTGTGGCCCTGATGCAGGCATGCTAATGTGTTTGTATACCTATGAGAGCAGATAGTCCCAGACAGAGACAGCTCTAACTCTGTGAATACATTTTAATAAGGGTTTATTTCATATTAACTCTGGTCAGTGACTTCAGCAATGAGAAGTATGTGTGTAATTCAATGTCCATTCTTGATTGTTTTGTCTTCATTTAAATAAATAAAAAAATGCTTACTGAAGTTTATAAATCTACTTAAAGCAAAAAGATATAAATGTTCTTTTTTCTGGTTTGTAAATAAAAAAGTAAACTAAATGAGAGAAACACACACGATCTAAGTCTGAGCATCACAGTTTGTTTTCCATCACTTCAGAGAATAATCACTGTCCTTGGAAAGAAATAAGAGATCGTATTAATATGCATTATACATTCTATTTCCAGTTCAGTTCCTCTAAATATTAATTATTGTTCACTGCGTATCAGGAAGCATCACTAAGGAATTAAGTATTTCTACTGTAAGAAGCTGCTAAGGACTAGTTTCTTGAAAGTATTTTTATGACTAGTTCTTAGATAAGTGTTTAACACCTATTGTTTCAGTTGGAAATAGGAACCGTATGTAGATATTAGTCACCTAAACATCACTGAGATTGAATGCCTTGTCCAATTTATCTAGCAAGGTCATTGCAGACTCTGGACATGTATTTTATTCCTAGCATGTGAGTTAATCACTACAACTTCTTTCCACACCAAATACTGAAAAACAGCTGTATGTAAAAAAATCACGTGCATCCCTAGAGTATATGATGTATATACATCATGCTTTCTCATAGATATTTCAAGAGGATCATTTTCAAATAGATTTTCCATTCCATTTAAAAATTTTTCTTACAGTCCAGATCCTGTCCCAGAAAACTGCTGCCAGAATGATTCTCTGGTATAAATAAATTAATGATAATTTGCCAGAACACACAAGAAATTTCATTTTTCTAGAATCATTTAGGAGCAGAATTTGGGATGTGTTGTGTGTGTGGCAATTAAGAGCCCTGAGGCAATCAAGGGGGTGGGAACCCCAACACTGCAACTCTGAAAGAGAAAAAAAGTGTCTTGCTTAGAGAAGACTTTGTGGACCCAGTCAGAACAGAGGGAGCTGAAGCAGAAACATTCCCTAAGCTGCAGAGACCAATTTTTAGTAGCTTGACACCCAATCACACTCTTTCAGTGTGGTGTTAATTAGCAACTCACTTAAGTAACAATGCACATGCTAGAAGCATTACATCATCTGAACTTGTCACTGGCTGTTGAGCAAATAGCTGTGAGGACCGGATACTATTGCATTACAATTTCTTAGAGTCTTTTTGTAAAATCCCAAGCATGGATTTAACAGGGAAACTAATGTGGTTTTGCCCCTTATCCCCTTCTACCTTACCTCCTTTTCTCATTAAGAACGCTATTCTAGCATACATTGTGTGTTCAGTGATGAGGGAAGTGGTAGCATCTAACTCTGCATACAAATATCAAATTCTTTCCCATTTTTCTTGAAGCTAATTAAAGACTCCCACTGAAGCAAATGGGAGTTACATAAGAATTTTACACTCTGAAAGAGCAATTATTCTAGACAATGAACAATCATAAAATTATCAGTTCAGCAGTGTTTATGCACATACTTGCCTTTAAGCAAGGGCATAAATGCATTTCATTTTGTAATCCATTTAAGCATGTACTTTACTTTTAAGACACAGACTTCAGCATAACCTTTAGGTTCAAGGTGCTTTGCCACAAAGGACATAAATGAGTTTGTCTCCTGAAGACTTTCAAAAAAGTGTTCCTGCTTCAGAGAAAATCTATTGAAACAAAAATGTAAATGAAGCCTTTAGAATAGCTTTGTTTACTCTGTTAAATTGTTCATCATATGAACGTGATCTACTAGGTTTGATAGGAAGCTGAATATGATCTCAGAGTAGTGTAGCCTGCCTTTTTTATTTTCTTTGGTTTTTTGTTTAATCTCATGTGAAACTCTCCTTACATTTGTTCTATCAATAGAGAAGTTTCCAGCTTCATACTGAGAAATCAAGAAGGCTCATCTAGCATTTAACAGTGACAAAATTGGGAAAACTTTCTTTGAAAAGTACTATTTAAAAAGCTGTGAGAGAAAAAGCACCACACCTGATGTCTGTGAAACATAAAGTACTATGATAGAGTTACTCAAGACTCTGCAAGGGAAAGCAATTTTCTGGGAAGTCTACAGTGTAATGATGATGATGTGAGGAGTCTATGGGCCTGCTTATGCTTTTTTTTTTTTTTAGTAAAGAGCATTTGTGTTCAGAATTCCCATCTGTGTTGGTACTCGGTTAAGAAGTGAAATGTAACTCTGCAAAGAGATTCAGGTAAGTGTGCAAAAATAGTTAGGAAGTTGATAACAAACTGACTCTAGTGTTGAATCAGGAATGCTTCAGTGTGGAACTTTCTCACAATAAAAAAGGTTTGAAATATGAGATCTGCATTGGTAGACATCGAAGCCTGTAGACAAATAGACATCAGACCTGTAAAGAGAGGAAGATAGTCTCATAATTAATTATCTTTTAGGACCTAATTTAGGACTTTTTTACTCTGAACTGACAGTTCTGACAAGATCAATGCAGTGAAGAAAAGACAACTGTTAGAAAGTAACATTTTTATATTGATTCAGAAATATTTCTTCAAGAAGTTCGCAACTTAATTGCTTGAACCCCCAAAACTCTTTCGAATAACTGTTTTAGAATTTTATAATTTTTGTTTGCTTCTTTCATTCATTTCCTCAAGCTATAAAAACTTAAATAATTTATTGTGTAAAAAAGCAGTCAAAATATGTTTTTTCTCTATAATTCTTGGCTGATCTGAATAAAACTCAGAAACTTCAAATGAACCAGTCTACTGCTATGTCTCAGATGGTGTATTTTTTCCAAACAGCAATTTTCAAGCTCTTATAACTTTCTGAAAAGGTTATTCTTTGGGTTGAAATTCATCATGTTTATTTCAATATGAAGCCATTTCAGAAAGCATTCAGCATAATATCAGGTGGATGCATATTATCACATTGGAATCTCACATTGCACATTGAAACAAATTACTCCATGCATTTATATCAATTTGCAATCAAGCAAGTTATTTAGGTTTTTTTCGCCCCCCTTGCTGGATTTATCTCTTTTTTAACATTTTAATATTACACACACTCAAAAGAGAGACAGAACGTTTTTCCATTTTATGTGCAATTACTCACCACAATTTTGAACAGCAAAGGAATTTTGTGCAAATAATATGTTAATGCAACATTAGTCATGAGATTTGTTGAGAACTTAACAGCATAAGTCAGAAACTTATCAACCAAATTATGACTCCCAGAGCAATGTTAAGTTAGCATATTATGCATATATGTGACATAAATAAAAGAAGGTACAGTTTATAGAGATATAAAGTGCTACATATAAACAAGATGATTACTTATTTAAAATTAGAGATCCTGATGTGTCTATAACTTATCCTGCATTAGTTACAGCTTCTTTGGGAACTGTAACATTGAAATTTGTGCTTTCTGTCTGATTACTTTCTCATGGCAGTGCACATAATGCAGACTATCGCCAAGATAGATTATATACTACAAGCTTCTCTGAAAATACTTTTTGATGGTTTTATCAATTCATGGATGATAGAAAATAATTTTCTTTGGGAAATGTTCTGACTAATTTTTATGGATATTTTACAATAATTAAAGATTCTGCAAGATTCAGAGAAGAAATTTGAACCTTCAATAATTCACTTCATTCCTAGGATCTCGGTTCCCACATATGCCTGCCCACTGGTTTTGATCAAAATCATGATAACAACCACTGCTAGTTGTGAAAGAAAAGTAAATTGGCAAATTTCCTGACAGTCTAAAGCATTTCGGGCTCTATATGTCACAGTGAAGCTTGTGATTAACTCTGGAGCTCTCTCCATTGAGAAATGATCTTTCTTGAGTGCACTTTCAATTTACAGCTCAGTATAAGCCACATTGCTATGATGATGTCAAGAATTAAGTACTAAATATATTTTAAATAGTAACATTAAAAATGTTCTTATTGTGCACAATTAAAGAAACCAACCAACAAAGGTAAGAAGATAGAAGCTTTTTATTTTCTTCTATATCTACTATCTTACTTCTGAAATATTGTTGATTAAATTATCTTTCATAACATTGGTTTCTTGATTATTTATTTATTGTGTAAGTAATTCCTAATCAAAAAATTAGAAGATATGAGACCTATAATGGAGAGGACAATTTGTTCCAAAAAGTAGAAATAATTTATTTGCTTTAAATAAGTCTATAAACGCAGTGATCTTTGGGGAATAATTGGGAAACTCTGTTTATCCAGGCGATACTTGGTTGCTTAGGACAATGTAGCAATAACACATAGAAGATGGACAGTTTTTATTATTTCTTCCTTAGGTGGATTACTTGAATGGCACTGGACAGGACTCCTGCCTGTTTTTACTGCTGTTTTTTATTTTCATCATTCAGTTTAGCATCAAAAACAGGCCTGAAGGAAAAGTCATTTAACCCATCCAGTTTCTGTGGTTTAAATATTTAGTAAGTGTCCAACCAACATTTCTTGGCTTGCTCCAGTAGCACAAAACATCCCCTGGAGCTTTTGATCCATTTACTTAAGTAAATCTGGGTTTGACTGCTGAGCCACCATGGTTAGATAAAACCCTTTAATTGTGTGACCATAGATTATTTTGAATGTAACTTCCATACAAAAAAAGTAAGTGGGACTCTGACTATGAAAGCTATAAAAAATCAAATTGTAATTAAAAAAATACTTAGAGTAAGACCTTTTTTATGGTAATTTGTATTAACCAATAGTAAGATTTAATAAAAATAAATTGTAACTGAATAAATTGTAACTGAAAACACACCTACAGGACATTTTCAGCCTACGTTTCTCTTCACAGTTTTCTCAACCATTGTCTGCAGGAGATGACTTATTAAATTATAGATGGGGCTTAAAATATGTTAACTATGGATTTACAGTTTGATGACACGAAATTCTGAAGAGAAAAAGAAAACATGCTTACCGTCATTCTGAATGTTAGTGAAGAAAAAGTGGGAAAAATAAGGTTATAAAAGAAAAAGCAGTATCAAGGGTGTATTTCTTCTGTCTTTGAAACCATGTAAATGTTTTTTTACAAAAGTGTTCAATTCCTTCATCTTTACCTATTATTTACCCGTTCATTCTTGTTTACATTATATATTTCCAATCATCGGTATGACTTTTTTTTCCCAGTTTTGATCTATATTATCCTGTTTGTTGGTGACTACTTCCAAATAGTTAGTTATTTGAGTTAAACCTTTCAAAACCGTTGGAGAATTACAATGTAATCCCTTTCTGTCTTAAACATAGCTGATCTAGATAGAAAATAGAATTCAGATGCTCACTGCTGCGTAGTCAGGCTCAGATGCAACCATCAAGAGCTGAAGAGGTTAATTCTACACAGTGCACTTTTTTTTTCAAATTACATTATGGTTATGGTAGGGAGTTACTACTGATCCCTTAACCATCATTCACTTGCACAAGAAGTGCACCAGCAACTTCAGTTAGGCTAAAGTTCAGAGTGGAATTTTTTATCCAAGCAAAAAACTTGATAGATTTTGTTGTTAGATTTTGGCCCACAGTGAGGAAGTTGTCATGAGATTGCTTTTAGTTATTATTTCCATTGCATATTTGCAATATAACATTAATCCCAAAATTTCAGCAATTTTGGGGATTTTGCTGATCTTTGGCAGTATTTTGAAAATGGACAGAACCCTCTAACAATAGCATGAGTCCTTGTCTAGACCATATTCCATATTCTATAAGGTAGGATAGATTACTCGATCAGAAACATTATTTTCTGATAGAGATATGTCAATATTCCTAATATTCCTGACCCATTTTTGTCTGTGCTCGGTCTTCCCATCTCCTTGAGGTTTTGGGGTTTTTTTGTGTGCTATCCAATCTCTCCTGTTAAATTATATCTATTACCTTTTATTTCCAACGAACATGGAAAATAATTACTTCCTTTTCTCTCTGTGGTGGCCACATTTTATTTATAGATATTTCTTATGTCTGTCCTCTACCTTTCACTATTTAGCTATATCTTTGTCAATTTACGGTATTTTCTAGACAACTTACCATTCTCTTAGATCTTCTGTGCTGGTACTTCAAACTGAACTCCACTTTGAGGCTCTTGTCTCTGGTGACTACTTCTTAAATTTAATCATGTAGATTAAATTTCTAAAATAAATTATTTTTAGTAGAGTTTAGATAATAAATTTGTCACAATGGATATAGTACTGATGTCTCACATTCAGTGAGTAGTCCTTCCAAAACCCCTTCTGGGCACTGACTAGCTAGTTGTTTCTCATTGTACATTTATTCAGCTGATTATTCCAACATAGAGCATTGAACCGAATCCTGTTTTTTAAAAGCCACTTCTGCTGAGACAACTTTGAATTCAAATCCTGCCTTGCTAAATGTTTGTGGGTCATTCCTCCATGGTATTTTTTGTAAATTGAACAAATATGCTCTCTATTTCATCATCTATGTCCCTAATGGAAAATAGACCACAGCTAGAACAGGCAACTGTGAAATGATTCTGAATAGATCCCTCTAGTTTGATAGTAAAGTAGCAATAAATGAGAAGCTCCAAATATAGCACTGGTTGCTGACTTACAGGTACATTATGAACTAAAAGATTCAGATAAGCTTGAATTTGAACTTAACATGGTACCTCTTAAGAAACTGCTATTATAAAGTTTTTTATTTTACTTTAACTGATTAATTTATACTTTAAGAAGAAAAAGGTTGCATGTCTGGAAATGCATTCCTAACGTAATACAAGTAAACTCACAGTACTTGCACGTTACTATCAGAAAAGTAGCATTTTATAGTTATTTTTCAATGAAGTAAATGAGTGTCAAAAGGCACCCTTCTGCAGACAGTGAAGTTCATGGAATACAACAGAGGGTTTTTGCTAATACCGATTTGATTTATGCTGGCCAACTTGCATGTAATCTCAAAATATTTTTGTTTATTTTTTGAGTCTTAAATGGCAAAATTTATGTTCCTAAACTACTTTATGCATATTTGCAAAATTTGCTAATGAACTCTGCAAGGGTAATGTGTGTTTACAGTAAGGTCATTTTGTAGGTAAACATGCATAAACATAGAAGTAAAATAGTAAGTAGATGTCAAATGTGCCAAAATTTTGTTGTCTTATTTATATGGCAAGGTTATATGCTTCTAGGCATGGTCACTTTATAATAGAGCTTTAAACACTCTTTCACTTCTAAGTACAGGAAAATTATTTAAGTTTGGAAGGAAGATTAGAGCATGTAGTAATGAAGACTCTTGCTGCTTCATTTTTGGGCTATTCTTTCATGCCTGTCCGAAAACATTCGCAGCATTATTTCAAGTTGTTATTTAAGCTACATAGAAAACACTTACTTATAGGTAAGAAATTATATAGGCTTAGCTGACTTTAATTTCTCTTTTCTGTATTGTCTGGCCTTCAATGAACAAATCATCACATTGTTAAAAACCTTCTGATGATGCTAACAGTCAATACTACTGGCTGAACTCAAAAGAATGTGATATTCTTAGGCCAAGGTTTTTGGTTTTGAGCCAGAACTGTTTGAAAACATTCCAAGAAATCAGAAAAAGCAGACACTTAAAAATCCAGTATCTCAAATAGGAAACAATTTACAGCAGATCACATTAAAAAAACTTCTCAGAAACTGCCATTCTCTTAGAAAAACCAGAAGACTTTGAATATCAAAATCAGACATATAACGGGACAGCAGTATTAAATGTAGACAGGAAGACATTGATACCCTTCCATATGTAGATATTTTACTTGCTGCACTTCCGTTAAAAAAATAAAGCCCCCTGGATTCATACCACATACACATATTTTTTCCTTTATGAGTCCACATCCTGGGCTTGACAGGCCAGAACTGCCACTGAAATCAGAACTGGATCCAAGACCTTTCTTTCTTTTTGGCAAACACATACAAACCTACATATTCCCAGTTATGTATATATTCCTCTTTATTTTAAGAATCCCCTGTTCTCTTAAGCATGATGCCTTACTGATGTAGAGTGGGCTAATTGACATAAATAGATGGGACATGTCACCACATGATGCGTCACTGTGGACATAGGAACAGATGTGCTGTTCAAAAATCCATGGTTAAAATGTCTGTAATATATCACTAAAGAAATATTTATTTTTCAAAAGTAAAAGATTTACTCCCCACAAAAATGTTGCTCTGGTAAAGTTCATGCTTTTCAGTACTTTATGCTTTTAATAACTATGGTGAATATTGTACCACAAAGCTCCCATTAATTAAATTGTATTGGGATCAAGGCAGTAACTTTCAAAAAATTAAAGCCACCAAAATATATTTCAGACATCTATGTAATCATTTGAGCCTTGTAGCAGCCTTTATTTAGGAAAATCTGTCTTCAATGATAAGGCAAACTGAACAAAAGTTGTGGAATGGAGTTTAACTGGTACACTTAGATTTCCTAGGAAACTTTAGTGCTTTCTAAAATGAAAAAAAATCTGTGTTTTCAGCAAGTAAATCTTTTTGCAGGATCTAGAAAGTATAAAACAAAGGGGTTTTCACACCAATTTTCTTTAATACTCCAAAGCAATATTATTTCATCCATTGACTTTGCAATTGAAAAAAATTTTTACTGTTGAAGAGTGATGGAGTTATAGAGTCTAATCTTTTGAGTTAGTGATAATAAATGGATGACTGCCATGAATTTTATAGACAATGAAACTCATGCTTAGTAAGAAAAAATGCAATCCTTGTTTATAGCTATGTATTTTCTTTATTACTCATAAATAGTAGTGTTACTTAAATATGTTTAAAGATGGAGCAAATAGTGGCTTATCTAATTACAGTGTCTTTTGGAAGCAGGTGAAAGGATGAAGTTAGAAGAGGAGGGAAGCTGAAGAACAAAACCAGAGATTTCTTCTTCTTTTTTTTTTTTTTTTTGGAAGAAGAATATTGAGCAGGCCCTAAGATCCCCAAGTGACTATCAAGAAAATTATTGTTTTTTATTGAAGGCTATTAATATCTTACTTTCTGTTCTTGTTGCTGCTTTGCACATCAAAATATGGATACTTGGTTTCTGACAGTAGGAGCGAAGAGATGTGACCAAGCAATGCTGGCAAATATTATGTTCCAAGTTTGACAAGATCCAATGTAAAAACTAGTTATTGAGATTTATGATTCAGAGTGCTGTGCCCTAGCAATGCTGGAAATAAAAAGAGTTTTCATGTCCTTTGCCACAATGCTTGTTAAGTCCTGAACAATGGAATAGTCTTGCTTGGCAGACAGAATTAGACAATCTGAGTTGTCTTCGCTCAGGAATGAAATTGAATATTTCTTGCTGTGAAGAGTTTTCCATTTACTCCATTGTTCAGACTGCATTGATTCAGACAAATTGATTGTCTCTGTGGTAACAGATCCATGCCAAGGGATGACAAAAGTTAAGTCATCTGTGACTAGGATTCAGTCAGTTTTTTACACTGAAATTCTGGAGGCACTCAGATGAACTTCTGGAGGCATCATAACTACTGAAATACAAAGGATATACACTGAATTTCTTTGTAATACTGGCTATGAAATGGGATTAATATTCTTTTTGCAATTTAGAATTTTTGTCATATGGCTTTAATTTATGAAACCATATGCAGAATAATTCCTGGATATGGATTTTCTCTTCTAGATCTAAACTTTTTATTTACACATAGCAAGATATTGGTCAAATGACCTTAAGCTTTGTACTTAGTCAAGATATTCTACAAAGGCCATCTTTGAATTCATTACCTCCATAGATCTGCATTATAAAACATTGACCAGTGAGGTTCAATCCACTTTTAACCAAAAGTTTAATGTAATTTTCGTTCACAGTCTGTTTTGTTTGTTCTGTGTTTTCTTGAAAATATACTTTATATAGTGATAGTTATGTGAATATATTGCAAAACAAACAATAAATGTGTTTTATAGCATAAGTTTGTTTACAAACAATTTAGGTTGCCTAGATGTGAATTTTGTTTATAAGAAGCACACCCTATATATCTTTCCCTTGAGGAAGCAGGTCTGGGGTTAGTGAGTATAAACTTTCAGTGGGTGTATTTTTCTTAGTCACCTTCTGTGGATCACTTGTCTTCCAGGGGATTTCCCCAGGGACCCTAAGTTATAGTTTTGACACCACTTATTTTAGAAGCTAAGGGGTTGAGCCATCCAATTATTTTGAAAGAAGACTTTGAGAGGATGGCATTAGTTTTCTGGTCAAAGAACATCATATCTTTCCTTAGGAAGAAAGAGAACGAAGGACAACACTGACTGGAAATTCTTGTTATGCACAGAAATATTGAACATCAACATAAAACTTTTATTATTTTTCTGAGCTTAAGCACTGATGATTTATCTTTAGATTTTCTTTTTTGTTTGTTTTATGTTTTAACCAATAGAATAATTCTTCCTTCTTTGACCAGACAAAAAGAAAATGTAACTCAAAATACAGGAAAACATGGAAATTATGTTAAATTTTGAAATATAAAAGCAGAAAACAACTGGAGTTCCAAGAAAAAAAACCATAAAAATGGGAGAAAATCACACATGTAAACCTCAGGCCAATAATTTAAAATGTCGTTTTCCCCACTACCCCCACGTAACATATTTTGAGAATTGCCACTTTTTTCTTTTACAGCCAAAGTTACATTTTGGGTGTGTATAAAATATTCTTTACATTATCGTGTTTGTTGACTTGCTAGCCTCCTGAGTGTAAATGTGTGATTTCTTTGTCATTTCCCAGACAACATTCTGACATATTGAGAACCAGAAGTTGTTTACAGACCATTTGAGAAAGAGTACGTTGGAAGAATTTTAAAAATAAAATTAGTTATCTGTTCCAATAACCCTTCTCTCTGTGTTGACACAGAGCTAAAGAAAGAAACAAACAGCCCAGTATATTCTGGTAGTATCTCTTTTTCTGAGTTCGTTCTTGCTTCTGTAGAGGCTGAGCAGTAGATTTTGGGGAAGACAGCAATATAGGTTAACTAAAAACTTTTTCTGATCCTTTGTTAATTAAAACAATTACGTTACATGTGTGGAGAAAGTTAAGATTGTGCTAAGGATTAAATTGTTTCAGATGTAAAGGAGACTTCATCCATAAGCTTAAAAATGCTCTGCAAAGTGAATTGTTCAGAAGTCTACAGTTCCTTCATTAGATGTGAAAAAGAAAAGAACTTGAAAGATGTTACTTCTCTGCTGAACATCGAACAAAGATCACCTGCCAATATGGGTAATATTCTAAAAGTGCCTAGAAAATGACGGGGTTGAGCATGTGGCCACTTTTGCACCTTTTTCTGGTACTGCAGTTTGTACGTTACTAAAATGGCTATAACAGGCACAGAAAAGAGTAGCAGCTACCACATGATAATTTTGGTTACTCTACCAAGGTTCTGAACAACCTGTTTAACTTTCAGAAAAACAGATAACTTATCTAAAAGAAAATACCTCAGGTACAGCTAGAAGTAAACATATAGCTGTAATCAGATTACATAAAAGTTCACGTGCAATTCAGAAGTTAAGCTTCTAAGTTAAACAATCAAAAGATGACATTAGGAAATGAAACTGTTTTATAACCTTGACTTTGTGATATAATATTTCAAAGCAGCCTTATACAGCCTTTGCTTTGCTTCAGAGAGAAATTTGAACCCTGTTCAGTAAAAAAATGTTCTTTAGCCCATCTGTTTCAAGGCCCATAGACATTACAATGCAACCTTGTGTGTGATTTTTTTCCTTCAAGATACCAGAATAAAATGGACCTGTCTCTTCCTATATGGACCATTAAGATAATGCTGTCAGCATCCTCAAGATGGAGTTTTTATCTTTAACTACTCCTTAAATGAATGCCTGTTCCTGGGCAACTCAAACTCTGCTGACCTCTTTAAGCCTTTGTTCAGATTATAATCAGTAAATTCATTCATTCAGCAAAAATAGCATGTGACATACCAGAATAATTACAATTAACCAATACAGCATTAATTTGGATTATCTAAGAGTAGAATGCTGATTGAAGGATCAATCTCTGGTGGGGGAATTATCATCAAATAAGTATGAAGCATAGTTGAATAATGAAAAAGTAAAGGAAATTACAGTTAACTAATGAACACTAGATGAACAGAAAAATACGTTTGGTATGTGAGAGAGTAAATAATTCATTTGGTAAAATGGATGTTTAGGAGTGTCTGAATATTTCTAAACACAAATACTATCCTGCCTGGGCCTTGTTAGAATATCTTGTTTCTAAAGCAATTATTTACCTCATCCCTTCTTTAAAATATTTTTCAGTTTATTTATACTGCATTCTACTACTAATATCTGTTGTCTTTATTTAGTCTGACAATATTCTTTATTACCAAATCCCTGAAAGAATTTTGGAGAGGAAATTTATCATGGGAACAACTTTAATTTTGGCAATTTGATACCAAAATACTCTTTTCCTGTTAGAAGATTTGGTACAACAGGTACAAGATATTCTCTTGTGCTTGGCGAAGGTGGCAACTGTGGGATAGTAAGTTCATATTTTCCAACAGTCTATGGAAAAAAAGGCATTGTATACAATAATAATACTTGATCCTTTTTGCATATATTGAGTTGCTTACATTTCTGTCTGTGTAAATGCTCTCTTCTCAAGATCACAATTTAAAAAGTAAACCTCAGCTTCTCTCAGAAGTTCATGTGGTTCCCACATTAAAAAAACATGCCACTTTGGCTTTAGGTCACTCCTCTGTTCAGCAATTGTTTATTTTACTTTTGAGTTTATAATGCTAAGAATTCATCATGGAAAAGAAATTTTACTCAAGTCATTACCATCAGTTTTTTAATATAGTTAGTGCTGACTCCTGTTAACTGTGCATTGCTTATTTATGCTTATAAACTGCCTGTAAGTATTTTTAGCAGTCCTTTGAGTTACAAAAAACAATTAAACCAAGTCACCTGAAGCTGCACTTAAAAGTTTTACTTAAAAGGGAGATTCATCTCTTCTCAAGCAAAGAAATACATCACAAATGATGCCGTTGCATTCTATGGGTCAAGACAAGGACAGCTATTGTGGGTGTAGGCAGATACATATCTTCTTTGAGACATAGAGATGTGCCCTCTGGGACTATTTCTTGTGATGGACAGAGATGGTGAATGACTGGGAGAGATTATCAGTTGTTGTCCCCACTGAAGCACAGCTACTAAGGTATGTATTTACCAGGCATCAGAGTACTACTTGAATGAGCTGTATTCCGGGTCAAATGTCTGGGGCAGATTGAAGACTGTAACATGAAACATTCATGTTTTGTGACCTAGTCTATAGAAGAAAACAAATCCATTAAGAATTTGCATGAGACAGAAAACTGTTGTATGTATGTATATAGTTCCAGGTACATAGCTTACACTTACTTAGCTGCCTAGCAGCCAAAAGCAGCAAGTTTGGAATTAAATAGCATGAGAAACTACAAGAGACTGACTACTTGAGAAATACTTTTCAAATTAAAGGTTCAAATAAGTTTGAATTATATAAACACTTGTAAAGGAGATTTTCTTCAATTTGACTGTTGAATGCTGCCAGGCCCTTGCTTGTGAAGTCCTAGTCCTGACTTCTTGTAGTAACCAAGGAAGGGTAGCACTTTCAGGAAAAAAAAAAGTATTTGACATTTACTTGATTACGGGTATCCATCTGGCACAGGCTATGTGCCCTCAGCACTCAATCTCTGCTTTTTTATGGTTTCAAAATGCTATAACCATGAACCAAGTTCTCACCAGTGGTGCTATCTCTTTGCAGGGGTGCAGTGCTGAGGAAGCTGGAGAATGCAGCAAGTCTATCTTTAGATTGACATCATAGGCGAGGGCCTCTTACTTTCAAAGCTGAATTATTTAAAATACCATGAAAATAGGTAAAATTAAGATTGTTTAAGTCCTTGAAAGTAGTGCTTATTGACAGTTTAAATGAAGACAACATGTGTGGTGCACCTCTTCAGTGCTGAATCAGCTTTTATCAGTTTTTGTTTAAAAAAACACACATGGTGCCAGTTACTTGAGACAGACGTCATTGGGGTCTTTAGTTTAGTAGGGTACAAATATACCATAAAATTAAAACCCAGTGCTCTGTTTATTTCTGCTGTTCATGAAGCTGTCAATAAACTCACAAGAACATGGTCTCTCTAGTAATGTTCCAACGTCAGCTGCTCCTGTGGCCAACTTTAACCTACTGTGAATGGGTTTCATTTAGTTTCCCTATCCTCTGTATACAGTAGGCTGACTATCCAGGAACCATATTTTATTTTCAGCTTCAGTTTCTTTTCCACTGAAAATAAAAAACAAAAATGTATTCATTCCTCTGAGTTCTAGTCTTAGCATTCTTTAAAATAATATAACATTTTGCATTTATATAATATCAACTGGAGGGCTTTGCAGGATATAATACAGAGGTACCTCTTTACACCTCTCAGAAGAACAGCCAGTAAATTGAAAATGAAGAACTGTTTAACTGGGCACAGTAATCCTATACAATAGTTCCACTCATTGCATCTCACACTGAAGGGAGTATGAAGTCTTAAAACAAATGAGTCATATGGAAAAATACTGTATCCTAGGGGGGAGCTAAATCTACTGGGCTATGAATAAAGGGCAAGTGCTGCGGTGTCAACACACACAATGTACTTCAGGCCCATACCTCAGTCCTTCCCTGTGACTCTCGTTCCTGTTGGCTTCTTCCTTTCACTATGTATCATTTAGGCATTTCTTGTTTGTTTGTTTGTTTTTTTCTGGGACTGTTTTTTTTCAACTTTACACAGCCAGGTCTGTGTAGTCTGTTTTATGTAGGGGTGGTTCCTGCCTCCTAACTCTCCCTTTAAGCTAGTAAGAATTAATATTTACGTAATACGTTCCCTTCCTTATAGTTTTAAGAGAGCTATGTTCTCATAGCAGATCTCACTCGTGCCTCAGATTATGAAAAATAAATACAGAATTAGAACAATAGTTTGAGGGAGCTGAGGTACAAAATAGAGCAGAAACTTTTTCACTATAAAGCCTGTCTCAAGTGGCAGCAACAAATAGCAGGCTCTGACGTATAAAGATACATAATACATGGAAAATAACATCAATCTCTAGTATAGAGGTGCACAACTCCCGTGTTTTGTCATGGATTTACCTTAGTTCTTTCATGACTGTTATATCTTTTCAACACAAACAACTGTGAACTTCAGCTTGTGCCCACACCTTGCAATGCAATCCTAAACAGCAGAAGGTCTTCTTACTGTCGATGGGAATTGTTTTATAAAGGAAAGAAACAGTAAGTACTCTGTGATCTCTAGTTTGCACAGACTCTGGTATCCACCTTTCCTTTTCCCTTTTCCCCAGATTTGACTACTAATTTAGACTGTGGGGAGGGACTTAAGATAAGGCTGGTACTCTATTATCCTAGGAGAAGAATGTATCCACAAGTGTGAAAAGACCGGAATGCTGATGACTCAGACAATCCAGACATTGAGGGTGTGCATACCTACCACCTCGGGCTATGGGCTGGGTATTGGTTTTTTGTCCTTACACAAATGACTCATCTGTGATAACTCCCTTCAGGAGTTATTGTCCCATCAGGACAATTCACACACATGGCCTGAAGATATTTATCTCTGCTGATGGCCATAATGGATCCACCTGTGCTGACGTAACAGGCATCCATAAACAACTTAGAAGGTGTCAAAGACTCTTGAAATGACTCGTGATCCAGTGTTAATCATCCAATGAAGAACTCCCTGCCCCAGAGGAGGTACCAGAGGCCTTCCCACCTATCCTGAGCATAATAAAAGACGGACTTCACCCAGCAGACTGAGGATGTCCTCCCCTCACTCCATGGGACTTCTACCACCACCTTGATGGATCAGGACTACAACCACCACTGGAGTTGCAGTGACCAGGTCTCATCTCTGGATCCAAGCTATATGCACATAATTGGGTATTGTCATTTGATTGTTTATTGTTTGATTGTTGATATGGTGGCTAAGAACTACAGCAAGATCCCATAGGCAAAACCCATCCTTATTTCCTATTGATGTGAGATAGATGACAACAATAATATGTGCTTCATTAAAATAAAGTTTGACATAAAGGACTCAATTTAAAATTCCTTTCATTGCATTAAAAAGTCCTGTCTGGAGATTTTGTTCAAAACAAATACGACTGGCTTTACATAGAAGCAAGGATTGTCTGCAGCAGTTTAGATCTATAAATATTTTTGGGTTCCTTCTGTTCAGTAAACATAATCTATTGATGCTACCTTTTAAGAGAGGGAGATGGAAGAAAGTGCAACATGTTTGCATGCAACCTAAAAAGTAAGCTGAGAAAAAGTTCTGGCAAAATCTCTGATGGAAACTGATAAACCAAAACAACATTAAAATATTTTCCCCAGTATTTTTCATTAAAATTTGTATACCTAACTTTCAAAATGAAGTTTATGTGGTAAAAATGTTGGAAATTTGATTTTTTAACCTTTGATTCCAGGAAGAAATCAAAGTGTATTCTACCACTCATTTTTCTGTGAAAAAGATCACTGTCCTTTCCAGACCTTTTCTATAGGTTATTAAACAACAGCATATCATGGTGATAAACTGTGTTTACCAAGCCAGCTTGCAGGCACTTTTGGGAATGGCCATGGCTAAAAATATGAATGGCACATCAAGTATTCTGGGATGACAACATAAGGAATGTGTCTGAGTTCTTGCAGACTTTTCTTTTTGCTTTCTTCCAATTGACTCACTAAAAAAAATTTTATATGTAGAAATATTCTACATTTGGCAGCTGAATTTCCTCATGCCTTTTTCTTCCATCACAAAATATTTTGTCTTTCATCTCTAAAAGATAGTTTTCATTTTAATTCCTAGTGTTAACTTAATTCTTTACACCAGGAAATAGTAAATCAGTTTTGATGACCTTTTTTCCTTTGTTCATTTTGAGTGATTTTAGAACAGTGGCCTGGTAAGGACAAATGCCAGTTCTGTCACTTTGGTATATTTTCATTTTTATCTGACTCATTCTACTGCATTTTTATTCAGTTATTTCTATTAATTTTATGGGAAAATTAGGAAAAGGCAATTAAGTTTTATAATGTACTTATTTGTCTATATTTTAACTTTAAAAAACTTCTGTAAAATATCTCAGCTATGAAAATCTCATCTCATTATAGAAAACTCCTTTATTTTGAGCTGCATTTCCATTATTTGTAATAAGAAATTCTTAGTTAGAAAGGCATTGAGAGAGCTTCAGCTGAGTCTTTGGAAACACATCTTGTGACTTCAGATTTGATTCTTTACAGGATGCCTAATGGCTGTTGCTGGAGATAAAGTTAAAAAAAAAAAAAGATAAAATTCTTTGTAATGCTTTGTAATACTTTGAAGGTTAATGCCAAAGTTCTGTTAAATTCTTTTCTGTATTTCCTATTGGCATATCTGAAATTAAATGTTCATGTCTAGAAGGGAGGGATAATGAAGTTTGCAACAGGAACAGTGGGTTGGACATGTGATATTGGGACAACTTGTGCAAAGTTCTTAAAACTTATGTCAAGTTCTGGAGTGTAGACAAATTGAAATACAAATGAAACTTGAAATTAGATTTATATATATATATATTAGGATATATGTAAAAGATTGGCTATCCTGAAGTGCTGAGTATTTTAACTTCATCTATAAATTTAATTCTTGGAAAAGGTTGCCCACCCTTAAATTCGGGTCATAGATTAAAATTCAAAATCATTGCTTAGAAGAAGAAATGGACTCCATAGCCTTGCTTCTCAAATGAATGCCCCACTCACTATGCAATTCACTCTTCTATTACTTAACTTTGACAAGAAGAGTGGAGCATCAGCCTAACCTTGAACAACCTATAGGTGGACAGTGACAGGAGTGCTTCACATCAGAGTGTGTTGTTGGTGTTGACTGGATTTTCCTCAGAAGAATGTTATTTTTTCACACACATCCTGACATAGACCTTATGTGGAGGAGGCCACCAACATTGCTAATATTTCTTCTACTTGTGTTTTAAAGAAAGTAGGTGGAAGTGTTTCACTAGACTAGGGATCCAACCTTATTCCTGAATTCAATTGTGTCCAAAGGACACACAAATCCTTCAGGGTAGTCAGGCTGGGAAAGACTCATTTTTGGGCCTCAGTTAGGCTTAGCCCTCTGAGCAAAGTGCAGAACTGTCTTCTCTTCCCACACCTCGTGAGTGGATGGACAGCAGGATGGGGACTGAGGGAACAAAATGCTTCCCACTCTAAGTAAAGATCAAGTTCATGACCATCTGAGGAACCTGAACATACATAAGTCTAGGGGACCTGATGAGGTGCATCCCAGAGTCCTGAGGGAATTGTCTGAGGTAGTTGAGATACCACTCTCCATGATATCTAACATGTCATGACATTTAGGTAAAGTCCCAGGTGACTGGAAAAAAGGGAAACATTGTACCCATCTTTAAAAAAGTTAGAAAGGAGAACCCTGGGAAAGACTGACCTGCCAGCCTCACCTTTGTGACTGGGAAGATATGGGACAGATCCTCCCAGAAGCTATGCTAATGCACATGGACAGGGAGGTGATTCCAGACAGCCAGCACAGCTTCACTAAGAGCAAGTCCTGCCTGCTAGTGGCCTTCTGTGATGGGGTGACTACATCAGTGGAGAAGGGAAGGACTACAGATGTCATTTATGTGGACTTCTGTAGAGCCTTTGACATAGTATCCAACAACATCTCTCTCTTTAAATTGGAGAGAGATGTATTCCATGGGTGGAATGTTTGGTGGATTAGGAATCAGTTGCAGTGTTGCATTCAGGGGGTCAACGGCCCAGAGTCCCAATGGACATCAGTGACAAGTGGTGTCTCTCAGGGGTCCATACTGGGACCAGGGTTATTTAATATCTTTGTTAATAACATAGACAAAGGGATTGAGTGCACCCTCAGCAAATTTGCAGATGACACCAAGCAGAGTGGGGATGTTGACACACCTGAAGGGTAGGATGCCATCCAGAGGGACTTGAACACAGGATCTGAGGTGTGACCTCACCAGTGCCAAGTAGAAGGGATGTTCACTTCCCTAGTCCTGCTGGCCATACTATTTCTGATCCAATGGCCAGGATGCCATTGGCCTTCTTGGCCACTGCAAGCTCCTGTTCAGCCAGCTGTTGACCAGCAACCCCAGGTCCTTTTTCACTGGGCAGCTTTTTAGTCATTCTTCCTCCAGCCCACAGCACTGCCTGGTAGTGAGTGTTGTAACCCATCAGCAGGGCTTGGCAATTGGCCTTTTTGTACCTCATACAATTGGCCTTGGCCCATCAATCCAGCCTGTCCAGATTCTTTTGCAGAGCTTTCCTACCCTCCAGCAGATTGACAGTCCCACTCAACTTGATGTTATCTGCAAACTGACTGAGGGTACCCTCAATCCCCTTGTCCACACCATTGGTAAGACATTAAAGAGAACTGGCCTCAGTACTCCAGGGAACACCAGCTGTGACCAGCAACCAATTGGATGTAACTCATTTCAGCACCTCTTTCTGGGCTCTGTTGTCCAGACAGCTTTTACCCAGACAAAGATATATCTGGTTTACAGTAGTCCCTTAGAATTATTTGGAATTACTCACATAGAATGAAGTAATCAGAGCACTGTGTCATATAAATATCCCATGTAGGTTTCTGTTGCAAAATGAAAACTGAAAATAATGTCATGGATCTTTTATAATGAAGTTTAAGTCTATCTCTTTTAAAGATAAAGCCACCCCATTATTCTGCTAAAGCTTTCTGCTTTCTTTGGTGTCATGTCACCATTATCCTGTAGGAAAGTCTTCCATTGTCAGATGAGATTACAATATTCATATGTGCTGGCTATCACTGTAATAGTTGTGTCTGTAGCGCAGAAAATGAGAAAGGGAACAATATAAAGTACAAAAAAATTAACTAATCACTCAGTCCATAGTTACAGAGAGCTCAATGCAGAAGTGTTTGATCTTTTTAAGACCTCCTTGGTAGTCTTAATCATGTTCTCATCAATAAATTGAAAGTTCTTTAAAAGGGTGAATGTCATGGTGCTACATAATCAACATGACTTTAATTTTTCAATTTATATTACTCTACCTAGGTCCTACTTAACTGTGCAACAGCAGAAGGCTAATCAAGTAAACCCAACTCCGCAACAAAAGTCAACAGTAGCAGAAATGTCAAAAGAGATATCTGAAAAATAAAAATGAGAAAAGCATATACAAAAAGTTATAACAGTCAGATTTTTGTTTTCTGTTCTAGGTTCGTGAAGATTCCCAAAATCATAAACACTGAGACACGAAGGGTGCAAACCAAGCAACTTTATTCTATTACTTGTTATAGCAATTAATACATGTTGACCCCTGGATTTCTGAAAAACCTCTGAGCAGGAGAAGGATATGGAGCCCCTCCATGGGAGGGGCAGGTAGGCAATGCACCTTTGCATCCCCTGGATCAAAGCAGTGTGCATCTCATCCTCCTCACCCAGCCAACCCAGAACCTCCTCTTATATCCCCCTCACAGGAGTGGAATTTTCCAGTTGTGACATCGACTCATGTGAGGCCAGTGTATGAACCAAGACCACAATAGCTTATGATACCAACTCCATGCCAACAATGGCTCTGTTGTTTCTTCTTCTAAAGGTCAAGTTCCCACCAGTTAACCTAATCTAGTGTTCATCTTTCCAAGGTTCAGTTCCTGTCCTAATCTAGTGTTCTTCTTTCCAAGGTTCAGTTCCCAACAGTGAAACTATACAATATTTTCCCATGCCACATCGACGAGCACAACCACAGACCAACAATGGCAGGGCCTCAGACACAGCTCATGTCCCTAATGGGGGATACATTTTCCAAATTATGTTTTCTGATTCATTGTACTGCAGTGTTTTTTAATGCTGTAGCAATAATTATTGCTTCTGAATGTTGGGGTAGGGAGAAGAGAGATGTAAAAGATGGTGGAAAAATAGTCATGAGTCCTGATACTTGGGGAAAGATGGGGAAAGGAATTCAGGAAAATTATATCCCCTCCCTTTCACTCCCTTCCCTTTCCTTCCTATCCCTTCTCTTCCCTACCTTTCCCTGAAAATCATTTGTCTTTCTCTGCTGCTTCATAATGCCTTCCCCTAGTATCTTAATGCCAGCTCCCAGTATTTTCTTTTTTGTTTTCCTATTCTAAAAGCTTTATATAGAAGAACAAAGATATTTCAAACAAAGGGAAGGATTTCATGCTCTAAGAGATAAGTCTTCTGTGATATGTGTATTTTTCAATCAATATTCAGCATTTTCTTACCCTCTGCCTGCCAGGTGGTCTTCCTTTTCTAACCTGTTTAATCATGTATGACAGTTTATTAGATGAATACTTTTGCCTTTCCAATGAGGTGCTCTGACTTCATATTTCAATCTTCATCTCTCTTGTAAGCTCTCTCCAGTGATTGATTAAAACAGATATATATTTATGGCCTACATAAATGATAACTTATTATAACATTCTAAAGTATCTCAGGCATGAAAACCAAGGGTGAAATTCTGGCCTCACAACAGCAAAACTCTTATCATTTCTAAGGGGCTGACATTTCACCCCAAGGATGAAGAAAAATTATTTATGGTGGCACAGGGGAATATAACTATGAATAATTTTATGAAATTAAGATGGAATAAATTCCTATCAGTGAGATATATTATGTTGGGAATCAGTATATCAAGGGAAGTAATGGAAGATCTATAGATTCAGACATTTTAAACTAGCTTTGAAGAAGGACTAGATAGTAATGCAGTGAGAAGCTTACTTAATGAATTGCTTAATAAATTCAAACTCTCTTATAGTTCAAAAGAGTGCTTATTGCTGCCTGCTTATCCAATTTCTGTAATTTTTCTTATAAAATAAAACTCTTAGTCTGCCTGATACATTTTTGTACCCATCTGTTTGGAATTAAGAGATCAGGTTGAATCCTATTGGGACAGAGGTTTAGGTGTTCAGATACTCAAGAGTTACTATAGATGTTGTGGAAAAAGGCAGCTAGATAGAATAAGACAGATCCAATTAATAGCCTTTATAAAAACTTAATAAAACCTGAGAGAATCCATACAGCAGAGAGATTCTGGTAGCCAAGTTTCGTTCATTCACAGTTTTGGGTTTTTTGTTGTTGGTTTTGTTGTTTGTTTTTTTTTTTAATCCTTTGTGTTGCTAAATGCCTTAAGGACATAGTAAAAAAAAAAAAAGAAGCATTTCAAGAATACAAATTCAGGGTCATTCATTTAAGCTTGCAAACAAGAATTTTTGTTGTAAACTAGGGTCTTCTCCATTAGAAACATATAAGAGAAGAAAGGTCCAGATGGGTCAGATGATATGACTATGAAAGATCATTGGGGTGTAGAAGGATACATTATTTACCTTGGTTTTAGTAGATAAACTTCTACCCTTCTCTTGTCATAAAATGCCAAAAAACTATCAAAGTTTTGTGGAGTCTGTGAAGGTCAGATCTCACTCAGACCTGTCAGAACTGAACAGCTCTTATGAATTATCAAAACCTACTTCCAGTCTGGCATTTTTTTTCCAGTGCTAGTCCTATACTAGATAGAGCAATTAAAAACTAAATCTGCATTTTGCCATTACATTTTTAGTGATTTAGTATCATATTGAATGGCTTTTGGGCAGTAAACATGGCGCTAAATAGAAGTAATTTCCTGTTTCAAATTAAATGCATTATTCTTCTGAAAACACCTCAGAAGAGCGAATTCTCCTTATATATCTCTCACAAAGGCTTTTGGCCTGCAGAAATTTAGGTTTGCTTTGTACTGCCAAATATGTATTTATATATCAGAGGAGTGTGGGGGTAAAATCAACCAAATGAATGAAAAATGTAGAAAAATTTGCTAAGAAACAGGACGGTTTACTATTCACTTCTCCATGAAGTAAATGTGTCCAATAGCTGAAGCCATCTCTGTTTCTCATTTCTTTCCCTGATTTCTCAAGAAGTGGAATTCAGACTTATCTTTTCCTTATGCTTACAGCCACTGATGAAACACAGCCATGAAAAGGTAAATATTGTTGTATTATGTGAGATATTACCAGAAAAGATAGGCATACCACTGAAATTCCTTCAGTGAGTTTTTGATCTGGCTCCTAAAAAATAATAAATGAAATTTTTACAATTGTCTCTTTGCAATTCTCATGAATCAGTGCTATTACCAGAAAAGAGCAGTCCTAGGGCTTAGTCTTAGGGCAGTCCTCTGCCTTACCTAGTAGCATAGCCTAGGAAGCATGAAATGAAAGCAGAAAATGGAAGCTTCCCAACAAAGAAAGGAATATTTTTTTCACATCTGTGGAACAATTTGTGACAGGATACTACTTTTAGATTTGTAAAGCGACTAGACAAATGTATGGGAGAGAAATCTGCTGATGCCTTCTACATTCCCAGATACCTCTTGACTTCAAAAATATTACATTAAGGCTCAACAACATTCTGTGGCATCACTAGCTTCTCCTTGTCCTGCTCATACTCTCCTCTGGGCTTCTGTTACTGCTCTGTATCAGAGACAGGATGCCAAACTCAGTGTATGCATCTGACTTCTAACAATCCTTGCAAATGTATTTATGTTCTTCCTTTCCTCCTTTGTCATCTCCCCAGTAAATACTACTGAAGTTGTGCTTTATAATTATCTTAACATCTGCATGAACACATAATGAAACATTGTCCAAGAACACTGTAACACCTCTTCAGGAAAAAAAAAAGAATAAATAGAATAATTTAAATCAAACTTCAATCAGGAACTGGCAATTTAGGTTTGTCTATGTTCAAAATTTCATATATTTATCCTCAGACCAGTACCAGAAAAAAAATCAACAAGCACTTGTTCTGTTTTCTCATTCTTCAAGAAGTGATAAAGAAAAGTCCATAGTGGTTTAATGTGCCTTATTTTTTTGCTGTAAAGAATGCCCGGCAGGGCATTTCTGATTTTCTGATAATAAAGACTATATAATTGATTCATATATAATAGAGACTATAAAATTTGATTCATGCCAAATGATAATACATTTCTTTCTCTCAAAGAACTTTTGGGGAAAAAAAAAAAAAGATGAAATGATGAGAACAGTGGAGGATACCACCAAGGTCAGATATTATTTATCATGTCAGCACTAGGAAGACCTCATCAATCATCAAAACCTAATTTCAAGCCAAGACAGTTTCCAAACTCTAATCCTAGACCCCCAAACTAAAAATAATTCAATCCTTTGCTATTGCACTTTAATATAGACTTCTGATATTAAATATGAACATATGCTTCCTTTGCAGTCTTTATAATTTATATAGTAGGCTTAATATTTTAAGAAACAGAAAAACATTCCTGTTTTTCATTCATTGCATTATTACACAAGAAACAACTGTGAGTGTTGGTCAGGTCCCCTCTCATATCCCACAAGCCTCTAGAAATTCTCCAGAGCTCAAATTGCACAGCACATTCTGCACCAATAGAAGGAAGGTCACTGAAGAATCTGAGTCACTGATGACATAAAGCAAGCTTTGAAAATAAGTTTATTATACTCCTCAGAGTAATTGTGTTTTAAAATGAGTGTCAATAGAACCCTATCTTAAAATACTTGAAAAGATAAAATTAGCAAATGAAAAAAGAGTGATCCTCAGTAAATCTATACTGATATAAACGTGGTCTTTTATAAGCAGTAGAGACATTGAAGTGTTTCTCTTCACAATTTTTCTCTGATTTCACAGGATTGTGAAATCCTCCTTCTTTCCATGGAAGTTAGACTTAGTCTCATAGCCCAGGAATACTGAAAAATTGTCTAGGATTAGCACACAATTTGATGACAGAAAGAATGAGACCTTTATCCTTCCTTTTGATTCAGGCATCAGTCTTTTCTCATTGCCAGGATGGGTCATGTACTTCTGGTACTTTACTGAAATTTCTTCCATGTCCCTTTTTGGTTCCAGTTTCAAACATCAGACAGCTGTTGCTCTCATTTTGGTTGGTTTGTTGCATCTTGTAGTTTCTCAAGGTTGACCTTTTGGCATGTATGTTTGTCATGATCTTAATACAAAAAATTAATGGAGTAGATTCAACTTCCAGTCTGCAGTATGCCTGTTCTCCTTAATGACTCCCACTGTTTCAGCATGTCTTTGAAGTGTAAGACTTGCACTATAGAATTTGCAGACTCAACATCAAGAACATACTGTGGAGTATTTCCTATTTCAATATTTCTTTGTTGAAAATTATGTCTGGCATGCATACAATCTAGACAAAGGCTGAGAATGGAAGAGGAGGAAGGAAATTATAAAGTAACCAATGCTTGAAAAATCTGCAGAAGTCTGGAATTTTTGTACCACACATAGAAAATATGAGATATGTGTTCCTTCACTTCATTGCTGTATTGGTACCTCTAACTACAATAACCACAGAAACCTCAGAAAATAAATGGCAAGTCTAGAATTTCTATGAATAAACTTTGGAAAAAAAGAAAAACAAAACTGTGGAGATATGTGTGTGTGTGTGTGTGTGTGCGCGCGTGCATATAGTCATGTTGGAAAGATCTTTTGATCTTAAAGTAGGGTTTTTTTACTAGATTATGTGTCCCTTGCCATAGAGGTATGTAATTAAAACTTTAATTGAAAGACAATCTTTGTGAAAACTGATATTTCCCCTACAGAGTGACTCTCCTGAGACTGCGGGCTTATTCAAGAGTTTTAAATTCCATATGAGGAATATTTTACTTTGACCTACTTGAGAATAATTTCCTTCTTTTACTATATTTCGCATAAAACAGGCACTGCTATCAGTTTTTTAAATTTGCAAAACTGATTTCAGAATTTCTGTTTTAATAAACTATCAATTCACTAAACCTTTATTATTATTACTACTACTACACTAGTGGCTATTGCCTTTGTCTTGCTTATCCCAAAGAAAATGTATGTGGGAAGGAAAGATTTCTGCTTGTTTGGGGACTGAAGGATTTTGCTTCTGTTATTAAAAAGTCCTTTATAGACAGCTGTAAATGTACACATCATTTTACAAATGTGGTATAAGATACATTCCTTGCTCTGAAGTGCTTATAGGCTCTAAGACAGGAAAAAGATAAATGGAGACCAGACCCAGGAAAACAATTTATTCAGTGTAATGTGAGGAATAAAAATGAGGTAAATAGGAAAGGAAATTTTTTAAAAGAACTGTTCCTTGTTGAAAGCCAGATCATACGGAAGAAGGAGATGATGATAAGGATTTGGAAACCAACTCAGTGCCCAATCTCAGTGACACATACTTCCACCTGAGCAAAAGGGAAAATAAAAATGGAAACAGGGAAAGGAGAGAGGAGTATAAAGCAAAAGGCCTTGAAAGAACACGGGTTCAGTTAGTGGGAATGGCTGACCTTGGGAGTTTGGTCATGGTCATTTTATGTTGCCTTGTGTCCATGACAACAACACATAGGGTTGTTTTTTTCTTTTTTTTTTTTTTTTATATTATTTAGGCAAGTGTGAATTTTTTTTCCAGATGGACAATTGAAATTAGGGTGAAAGTGTTCCTTAAAATGTCAGTATTGCTTATTGCTTTACTACCCAATTTATTTCAATCAATGTGATTTAATTTTTCCAAAAGACACATAGTCATCATTTTAATTATGAATGTGTATGTTGTTGCTGGCTCTGCATTTAAAACCAAGTTCTGAAACTACTCTTCAACAAGGCTGAAGCCAAAACATCAGGGTGCAACCTTTAGCTCTTCAATCCAAAGACACATGCTAGCAGATCTTCTAATCCTTGTTCCTGTCAGTCGGTCTCTGTGTTTGGGTCCAGAATAATAATGAGCTCTAAAGGATGAAACATACCAAGAATAATTTATTTTCTCAGTGGAATTCTTTGGTTCAATTCTGGTGACATCTTACTCCAAAAATGCCTTGTGCTCTTTCTGGAGTCCCCACAGAGGGACTCCTTGAGCTGTGCCCACATGTGGCACTCAGCTGTGACTGTGCTGCAGAGCTGTCTGTCCAACCCCAGCACCCAGCAGTACTCTGAGCATGCTGAGCTGTCTGCTATCATTGCTACCCAAGCGTTACTGAGCACATCACATATCAGATAGCTAAGAATGGGCCCCTTATATAGTCCACAAGGTAGCCCTGGCACTTTGTCAGGAGCTGAGAGTCGACCTCTGGAGGAACACAGCTCCTTCCATGGAGTATGACTGGAGTAGAGGCTCCCTTGTCTAGGTACATATCTGAAATGCAGATAGCCTGTTGGCAGGAATATCCTGCTGCTGTGTGAAACAGTCAGACCTATTGTGGCTTTCTCTTCTGTCTGTTTCTAATAACTTGATGTATAATTAATAAGATATTATTACTACACTTATTAGTGCTATTACAGTTTCATGAACTTATGAATGAGATATTTACTGACAGTGTAGAAGATTTAACATTCCTACATGCCTAATCTGCTAGAAAATGTTAGATTTAAGCAGAAAAATGTGCTTATTCATGTAGCTGGAACATAAGAAGGGTATTTGAAATATAAGTCTAGACGTTTTTGCAAACTGTTAAAGAAATGTACAAGCAAAAATATTGACTTTGGAATGCAAATGGTCTTTGAAGAAAGCTAACCTGGAAATTATCTCAAGGAACAAAACTGCAATCTGCCACCACAAATACCAATTACTATTTTTTTAACCCATTCAAGTAATGCTTTTTAGCTGTGGTACAATGTTAAGAATGGTAATCAGGAAAGGAATGTTTATAACTTGCTTTCCTATTAAACTGATATTCAAGAAACTCTGATTTCCCTTTCATTTTTGGAAGTAATAGTTACACACAATGTCCAAAACCATATTCCAGTTTTATTTTTTTGACTCACAATTTATCATATAAAATAAGAACCTGAACAAAGTCTATGAGCTTCCATCACTGATTTTGAATATTTAAGTCCCCTGAATTAAGCTTTTCTCATTTCGTAAAAATGCTACTGCAAAAGATGACAATATTCCCATTTACTTTCTTTCCCATATTCTTATTCTAGTTTAATTTTTCAGATATCAAAAGCAATTGTTTTTCTAAGCAGACAAACTGAAAAACACAGGTTGTTAATTTTATGGGAGTTAATAATAAAGTAATATACATTTTCCAAGTACAGAACCTCTGAGGTGTTTTCTTCCCTGGCATTTGATTTGTGTTTTTAAATTATCTTTGCCCAGCAAAACTAAATTCTAAAATAAAGAGAAACAATTTTTTAAAATAGATAGACATGTACTGTTTAACCTGGATGTATTTCTCACTAGCAAGTAAATACTATTATAAAGAATTACTGTTTACATAGCTGACTACAAAATGAAAACAAACCAACTCCTGCAAAACTGGCTGGGACATTAGTTACAGAGCGATCACCATGACTTGAAAACACATAGAGTCTGTTTTTTCTCAAAACAATTGGCTTTGAATTAACTTTTACTCTTTGTCTCCACTATCAGCTAACACAGCATGGAATTTCTGTAGCTTTTTTTTTTAGTTTTTAGCAAAACAAAATACCTTCAAAGACAGTATCTTAATGCTTGCAGCATTTGCAGGGTCTTCATACAAATTACTGGGTTGCACAAACTAAGTCACAAACAAAATGGATTTCACTACTGGCAAATTGGTGGAACTATGTTCTCAGAAGTGACTGTAAAAATAAACATTGTAACCATCCCATCAAGGATGCAGTAGACTTTCTTCAAATCTAATTCTGATGCCGAGATATTCGGATTGTCTGAAAGATTCAGTTGCTAAAGAGTTACAGGCTGTACTGCACTAGCATTACTTGATCTCTTATCCAGAGGCCAATTCTGGGCACACCCAGGTCAAACTGCAGAACACAATGAAACACACGCCATCGATTTGTATGCACATATGTTTGCATTAAGGTAATCATTCCTGAGTAATAAACAGTACATAGAAGTTAAGACTAGCCCAGATGATGAATTTACCTGCACACAGGGCCCTTCAATACATCTAGAAATCACCCTGGTATATATTCTAAGCACTGAAGGATTTAAGTTTCACTTTTTGTATAACAGTCACAGGGGAGATAAATCTGCAAAGACCTGCCTCCTTACTGTCTGTGATAGGCATAAAAATCACACATCACTGATATTTTAACTTTGGAAAAAACTGGAGCAAAAGAGTGACTCTAAAGCAATCACAGTCACATTGAATTATATACACAGGAATAGGACAGTAGCTAGTTAGGTGACTCTTGGGAAAGAATATCCCTTTCCAGTATGTGTAGCTATCATCTGTAACCATGATTGTAAAAGCTTATAAATACCAGTGATTTGATAAATTGTAACAACAAATCAAATCATAGATGTTTTCAAATTATATAGTTGAGTAGTGATTATTAGAAGAACAACATTATTTTGCCTACAGTATCGTGAGCTGCATTAGGAAGACCACTGAAAGCAAGTGGAGAGAAATGATCCCGGGATTCTTCTCTGAATTGGTGAGGCCACACCCAGAGTACTGTGTCCAGTTCTGGGCTCTGCAATACAAGGGAGACATGGACATACTGAAGAAAGTTCAGAGCTGAGGCACAAACATGACCAACATGCTGGAGGTTCTTTTATAAAATGAGAGGCTGAGGGAACTGAGACTGTTTAGCTAGGAGAAAAGGCTGAGGGGGGATATTATCAGTGCACATACTTGACAGGAGGGTGAAAAGAAGGTGAAGTCAGTGATGCCCAGTATACCAGGACAAGAGGCAGTGGGCACACACTGAAACAGAAAATTCCATCCAAGTGTAGGAAAAAGCTTTTTACTCTGAAGTGGTTGAAAACTACCATAAGTTTCCCAGAGAGATTGTGGAATATCCATCCTTGGATGGATATCCTTGGAGATATAACCTGGGCATGGTTCTGTAGATTCTGGAACTGGAATCATCTGGATATATCTGTAGGAATAAATGGTAAGCTTCAAATAGCACTGCTTGGCACTATAGTTAATAAGTACAGGATCCTCTTTTACTATTCTATTAAAATATTAATATCTCTAGGAGGCCAGTCACATTCAAACTACCCATTACTAATGGTCTTGACCCATATAGACCCTTACCTTTGTTGTAAATTGCTTAGGAGATTGCCAGTTGGCTTAGATCAGGAGTGGATATAAAGACACAACTGTTCTAATAATTTCACAACAGAGGCAATAGGAATAAAGGGCTCTGCAAACAAAAAGAAGATGATTTTTTAGTAAATATTTTGATTGAGGAGTTTAAGTCCTTGAAGTCAATATAATATAAACGTTAAGCTCTCTGTTCCTATCTTTGTGAAGAAGTGCGTCAGAAGAAGTCCATTTCTTGCTTGTTGAATACCCAGAGATCCTTGGAATCAAGACACCCACAGGAGAACTTAAATGAGAGATTCATGCCTGCAGATATCATTGAGTTAGCTTTAATGTTCTGTAAAGAATTTCTTCACTGGATTCACTAGTCTTTGGTGTCACCTTAATGTCTTCACTGAATCAGAACCGTCCCAGGATAAAAGAAAAGAATATCCTCTTTTAGTAGGAAAGTACTAAGGTTGTCGTTGCTTTTTACATCACACAAACTTTTCTTTTTCATACAAAGACTCAATAGTTGCCATAGGAAGGAAGAAAATCTGGGAATAACTCCAACACACAAAATCTTTCAAGGATATAAAATGTGAACTGAGATACAGATACTATATCAAAGTGAAATACCTGCTGAAATAACAAAGCAGAATTTCCCCCCAGTTTTCTGAAGGCAGGCCCAGTAGAGTTTACAAAGGGTTTTCAGCTATGTACTAGAGACCCAAAGATGATCATGGAAAAATGCATATCAGAGAGAATAAAAAGCATGACTCTTGAATGACCAAAAGATTTAAATAATACAATATTTATCAGCAAATCTAGATCAATAATTCTTACGTTTTCTGAAACTCAGTCCACAGTCAGCCCTCTACATCTGCTGTTGAATGTGCAGTGACACGTGACTCTAATTAAGACCTAGTGGGAAAAACTACTTGTCTTTCTCCCATCCTAGAGAGGAAAGAAAATTCCTGCTCTCATTGTGATGAACACAGGGAAGAATGACCTGTAGTTATGAAACATAATGGAAACATCAGAAACACAATGCTAAGATATTCATGTGGGCTACCTCAAATGAACACAAGGCTACTGAGACCTGTGACTGTAGTTTGAGCCTTGGTGTCATATAGATTTGATAGGTTGCAAGAAATCCCCAGATATTGTTCCTACCCAGAATTAGCTCAAAATCAACTTCTAAGGTACCATTCTTCATCATACACTTTATATCCTCTGGGCTTCAAAGGAGGTTCATCAAAGTTTATAAAGGGGAATGGGTCAAATACTCAGCAAATGTGAGTAATATGTGGGCTGCTTATGACACTTAGAGCAGGGAATTCGAGCTTATTCCAAGTAAAATCTTAAATTAAAAAAAAAGCTTTAAATTTGGCTCATGTAAAGCAGAAATGAAACATACTGAAAATGGAAATCATCATATTTTAGAGGCCTGTGCTGCAGGCACTGTATTTCTAGCAGTTTTTAAGTTTACAGTTTAGTTTTCATAGGCTTTTTAATAGCAACACACAGACTTTAACATTTAAATTAGCTTAATCAGGAGGAAACCACAGTTGAATCTAAAACTGCATATTGAGCACTGTTGTAAGTATTGCATTTGAAATCTTTATGTGTGAATATATTCTGACAGTTCCTGTTCTAGATATAGAAGAAAAACAATCTACATAAAGTGAAATTCAGTGGCTAAAATCTGTTTTTCAAGTTATCCATATTAGTATAATACTTGTATTGATTGCATTTAAGATATATTTGTTCCGAATCAAAAGCCATATCCTCCAACAGATTCCTGTTACATTTCATGCTTTGTGATTTAAACTAATTTGTCAGCATAAAGTATAAGAGTATTTTTCCATGCATTTTTTCAATTATTTATCCTTTATAACAGAAAAAAAAATAGAAGGAAGCAAAACATTGCAGCATTGCCTCTTGTTCTAGGTGTAAGCAAGCCATTTTGCCATGTAAGTTCTATTTGGAAATTTTATAGTACTAAATTTTTTTCTCAAGCATATCAATGACACACATCACACTACTTGATTAATCAAGCTTTCACTGATTCATATGCTCTGGTTTTAGTCTAACTGAAATAAGCAGTTACTCTAAGTTTTTACCAGGCAAGAATTGGATCCACTTTTTCCTAAGGATAAAGTCTCAGCAGTTCCTTTTTCCATTGTTTTCCAGGTCAGTCACAGTCATTTGAAGGAAAACAAAACCCAAACAACTTCCCTCCCCACTTCCATGCAGATTCCCTTCTTCTATGTAATTTTTCAGTGATATTTTAGGTGTCAGCTACTGGAATCAAAATTTTATTTTGATTTTGATTCAGCTGGTTTTGTAGTTGTGTCAGTCTCTGTGGGAATGTTGCATTTAGTTTACTGGGTTGCCTGTGGAATATATGTGCAGCTGAGGCACAAAAAAAGGAGTGTGTGTTTTTGTGTTCCTTCTTGCTTTATCAGTTGCAGAAAAAAAAATCTGCAAAATCCCAAGTATCTAGGAGTGGCTGTTGCCCATCAACACCACCAGGGCACAAAACCAGTTAATATTTCACTGCCTTCAAAAATCATCTGTAGATACAAGGTGTTATTCACTCATTAGATTTAACATTCTATTCTAAGTTTACATCAGATCACGTCAGCTGGACCTGAGTTGTGAACTACAGAGTTGGTAATTCAGGGGTGTTTGAACTAAGTTAAGAGGATGCAAGGCTTTGCAATAAATAATGTCTTTGAAGAGTATGGGAGAACTGACACCTAATTTAAATCCTATTGGAAACAGTGAGACAGGTGAGATTTCGACAAAGTTTTTCTTTAAGTGGTAGGAATACTGGCATCCCCTGCTGTCTGAAGAAATGAAGACCATTATGAGAAAACCCGAGCTTTGCTGTGCATTTTGTGTTTTGTTTAAGCACAGAGCCAGTTTTCCTTCTGTCATCGAGCACAATTTTTCCCAAGTTCTTTTGGAATTCAGATCTTCATTACTTTACTATATCCTTAGGAAACTCTGTGCTGAGGATTTTGCAAACACATCCAGGTTGTGTCTAGAAAGGCACCTAATGTGGATGGGAAATTAATTTCTTTTAATAAATGATACTTTTTTAAGAAAACTTCTTTTCCAGAAAATGGCCAAGGTGATGATGTAATATTTTCCTGGTATGGTTACTGGCTTAACAGAACCAGAGTTTAGGAAGTTGTGGGTAGTGAGAACTGCTCTGCCATTGTTACGCAATGCTTGTCAAACATGAAAGATCTCCCTCTTTCTAAAACCTGCTATCTATTAATGAATGACATCAAATGAATGGCATAAAAAATGATGAATGATGTGATGTGCAGTAATCTGTTAAATCTGCTAAAACTGTGGGATTTTTAGTTATCTCATTAGTGTTGTGATTGAAGAGCTGAAAACACTAAACCTCAAAGTTTTCATGAACAGATTGACTTAGCTTACAGGAAATTCAACCTGATTTTGAGGCAGCTTATAGCAGACATCTTTAGAATATTATTCTTCCAAACAAGCAGTAAGAGCATTTATCAGGTTCTTTTCGCGAATCTCAAAGTGTGCTTCCAAATACCCTGTGTAAAATTGGCTTTGAGAGACTATTTAAGAATTACTTGAAAATTATGTTCATCTAATAAGAGCTATCAGAGTATTGACTTGCTGGGAATTGTCTGCATTAACTGTAATTTTTAGAGTTATCTATTCACTGCTGGATGCAACACTCTATAAACTACAGTCAGTGCAGTTCCATATGAATTGCTTTATCTATCTGACACAATGCAATACTACGCAGTAGTGAAGGTTCAGGTGCTGGAAGCACTGAGCACAGACTAATGAGTGTTCTGCCTTTGGTCCCTGGGGGCTTCCTTTGCTATCTTTTCATTTTCCTGAACAGACTTAAATTTGGTTCAAGTCTCCTACACACTCACGTAAAAAAAAAGAAATTCAAAGAAATGGAGAACCACCACCTGTGTGCTACATATGATGTAGAGCCCCCAGACCACAGCCATGTTGTTTCAAATTGTTTGTGTGCACAAAAGTTTTTAAAGGAATCATGTACAGGACTGTGAAAAAAAAAAGAGTTGAAAAATGGGCACAGCATGGTCTTGATTTTAGACTGTGAATTAGTGAGAAATTAATAGGAGATTCATTCAATAATAGACTGTGATTTGTTTATGTTTGAAAACATTCACATTATTGTGACAATAACAGATCTTTCATAGGTATTGGATTATAATGAAAAGTCAATTATAATTTTGAAAAAAAAAACCTACACTATAGAGCATATATCACAGACTGTATTTATTTTGTAGTTTCACACTAGTTTTATAATTAATTTGGAGGGATGTATTTAATATCACCTTGCAAACAGATAAACGAAGAGGTAGCATAATAATGAATAATAAAATGTAGAGAAAAATTTATTCCAGTTCTGAATGGTGAGTCAAAAGTCAGGCATTAAAGTATCATAACCTTTTAAACTTAAATATATTTTAACAGGCTTTAACATGTTTGAGGATGCAAAGTCAACAATGAGGAATTATACATGAACTGAAAATTTAAGTTACAGATATTTTTGTGCTGATTTTGGTAGTCTTTTGTCTCTAGAGAGATCCTGAGGAACTGCACTCTGGCTCATATGGTGTCATTAGTTGAGAAAGAGCATGGGGGTAGAGAAAAAATACAGACTGCTTAGTTGAGGAGAAAAATCTTTAAAATATTTCATTGTATTAAGTAGAAAAATACATCAGAGGAAACATTAAAGTCAAAATATTTAGTATGTAATAAACAGTGAAAGCAGTATTACAAAACTGAAATTCTATTTTTGCAATAGGCAAAGCAAATATCATTGACAAAACAGGCAACACTTAAATATACAGAAAGCACTCGATATAGTGTAGCATCAGAGATCAGTTTTAAAAAGCGCTGTAAAAACAAAAGTTATCTCATTGAAAGGTAGATTGGTTAAAGGACAATAACCGTAAGTGTGGGGCTTTTTTCCTAATATTGAACAAAAACATTGAAGTGCCACTGATATCTGAGTGAGCCAATACGATGCTGTCTTTTTTTTTTAAGACCTAGAACTTTAATATTAGACAGACAGAAATAGAAAGACAGAACTTTAACAGAAAGAAATGATGGAATGGAAGTGGGACCAGACTGGTAAAGGTAATGCAGAAAGAGTCAAACACTTTTCAGACCACGACTGAAAATTAGAAATTACGCTGATTGCCATTACTGTAATTTCAATAGCAATTGTTCTATTCTTTAGTCAAGGTGGAGCTCTTTTCAAGACACGAGGTGATGTTAAAACATAGCAAACACTGGTAGTCCAGAGGCAGAACGGCTAAGGCTGCATGGAGAGCTCTGTGCATGCTATGAATTTGCCTGTAACACTGGTGTAGAGGGGAAGGATGCTGAAACTGAAACCATACACAGTTGAAAGTTCGACACAAACAATATCTATTACCAAGAGGTGGCCAACAAAATGAAAAACCCGAGAGAGACGAAGGAGGAGAAAAATAAGCTCTCAGTACAACTCCTCCAGTCACCCAGGTGTTGCTTATGAAGTTATCTTACCGACCCGGAATGCCTAGAATTACCGATAGCAGAAGCTGCATTCTTGGAGTGTCGGCAGGCTCACAAGATAGCACGCGTCCCCGCAAAAGGCAGTGTTGTCCTTCGATGTGAAGCTTGCGTTCCCCCCAGCATGAGCTATCTGCTTTTTGTACAATTTACCAGTGACATCTACCTGGGCAGGTGTGGCCAGCACCCCCCAGCTAGAGGCCTTCAGTCTCTCCCCCTGTTATGTAAGTGGTGCCCCTTCTGTGCATGTGTGTGTACCTTGCAATTTCCCCGCGCTTGCACGCTATAGCTCAGGGGGTCTTTCCTAAATGAATCTGGGGGTGCATTTCATCACCCTCCTCTTCACTTTCTTCTTCAAATGCCCTTGGAGGGTCATCAGCCAATAGTATGATACCAATTAAGTACAGTTTATACAAGATGCTCCCTTCAAGGACAAAGGTCTAGTTTATCAGTGCTTGTTTTCTCATAACTTGGCAGGAAAAGAATAAACTTTCACAAGTGGCTGGGTCAACCAAAGACAAAAAAAATAGCAGCATCTAATTAAGCATGAATACAACTGGGGAACAGCTGAACTAAAAGCCAGGTTCCACCTCTCATATTTCCCATACTTTTCTCCATCTAGAAGGAGATTCTTCTTTCTTATGGTACATTTTCGACATTGTTGCCTTTGCCACATGCAATAAAAGGATCTTATGCTGCAGAGAGAAGGATTATTTTTTAAGTTACAGTGTTATGAAAACATGGATATTTAAATAGGGGGCAACAGTGCTAAAAGACTGAAGCAAATGTGCAGGAAAATTGAGGTGGATCAGAATATGTTCTTAACTACAAATATTTGGAGTAAATTGCAACACACTCGAAATTACTCTGATTTATGCAGAAAGTTGCTTCAGACTCTGGTATCCTAAAAACAAAACTACAGGTTGGTCCCTACCTCTTTTCAAGTGCACACTAGCTATTGTGAAGAAAATTAACCACCCCAGCCAAATCCAGTACATTTATTCTGAATGAACTCATTTGTCAGCTGGAGTGGTAATTGTCCATTCTCAAGAAATTAAAATACCACCTATTACAGTTGCATCTCATTTTAAAGGCAATTTCAAAATGGCTATGCCTGACCCTTCTACTCAACCTAATGAAAATAAACTCCACTTTCAGTTACTTGTAATTTGGCATTCCCAACTGATGAATTTGCATAAGGAGTTTCTGGCAGGAGATTTTAATATCATAAATAGAAACATGTTTTACTTCCATTAAAAGTTTGTTGGACATCTTTCCTCCTTGACCAGTTTTCTTTCATTTACTGTGAAAAGACCTTTCTCAATATGCTTTTAAGTGTTTCTTATCTCTGTAAAATATGATGCCTGGAACTTTTACTAAAATTACTGTTCCTATCAGAGCCCCTTCCTTTCCTGTTGCAGTTATGTTATAAAGTAGCCTTGGTTCCAACAGTTTTTGTTGCCCACACGTCCTTCTCGGGTTAAGAGCAAAGCACATCAATAGCAAAGCCCTAATTAATCTGATTAAAGAAGATGTTTTTTCATCCTCCATGGCATCAAACCAAAAAGACCTCAACACACTGAAGTATGAGGAACCAGAGAATCTCTTTTTTGCAATACAGAAGGAAGAATATATCTTCTATATGTAGCACACTATATCAGGTGCTTTCTGTATATTTAAGTATTGCCTGTTTCATCAATGATATTTTCCTTGCTTATTGTAAAAATAGAATTTCAATTTTCTAATACTGCTTTCACTTTTTATTACCTGCTAAATATTTTGACTTAAATGCTTCCTCTGATTTATTTGTCTCCTTGATACAATGTTTCAAAGATTTAATACATAAAAAGCAGTTCTACTATGAGGGACTTTTAATTAATCTAATCTGTAAAAGGGCAGTAAATGTGAAATGGGAATAGGTGCAAAACACATTTACCAAAAGTAGGCCATACCAAGTCAGCCGTATGGCTCTCTTTGATGAAAATCCAAGACAGTGCAGACAGCCTAAGCTATCTGGACTTCACATAAACTATTCAAAGCGAATCGATTAAATTAGAGAAATTTGGGATTAGTGAGAAAACTGTAAAAGTTACTTTAAATCATCAATAAAGTGCATCTGAAAAGGTCGGATCTAGTATTAAGGTACTACCAAACTATTTTCAGTAGAGTGGGAGAATATGAATGTCAGTATACAATACATAAGATACAGACATCGAAAGTTCTGATCACTGACATTCAAAAAGACGAGCTTGAGTTTAAGTAGGTGCAGAGATGAAATGCATAATCAGGATTATGCAGTGCCTCTGCCTGCAGTAGGAAAGAAATAAACAAAGAAGTGGACAAAAAAAACATTCCAGAAAATAACTTATACCTATTCAGGTACAGTAAATTTGAAGACAGTATGTGGACAGTCACATAAAAAGATTCCATGTTTGAGAGAAATGGCAGCATGAGTGGATTCCTGGATCATTGCAAGAAACTTTATCCTGTTGTCAGACCTTGTTGGGTTACCGATCCATAACCAAAAGAAACACATTCTGCATCAGAATGTAGAACAACACCATCTCCTTAGCTGAAATATTTGGTGGCACTGGTAGGTGACACTGAGCTTCCCATGACAGAATCATACATCAAGTTTGTGTGGCTCAAGTTGAAGCAATAAAGATAAATAGGCTCTCTGCTCCTAATAGTTGTTAGCTCCAGTCAGACTAAACTATACCTGTCACTGAATTATTACCATCTCTGCCCTGAAGCTGAAAGATAGACATTTAATGGTGATTATTGCAGGGAGACATATTATTATTAGGCTATTGAGCAGAATGCTAAATCTATCATTCAAAGTGTTTCTTAGCTATCAAAGATCCTTATGCAGTGAACTATTGAATGTTATCTACCACTATGGGAGCTGTTATTAAAAAAAAAGTAGAAACTTCCTATGTTCTGCACATTAACTTCAATATCTGTGGACATCAGTTTGCTCTAGAGTAAAATTACATGATACTTGGAGGCATTATCAGAGAAGACCTCTTAAAACAGTAAGAGAAACTCTCTTGTAACTCAGATCTTACCTCACACCTTCATGTGCACTGGGCATGGTTCTTAGTCCTGGTCCTTGAAGGAAAAACTTGTCATGTCTAAGGGTTCCTGATCAAGCACATGTTCTGTCAAGTAAAGGTTCTTCAATGCTTCCTACAGCAAACCTGAATGCATTTTTCTGTTTTAAACCTGAATATAGTCTATTCACTTACCATTTCAAGGGTAGCACAAGAGGCATTATTTTCTAGTACATTATTTTAAATTGCCGGAATGGCTACTACCACAGTATTTATCGCTTTTCTCCTTCCAAAACGTTATTAGCTCGTATTGCTTCTGAGGTTAAATTTAGAGGCTTTATATGCTGTATCCTGTTATTTGTCTAGATAGAATAAACATTGTGACTGGAACGTAGCAAGTTTAACCATTTCCAGTTGAAAACTGAAGACAGGAACATGGACATAGCACCATAAATAATTCTCGTTGTGTATTTTTACCTAAGATTGCCTCGTTTTCTTAACTATTCACTTACATTTGTATTTCCAGGACAAATAAAGCAAGTGAAATGGCTATAACATGAAGTAAGTACAAGATGGCTTTTTAAAGGTACTTAGATATTATTAGGTAAAATGGACTAAGGAGCTGAAGAAGGATTCATTAGAAGGCATTGAATAGCACTTGATAGCATGTGATGTGATCTATCCCCTAGATATTTGAGCCTTGAACAAATGTCTATTGAGCACAGCTTGCAGACTTCCAGCCAGTCATTGGGCCTTAACACAGACAAGAGGACATGAATGAGAAGCACTTGTAGAATTTTTTTCACATATCTTCTCAATTCCCAGAAATGACAGATATATTGGTGTTGAATGGCTTGAGAATGAGCCTTCACCAGCTGAAGGGTGGGTCACCATAGCTTGACTTGAAAGAGTCCTGAACACTACAGGCTGTAGAGGCCTTTAGTTTTGTACATTTTCCTATTTTTCCACCTTTCACTTCTAATTTGACAAACAGTTATTTATTCTGAAGAATAATAATAATTTTTTGTTAAGAGCCTCACAAAGTCCACTCCTGCTCTAGTTAGAGCAGAAGGGCTACTGGCATTGATAGTAATTGTCAGCAATATTGGATAGCTCCATTACAATTTCTGTCCTGTCTTTTGTGATTATGGATATGCTATTAGTTTTCTTTCAATAGTGTGATAGATATGTACATTTATAATAGTATTGGTTCAGCACTGAGTTCTTGATCAGTTTGTTTCTTTTGCATGCCTTCTAAGGGTACTTTTTATTTATTTGCCTCTATAGCTGTTCCTCAAGATGAGCTACAGTGCACACATATCCAGAAGGAACCTTATTCTAACAGCAGTTGTCTACTGCTTTGTATTAATGATGTTCCAGCTATTGCTGCTAGCTGTAATGTTCAGCAAAATTCAAAATATCATCCAGAAGACATAAAAGATTAAAACTGGAAGCCTGTAGATCTTCTAAAAAATGGATTAATAGATACTGAATTTATTCACACCAGGCAGTATTAATTAAATAATTAAAATAATAGAAATAAACAGTTGTTGCCTGAGGAAGCTTTAACAAAACCCACTATGCTTTAGAAAGCACTTAGGCATTCAGACCAGGCAGCTTACTGCCTCCAAAAGACCGAGTTTTGGAGGATAGCTGGCATTTAGATAGTTGACAGTGTAATTTACATTAGGAGTAAAGTGGAATTTTATGCACAATAAATCATCTTATAAAAAATTCGTAGGTGCAAGAAATCTGCATTAGATAGGGAGGGGAGGTGATTAAGGTTGCAGGCAAGCTGCCTGTAGGGTTTGCCATGAAAATAACAATTCATGATTGTTATTTTCGTGAAAATAACAATCTCAGGAAGAGTCAGAAAACGACACAGCTCTAAGGTACAGTGCAGTCATATCTGCTAAATGTATACTTCCTCCTGTCACCAAGGAAGGTGGACCATTGACTGTGGAAAAAAAAAGCCTGTGGCAGCTTTTATCCTGCTGTGTCCTCTCTCTCTCTCTGGAAACACATTAATCACGTTTTATTCCTATACTCTGGATTTCTAGTAGTGAAACAGTGGAAGAAAGAAGATGCAGAAGGAGAAAGAAAAAGCTGAGATCACCAGCTATGCTATATTGTGTAGAGTTTCAAAATGGTTTTAGGATACTGATAATTCCTCAAGGGGGAAAAACACACATTTCATTTAAGCTCTAAGGTCACTAAATCCAGAGGACTTGAATATTTTCTTTAGCAACAGAAGAAATTTAGGTTCTGTCTTACACAGTGTGCTATCGTCTGATGGGATAGTGGGTGTCTAAAATCTTGAGTTCTTAGATTTATTGTCTTATAAAAGGATACTGAATATGAATTCAGAGAATGTAGGTGTGTGGGTATATATATGTGTACATATATTTTTATAATATATATTTTTCTCTTTTAATATATATTTATGGTTGTATCCCAAATCTTCATTTGCAAAGCCTAGCCACGAAAAAATATGAACCTCTGGCTTTGTTTTATGATTTATAGACTGTAAAGAAGCAAAACTAACTTTTTTTAAGAGGAGAGTTGTATTATATAGAGTTTATGAGGTTGTAGTACTGTTTACAAAGTGAGGCCTCTGCTCTTGAGTGATTTGGTCCATAAGAAGCACATTACTATGGCAGCAGATCAGTTTTGCGGTGTTTTATGTATTCATAGTGGGCAATGCTGTTTACAAATATGGAAAAGATCACCTAGTCAGCTAAGAGGGTCAAGACACATAACTCAGAAAAGTATTTGTTGTCCCAGATATCTCCCATCCGGACAGATACCATATTTAAAATCAGGTAATCATTGTGCATTTCCTTTATCAACACTTTCTTTTCTTGAAAACCTAGCTATAGGTGGTTAAATCACAAATCAGAATGAATAAAGGAGTGGTAAACACTTAAAAGAAAAATTCCTCTTGTCCCTTTCCACTTTCTCAGAGTTAGGCTACAAGGACAATGCAAGATTCAATAGCTGAATAGGATGTTAAAAGAATGCATAAAGAAAGGAAGGGTGAGAAACTATAGCCCTTAGAAGTCTGATCTCTGGAATTCTACAAAATTTCATATCTAGAAACAGATTTATGCAAGCTAAGTCTCAGACATTGTTGGCAACCTGCTAACAACCACTGCACTTTGGGAGAGAATAAATGACCCAGGACATGTCTAAGTTATGGGAATTTTTTAATTCTGGTCTCTTAAGTTGAAAAAACTAATTTATGTGTTGAAGTTCTTTCAATTTTCATATCTATAAAATGAGAGTACTGGTTGGAACTGCAGGACCCTATGTAAGTGTATATAAAGGCTAATGTGACACTGTTCAGTGATGACCCCACTTCTCATCTTTCAACACCAGTAGCTAGTTATGGAAAAGCAGTGCTGTGCTGCTGCATTAAAGCGGCAATGTACTGTATAAACATTAGGGGGATGTGAAGTCTTGAAACAAATTCTAACTGTTCTGCTGCTGAATTTTACTTGTAAAGGGACATGATTTTTTTCTTTCAGGGTACTTAAGGATCTTTTTTATGATGTTTATTGTGTGTAAGATACTGTGATGGTTTCACTCTAGGCCTTCCTGGAGACCAGCTTGTAACCAGGAAGGAACTAGGAAAGTGATCACGGAAGTATTCCATGCTATTCCTTTACGTAACTTGAGGTATAAATAAAGCCAGCAGGAGGGACCTCGCACTCTTCCTTTCCGGCGAGGTTCAAGAACGGTGGGTCCCTGTCTCGGTCTGGCTTATCTGGAGCTGAGGCCTACAGCGACTGTTGTTATCTGCCACGCGTGAGGGGAGAGTGCTGGGCCGTGTCCAGCCGTCCTGCTTGTTCAAAGGGAAGTGGTGAGATTTTGCTACTTTACCTTCAGTTGGCTGGTTGACTTGTTTGGTCTTTGCCCCTTTTTGTCCTTTTCCCTTCTCCCTCCCCCTCTTCCCTTTTTGGGGAGCTGTTTGGGATTTCTGGAGTTGTGGTGTATAGTATTCTCATTGTATATATCTGTCTCATATGTAAAATATATATATATTTTTGCTATAGCTTTGGCTGCTTAAGTCGGTTTTTTTTTTCCTCTTCCCTCTCTGGGAAGCAGGTCCTTGTTGTCGAGTTTCGGGGACTTGGCGGGAAGCCAGCTCGAAACTTGCACAACATTTTTGGTGTCAGAAGTGGGATATTTTGGTTAAGTTTGACTTGTTTTGATAAACATTTTCCGGGAAGACAGCCAAGTTCGGTGTTATTTTGCAAACCAATCTATTGTTTTGGGAACAGGTCTGGGAACACTGCCAGAGTCTGGGAAAGCAGCCAAGAAAACTTTGTTTATATAAACAAAGGTTTGTTTTGGGATCAAGAAGAAATAATAACAAAAACAATGGCTGTTTCATTTCCAGATATGAGGAGGACCTCAGAGACAGAGATGACAGAAGGTATAGAGATTATAGAGAAAGGCCAGTGGGAAGATCACAGTGGGATCAACAAAGACGACCTCGGCCTAGACCTCGATCCTGGTCTCGATCTCGCTCAAGATCCCTGTCATTCACACGTTGAAGGAAAGAGAACGCTAAGCGTCGGTCACGTAACCAACTATGGGCATAAGTTCGCAGTAAAGGAGAAAACACGAACAAGTGGGATGGTGAACCCACTTCTGTGGGAGGCGTGTCTGAAGGCACAAGAGATGTGCCAGGGCAGTGTGGCCCAAGAGAACATGCGCCATCATATGTAACTCTATTGGCTGAAGAAGTCACATGGTATGTAGGGATAAAAGGAGAGCGAATTTTGAAATAAAGTCTCTTTGTTCACACCACCACGAGGAGTAGATTTATTCCTTGTTATACAAGGACCCCGCCGTTACACATGGCGCTCGAACTCAGACTCTTTTAGCTTATATTAAGCCAGATATTTTTCCTGAATCAGGAAATTAGCTGGTAGTTCTGTTATTGTCTCAATTTTTCAGAGACGGGAACTTTTACCACAAAAAACATTGACGTCAGTAAACCCGTTGTCTCGGTGGCATCTGAGAAACGGAAAGTTAGTTTAGCGAGCTCCAAAAATATTAGAAAAGTGCACGATAGAAGAGAAGAAAGAAGTTAAGAAGAAACCGAGAGGTCAAAGCAGCAACTGGACAGGCCGGAGAGGGTCCAACGCAACATCAAAAGTGGTGAGTCCAGCTGGAAGGCATCCCGCACAGTTAGAACTGCTCCCTGAGCGACAGCGTGTCTGCAGCTCGGAGACGTGAGCCGCGGAGCACCTTAAGACCACCAGGGAAAGCCCGTTGGTCCCCGCGTCGGCCATCTGGTAAAAGCGGCTTTGCTGCTACCAACTGCTGCGGTCGGATCACGTGAGCGAAGTGGCTTTG
>NW_021939396.1:30508862-30509826 GCF_001715985.3 Manacus vitellinus | reverse complement strand
GCAGGTTTCAGCCCTTGCCACATGAACTAACCAAAGAGCTGAGACAGCTGATAAGAGAAACTGGTGTATCTTCCCCTAACATACTTGCATTTTTAGAAACACTGAGCTCCACATACATTTTCATGCCACATGACTGGAGAACCCTGTTGAAAATAAGCCTCACCAACACACAGTATAATGTATGGCTGAACGATTTTAGAGAAATCTGCTCCACTTATGCTAATGACCCACAAGCAGGGGTAACAGCACACCAGCTCACAGGAGAGGGAAACTACCATTCCATAGATGCACAAACTGGGTACAATAGAGAAATATATGAAGTTATAGCAAAACATGCAATGCGGGCAATGAGAAAACTACCCATATCAGATAAAGACACAAACTTGTCATTCACAAAGATAATGCAGGACCCAACAGAACCTTACACACAATTCCTAGATCGGCTGCAATCTACTCTAGATAGGCAGATTGAAAATGAGGAAGCCAGGGAAATACTTAACAGGAGACTGGCTTTCAAAAACTTGAGCCTTGATTGTAAAAGAGTTCTGCAAACCCTTCCTAAAAGGGAAACTTGTAGCATTTCAGAACCGGTTTGTGCCTGCCAGGGGGTTGGTTCCTTGACACACCAAACTGATTTACTGGCAGTAACACTGAGTGCTCAATTAAGAACACAGGAGGGGGCCAGACCCAGAAATGGTTGCTACATTTGTGGGGCCCCTGATCACTTCCAAAGGGATTGCCCGAGGAAACCTCTAGTAGTGGCACCTCAAAAGCACCCCAAAGCAAGGAGGGTGCCAAAAAACTGGAGGCGAGGGGCGCTGTCCCACGCCCCGATACAGCAAACACATGCGACACAGGGGAACAGGCTGGCAATTTGTGCCCCCCCACATCAGCCAGCAATCTGTGCCCCTACACCCCAGCCAACTCTCTGTGCCCCTCCACATCAACCAGCGCTGGGCTGGAC
>NW_021939396.1:30503948-30506642 GCF_001715985.3 Manacus vitellinus | reverse complement strand
GGAAGCCCCTTGCATCCTTGGTATGGACTACCTAAGAAGAGGATACTTCAAGGACCCGAAAGGGTACCAGTGGGCTTTTGGTATAGCCACGGTGATTGAAGAGGAGTCCAAGCAATTGTCTGCCCTTCCTGGCCTCTCAGAAGACCCTTCCATTGTAGGACTACTGCGAGTTAAAGATCAAGAAGTGCCAATAACCACAACAACTGTACACAGACGACAGTATTGAACGAACCAAGATGCTGTGATCCCTATCCACAAAATGATTCGAAAGTTGGAGAGCCAAGGGGTGGTCAGCAGAACCCATTCACCCTTCAACAGCCCCAGCTGGCCTGTGCGTAAGTCCAATGGAGGGTGGAGACTGACTGTAGACTATCGTGGCTTAAATGAAGTTACGCCACCGTTGAGTGCTGCAGTGCCAGATATGTTGGAGCTCCAGTACGAGTTGGAGTCCAAGACAGCAAAGTGGTACGCCACATTGACATTGCCAACGCATTTTTCTCAATTTCTTTATCAGCAGAGTGCAGGCCACAGTTTGTTTTCACCGGGAGGAGCATTCAATACACCTGGAATCGACTGCCCCAGGGGTGGAAACACAGTCCAACCATCTGTCATGGACTGATCCAGGACAGACTAGAGAAGGGTAAGGCTCCCGAACACGTCCAGTACATCGATGACATCATTGTATGGGGGGACACAGCAGAAGAATTTTTCAAGAAAGGACAGAACATCATCCAGATTCTCCTCGAGGCCGGTTTCGCCATCAAGAAGAGCAAAGTCAAGGGACCTGCCTGAGAGATCCAATTCCTAGGGGTGAAATGGCAAGATGGACAACGCCAGATACTGACAGACATAATCAACAAGATTGTAGCAATGGCTCCACCCACAAACAAGAAAGAAACCCAAGTTTTTCTGGGAGCAATAGGCTTCTGGAAGATGCATATCCCAGAATACAGTCAGATTGTGAGTTCTCTTTACTTTGTGACCCGTAAAAAGAACAATTTCCAGTGGGGTCCTGAGCAACAACAAACTTTCAGGCAGATCAAGCAAGAAATTGCACATTCCGTGGCTCTTGGACCAGTCAGAATGGGACCAGATGTAAAGAATGTACTCTACACTGCAGCTGGAGATAAAGGTCCCTCCTGGAGCCTCTGGCAAAAGGTGCCTGGCGAGACGTGAGGGCAACCGCTGGGTTTCTGGAGCCGAAACTACAGAGGTTCTGAGGCCAGTTACAACCCTGTGGAAAAGGAAATCTTAGCGGCGTATGAAGGTACACAAGCAGCTTCAGAGGTAATTGGTACCGAAGCACAGCTCTTCCTGGCACCCCGATTACCCGTCTTGAGCTGGATGTTCAAAGGGAAGGTGCCCCCTACGCATCATGCCACCGATGCCACTTGGAGCAAGTGGATTGCTTTGATTACGCAACATGTCCGAATTGGGAACTCGAATCACCATGGCATTTTGGAAATCATAACCAATTGGCCTGAAGGTGGGAACTTCAGTCTGGCAGAAGAAGAAGAAGAGCCAGTAAGCCGAGCTGAAGAAGCTCCGCCATATGATAAGCTGCCAGATGAAGAGAAATGCTATGCCCTTTTCACTGATGGCTCCTGCCGTATTGTAGGGAGGGGTCGGAAGTGGAAAGCAGTTGTATGGAGTCCCACCCGACGAGTGGTGGAAGCCACTGAAGGTAAAGGCGATTCGAGTCAGTTTGCGGAACTCAAAGCAGTCCAATTGGCCCTAGATATCGCAGAGAGAGAAGGATGGCCAAGGCTCTATCTGTACACCGATTCGTGGATGATAGCCAATGCCCTATGGGGATGGCTAGATCAGTGGAAAGAGATGAATTCAAAGCGTAGAGGAAAACCCATCTGGGCTGCTGATCTGTGGCAAGACATCGCTACCAGAGTGAAGAAATTGAATGTGAGAGTCTGCCATGTAGATGCCCACGTGCCCAAGAAACGAGCTAATGAGGAACATGCTAATAACATACAGGCAGATCAAGCTGCACAGATCAAGGTATCACAAGTAGACCTAGACTGGCAGCAGAAGGGAGAGCTGTTTCTAGCTCGATGGGCCCATGATGCTTCCGGTCATCAGGGCCGAGATGCCACTCATAGATGGGCACAAGACCGAGGGTTGGATTTAGCCATGGATATCATCTCTCAAGTTTTCCGTGACTGTGAAACCTGTGCTGCTATTAAGCAAGCAAAAAGGTTGAAGCCCCTATGGTATGGTGGACGCTGGGAGAAGTATAAATATGGGGAGACCTGGCAGGTTGATTATATCATGTTGCCACAGACCTGCCAGGGTAAACGCTATGTGCTTACCATGGTGGAAGCAACCACAGGATGGTTGGAAACATATTTGGTACCGCATGCAACAGCCTGAAACACGATTCTAGGTCTCGAGAAGCAGGTCCTGTGGAAACATGGCACTCCAGAGTAGATTGAGTCAGACAACGGGACTCATTTCAAGAACAATCTAGTGGTTACTTGGGCACAGGAGCATGGTATTGAATGGGTATATCACATTCCATATCATGCACCTGCTGCAGGAAAAGCAGAAAGGTGTAATGGACTGTTGAAGACAACCCTAAAGGCACTAGGTGAGGGAACTTACAAAAATTGGCATAAAAACTTAACCAAGGCCACCTGGCTAGTCAACACTAGAGGCTCTGTCAACCGAGCTGGTCCTGTC
>NW_021939396.1:30208525-30502738 GCF_001715985.3 Manacus vitellinus | reverse complement strand
AAACTTGCACAGATATGCATGTTTTATTTGAGAAATGTAATTTTCAGTGTATTTTGGCATTCCTTTGAGAAAGTAGAATATTTTGAATTGGAAAAGTAGCAACAGATTATCTATCCACAAAGACCTTGGAACATTCAGCTGAGCATTGAGGGCACTATTTCATAAGGTGTTAAGTAGCACAAAGATTTTGGAAGATTGAGGGAAGAGATTTTTTCCTGCCAAGCAACCCATCTAACCATAATGAAGTCCCACTCTTTGGTGGGACAGAGTAAGTTTTGTAATGCTTGTGTAATACAGACTTACTGCATGCAAGAATATCCTTATATTTGGTAGTTATCTTAGTGCTGATTCTTAGTGTCTTTTTTCCAATTCTCAGCAACCTGAAAAATTATAAAGTTGTTTCAAAGTATCTCTGCCTGAACTACATTTAGAAAATAATTCCACAAGATGCTGAGGAGGTAAATTTGCCCCCATAAAATCTGAGTTCTGTGGATGCCCTGGATTCTAGCAGGCACTTAAAGGTATTGTCTAAATCCATAGGGGTGCTTCTAATCTCTGCCCAAAGGTAACACTGAAGGATTGGGATTTTTTTAACCTGGATTCAGCAACAAAGAATAAACCAATGTACCTGTAAAATTTGTGTTGAAAATCTTACATGTCAGTATCTAGAAATAATTTTTTTTTGTGCTTCTTGAAAATAACCTTTTTTAATTCTTTCAGCCTGACCTGTCAATCCTAACATCAGTCATACTTTCTGCTTCTGAGTGCCAAAATCCACTGCTCTTGTGTTTTTTGGCTTGTGGTCAGCCTTCACAAGCAGAAATCTGATGTGAAGTAAATGATCAGTGTTTATTGTAAGAAGTCTTCTACTTTTATTCCAGATAGCTATAGCATTGCAGGGGGTTGACAGGCAAGTTCATTAATCCCAGAACCTTTGCAATTTTTTCTTGCACATGATGCCACCTCTAAGTATAACACCAGATTTGGCATGAGAAATACAGGACTGTTCCAGTTTCAATACTTCTAAACTTCTCTGACCACTCAAATATCCAAGAAGTGCTGATGTATGACATATCCATCAGCAACACCTACTATGTGAGAATTAAATGTGTTGTACAAGAAAACATCAGCTGTAGCCTTGTGTGTCTTGTTTAACTGCAGCTCAGGTTGCTTTTATTCTGTAAATCTTGTTTTAAAACACACTTTTAAAGCCAAAGGATGCAAACAAATGTAATTTAAGGGGCCTCACTCATGGATTTGGGGCTTTCTTTTTTTCTGACTTTGTCTTTTCTGTGAGGCACATGTTAAAACAGCATGAAATTAAATTAATGTTTTGTCCAATTTTGGCTTTCAAAAGTTTGTTGTTTGTTTTGTTTGGTTTTTTTTTTTTTGTAGTTTGTTTGTTTTGCTTTGGGGGTTATTTTTGTGGGTATTTGTTTGGTTTTTTCCTTCCTAAACTGTAACTGTCAAGTTACTCCCACTTCAGAACAGAAAATTGTACGTGGCCAAACCTAAGTCTTCAGGATATAGCTTTAATTGAAATAAATGTACACAATAAAAACATTTTTAGCTAGTTTGAATAAATAAATACAATGTTATCTTCTTAACTGGATTTAGTTTGGTTTTTTTTCATAAACATAAAAATTTTATTTTCTGATCTTCTAATAAGTACTGTAGTAATATACCTGAACTATTCTGTGACATTTTGTTGTTGTTGTTTTTTTTTAAATTTTCTAATAGTTTTTAAAGTAACCACAATACTTTCACTAGAATCTCTGTATGTTATATCTGAAGTCAAATTTCTGGAACTGTGGTTAAACAGCTTGATTAAGCAAGCAATCTGTTTTCAGAAAACAAGTATGGAACTAATGTTCAGTGAAAGGTTTTGATAGCTCTGAAAATTTTAAATAGAGTGAATTGACTTTATAAACAGAGACTTTTTTGAATAAGGACATTGCGATATGACAAGCATATGCAATTTCTCCATATCTTTCATGTTTTGCATTAATTTATGAATACAATTAGAGAAAGTTTTGAAATGTTAAAGAATGTTGAAAACTTCACTGTGCTTTATTGAAAAAGGTTTTATTTTCATACTGACAACACTTCTCATTCCATCCTGTGCTGTTAATTACAATAAAGTTTTTAAAGGGTCTTCTAGGAATGAGCAGATAAATGTCATGAACAATTCTTTCCTTGTATTCATCTTAAAATACACTTTCCAGATGATTTATACTGTGCAACTGAGAACTTTGTTGAACTAAATTATTTTTCATTTAATTTATATAAATTCTGTTATGAAGTTCTAAAAGGTACCAGCAGCTCTACTGCTTCAAGAAACTCAAGTAGAGTAGATTTTAATCAGAGAAAGAGTCAGAAATGTTCTTCCAAAGTCGTATACTAAGCAGTTTAGAAAGTAAAGCATTTGTACAAGACAATCCTCCTAGTGCACAAGATATGATAGCAAACTATGCTTTCTGGAAATACAGACTTAGTTTTCATATTTAGTCATTGAAGAAGAATATTTTATGAGCTAAATAAAAAGAAAAATAAAGAAATAACGTCCTGTTGTATGTGGAGCACCATTCTTGTAGTTTTTCTTTACATCCCTTCATTTATATTATGCTCTAAGGAGCTTATTTTGAAAAATAGTATATTTTCATTTCAAAATGAATATGTTGAAAATGTGAATTAAATGACCACATAAAATTATATTTCAAAGTGATTATTTCAGTTAAGCTGAGCCTATTTTACTACCTTGTAAAAAATAAGTGAACTCTATAACCCTTCTCAGCCTGACAACTCACTATAAGAATTTTCTTTTTTAAACAGTGACAAAGAGGTGAAAAAAGATGTACCTGCACTGTGCAGCAAAAGAATGTCCTTTTATTTGGAAATTAGATCAAGTGAAAATCTATGCTACTATAACAATACTACTTTCAACACACAACCTTGGATATCTCAGTGCAGTTCTTCAGTGTCAACATGCACTCTATAGTCTCTACAGATACTGTCTATCTATTCCTAGTCCTTTCAACATCTCCTAAGATGTCCTAACTCCATTAAATTCTGTAAGCAGGAAGATTAATTGACTACAGAGGATCCTACATCTCCCCTGTGAGTGTCATTCTGTTAACAAAAACATTGAAAAACCTCACTCACCATTCTGACAAATCAATTAAAATGTGATCTCTGTCAGCCTGTGTTGACAGAGATTTATCCATGCAGATTAATGAACTTGGAATTCAGCAATTCAAAGTGATCAAGCTTTGCATAGTCATAAGATCTCGATTCAGACAACTCAAATGTATTCCTGAAATTTATACTGAAATTTAATGATTACAGTGGAACATCAAACTGAATTCTCTAAGGGAAAAATACACTGCAAAAGACACAAGATATGCAAGACAATGAATGCTCTTGGTAAGTGTAGCTGATAATATATTTTCACTTGTAGGAAACATTTAATACAAAATTTACTATATATAATCAATGAAGTGAGAATTAAATAGGTTAGATAGTCAATTTCAAAAAATAATTTCCAATAATAAATCATCATTGTATGAGAACTGTTGTGAGTGGACTTCCACAGAGATCTGATCCTGGTTTTTTGCTATATCATGTAGTCTTACCAGTGACTTGTAAAATTTGAAAAGAATTCAAAACCTGTTACAACAATAAATAGGATAAAAAACAATTACAGGGAAGGATGTATCTCTGTATGGTGCTATCATACAGATAGCAGATGTATGTGTGATATATTACATATATCTCTCATATCTCATGTATCTGCTATGTATGCTGCATAAAGCTTGGGGCAAAGGCATTCCCTTCTTTGGTTTCTTCATATGTTAGAAAAACTGTTTATGTGATCATCCTTTTAGTGCACAGTTACTGGTGTCCATGTACTGTCCTGAAATGGTATGGGTACCTAGGTACCTAGTTTGCCCCTAGTTGAATACACAGAAAGAATAAACTAATACTGACAACATTCATATTCATGAAAGTAAGACTAAACTTGTAAGAACAATGCACAGTCCTTGTAAAGTCATCCAGGGTGTATTTTAGGTTTGAAAAGTAGTGAAAGTACTCTTAGTAAATGATGAATAATTGTTTGAATGTGAGTTTCCAGTCGTAAACTTGGAAGAATCAGATTATGAGTGTGTAAGTAGGGAAATGTTGAGTATCAGAAAATAGAGGTCATTATATACTATTTAAATTATCTCAGTTGTGTTGTATGGAAACCTTTTGTTCTGATGTTCAGACCTTAGGGAACAATGGAGAAAAACTGACAAAGATTCAGGACAGTCAAAAAATATATAAAGGTCTAGAAGTTTTAGCTTACAGAAGAATTCTAAAGATTTGTGAATAAATGGAGGAGTATCTCAGTTCTGCCTGGAAGAACTGGCATTCTGATAATAGCACTTTAATATAGTGAATAAGCTACTGGTTGGGACAAACTAGATAATCTGAGATTACAATTAGTAGCACATATTTTACAGGAAAACAGTATCAGACATTAGGATAAGTTAGTGAAGAATACAAAAAATTGATGTCTTTAAACACCAAGGGTGTGATGCATGAGCTACTGAAATTGTAGTTGGTTGTAAGTGGGATATCAGATTTTATAATCATGGTTTCTTCCTGTTCTAAAGTGAATGAACACTCCATATTTGTCTACATTTTGACCCTTGGCCTTCTACATAACATCCATGAGCATAAATCATAATGTTTAAGAACAGGTTGTCTTTCTTGAGGTGCACAGGCTGTTTTCCATTAATGCATCACATTTTATCTTTGGATTTTAAATTTCAAGTTATATTATTCTATGGCAATTGTGAAAGAAACTTAACACCTGCCTTCATCTTTAAAAATTTGGTCTATATCTCAGAGGGACAATGATCAGACAGGGAAACAGTCCAGGCAGCAGTTTGGAGATGAGGAAGAGGATTTTTTTTCCCAAGTATTACATGGAGCTCACAGGGAATAAACGCCTGTGCGCATTACATTACAGTATATCAATTTTCAGTGGAAATTGTTCTGGGAAAGGGATAGAATAAAATCTCAGTGAGTACAAATATATCCCTAGATGCTTCCCAATGCAGTTTTCTTTTTTCTGTAGAAGTACTTTCCATGACAACAGAATCTTCTATGATAAAATTTCAATTTTTAGCTAAAAATATTTGGAAAAAACAATTGTATTTCATGTAGTTTTGACTTGGATTTCATCGCATCACTTTTCCTGTGGAGGTACAAACAGTCAAGCAAAAAGAAGCCTTGTGAGAAAAAGATTTGAATACCCCAACCTCATCTCAATCAATAAAGGTGCTCACAAATTATTAGAGGAAATCTATCTCAAAAGTCTGTAGACATTTATCATGAAAGGTCTCAACACCAGCAAAAGAATCAGCAAAAGGAGTTAAAATTGGCTTATGGTTACATAACAGATATGTCACGGATATTTTTTTCTGATTGGATGATTATTATACTTCTGTTTAGGTTGTTGCTGGAGATAGTCTTGAAAGAAAAGTTCTAATTTTTATCTTAATAGTATTGTTTGCATAAAATATCACAGAAAGCTGATAGACAATTGGAATCAACAAAAAGAGGAAAGAAAGAGAAACTGGATGTTTCTTTGAAAATTATTCCAAACATATTTTAAAAGAGAAATTTACCTAAGATGTTCATTCATGGACCTTTATTCCCGTATTCATAATTCATATGAAGTGTAGTAGTAACAGAAAGGAAATAACTGCTAGTCCAATAACAATCTGACAATTAAAACAATCCATAGAAACAATCAGATGAGTTTGATAGTTTCCAATAGATATATGCACTGATTGGAATATGGTGACAATTAACATGAGACACAAAAAACCCCACATGCTTCACATTAGCAAGTCTCTTCTTATTGATGACATTACAAAGAAGGGAATTAAGGGATGTCAAGCTATATGAGACATCTACAGTAGTATATCAGAGAATGCTACAGAGACCATCAGATTTATATCTACCACTTAATGGGTCTTTTCACTGTGAAAGAGAAACTCTACTCTTCTTTTGCAGATATTTTTAAGGGAAATACTAAGATTGGTAAGAATGAAATGTGAACAGAAATGCCTGTGTGTTTAAAGACTAGAGCAGTAGAAAAGAGTTAAAAGAAATGGCTTGCATTTATCACAGAAAACACCATCCCCAGGTCATTACTTCCAGGATACTCTTCCCAGTAGTAAAAGTGAGGAATGTGTAACTTGCATGAAGACAAAAAGACCTACATGCTATAAGACACGGATGACTTATCGATGGAAGCCCTGCATCCATACGCAAGGAGTATGGCAACAAGACTGCAACATATCACACAGAGCAATTCTTTTCCTGTTAGCCCACCAGAAAAGGAGATTATGACATGCACAGCAAAAAAAGAAAAGAAAAATAGAGGCAGCAAAATGAATAGATTTTTTAGGGCTGAAATAAACAATAGTCAGAGGACCTCCCTGTTAAGTCTAAAATTGGTCCGTTTTTGTTCATCAAAAAGGACCCCAGAAATGTGGTGAGGCCTTGATAGCCAGTGTTCCTGGTCTCCTGTTTTGCACAAATCATCCTGTCCAGATCACTGGATACATGGCACCACGGTCCTAGTGAGTGTGTATGTGTGTGAGAGGGCATGAATTATAAGAAAAAAGACTGCAAGAGGGTAAAATCTTGGCAATTTGAGTCAGTAAAAATCTTGTCGATCTTGTAAATAAGTGTCACCTCCCCCTTTCATAAGTTCTCTCAGTTAATTTTGCTTGAACTGGATTGAGACTTTGTCTGGTGTTCTTTTCAACTACTCCAGGAGACAGCCTATGCCAGGAAATATGGGTAGTGTGATAACCTTAGCTGCACTTAAAATGAAAGGAAGAAGCTCATAGACATTGTTTTGTTGCTGTTTGAAGAATCCTACCAGATTCTGCTCAATAAGGGTTAAACAAGGCCCTTCTAAAATGACAATTATGCAAAGTTCTGCCAAGAGTAATTTTGGATAACTTCTCTGAGACTGCAGTTGTCACATGGAGGAAGAAGATACTCCAGAATTCAAACCCCAAGAGCATTAGAGTTACAACCATGATTGCACTGCACTAAATTAACACAAGTGTGGAGGACACCTCAGAAAACTGAGACTTCAAGCTGGGGAAGTAGACAGAGAGATGAAAAATTAACTGAGAAAAACTGAGGAGACTGGTAGTAACTGAATGAGAAGTCTGTGGCAGGGACCATGTGCAGCAGCTGAGGGAACCTGAGGGAACAACAAAGGGAGAATGAATGGTGTGGCATGGAAGGAGAGAAAAGAATGAGACAGGATAACTAAGACTTCTGGAAGAAGACTAAAACTAAAGTAGACAGTAGAAATAGAATGGCTGGCTGCTCAAGGAGGCTGCATTTGAGAGAGAAAAAGAGTGAAGGACCATTATGAGGTGAAAACTGGGAAGTGAATGAGGAAAGGATGTATTTTTATTTTTGCTTGCAATATCACAATAGAATCATAGAATGGTTTGGGTTGGGAGGGATCTTAAAGATCATCTAGTTCCAACCTCACTGTCATGGGCAGAGATACCTTTCACTAGACCACTAGACCATAGGAGAGAAGTACTCTTACAAAAGCAGTAGTAAATAAATAGTAAAGATATCAGTAGGAGTATTCTGTGGTGGGTTGACCTTGGCTGGTTGCCATATGTCCACACAGCTAATCTTTCATGCCCTCTCCTCAACAGGACTTGGGGATAAAATGGATGAAAAGGCTTGTGGGCCAATAAAATGGCAGGAAATGACTAACCAACTAACGTTGTAGGCAAAACAGACTCAAATTGGTGAATAATAATTTAATTTAGTGCAAACTGAAATACATTTGGATAATGAGAAGAAAATACAAATTAAAGCAACACCTTTTCCTCAACCTTTCTACCCAGGTTGAATTTCATTCCTTCATTCATACCTCTTCTCCCTGCGTCTCTCCATGGCATACTGTGGGTGGGGAACAGAGGATTATAGTCCGTGCATAACAGTTCCTTTCTAATGCTCCTTCCTCCTCACATTTATCTCCTGCTCCAAGGTGGGTCCTCTCCATGGACTGCTGTCCTTCAGAATAAACCTACTCTGTTGTGGGATCCTTCAGAGGCCTCAGTTCCTTCGAGGAACATCCAGCTCCTCCAGCACGGGATTCTCCAGTGGCTGCCCTGCTTATATTTGTTCCAGTGTGATCCTCTTCACAGGTTGGACAGGAATTTCTGCTCCACCAGAGTCTCTTCCACAGGCTGCAGGGGAATACCAGCTTTGATGCCTGGAGCACCTCTTTCCCTTCCTCCTTCTCTGACCTTGGTGTTCGTAAGCTTTTTTCTCACAGGTTTTTTTTTCTCATTCTTCTTACTGCTATGTGGTGTTTTGTCCTGCCTTAATTTTGTTTTCCCAAATATGCCACCAGCTTGACTCAGCTACGTCCTGCAGTGGCTCCACTGAAAATACCTGTGTTCAGCATGGGGCAGCACCAGGCTCTTCTCATAGGATCTACCCCTGCAACCCCTCTGCAGCCAACACTTTGCCATGGTCATCCAATACATATATATGTCTTGAGAAGCACATTTCAAAACCAGATAACATCTAGACACTACTATAGTCTATCTGGACTTCAGCAAAGCCTTTGACACCATCTTCCATGGTACTCTCCAGGAAAAGTTGGTAGCCCACAACTAGGACAGGGGCACTCTCTGCTGGGTTAGGAACTGGCTGGAGGGCTGAGCCAAGAGAGAGGTGGTGAATGGTGCTGCATCCAGTTGGTGGTCAGTCACTAGTGGTGTCCCCCAGGGATCAGTGTTGGGCCCAGTTCTATTTAATAACTTTGTTCATGATTTGGATGAGGGAATTGAGTCCATCATCAGCAAATTTGCAGATGACACTAAGCTGGGGGGGATTGTCGATCTGCTGGAAGGCAGGAACACTCTGCAGAGGGACCTGGACAAGTTGGAGAGATGGTCTGATTCCAATAGGATGAGGTTCAACAAGGCCAAGTACCGGGTCCTGTACTTTGGCCACAACAACCTCATGCAGCACTACACGCTGGGCACAGAGTGGCTGGAGAGCAGCCAGACAGAAAGGGACCTGGGAGTTTGGATTGACAGGAAGCTGAACATGAGCCAGCGGTGTAACCAGGTGGCCAAGGAGACCAATGGCATCCTGGCCTGGATCAGGAATAGTGTGACCAGCAGGTCCAAGGAAGTGATTCTTCCCCTGTACTCAGTGCTGGTGAGGCCACACCTGGAGTACTGTGTCCAGTTCTGGGCCCCCCTATTTCAGGAGGATTATTGAGGTGGCTGGAGCAAGGTCCCGCAGAGAAGAGCAACAAAGCTGGTGAAGGGACTGGAGCACAAGTCCTATGAGGAGAGGCTGAGGGAGCTGGGGCTGTTCAGCCTGGAGAAGAGGAGGCTCAGGGGAGACCTCATCCCTCTCTAAAACTCCCTGAAAGGAGGTTGTAGCCAGGTGGGGGTTGGTCTCTTTCCCCAGGCAACCATCAGCAAGACAAGAGGGCATGGTCTTAAGCTCTACCAGGGATGGTTTAGGTTGGCTATTAGGAAGAAATTTTTTACAGAGAGAGTAATCAGGCATTGGAATGGGCTGCCCAGGGAAGTAGTGGATTCACCGTCCCTGGAGGTTTTTAAGATGAGACTGGATGTGGCACTTAGTGCCATGGTCTAGTAACCATGGTGGTGTTGGGTCAAGGGTTGGACTTGATGATCTCGGAGGTCTTTTCCAACCCAGTTGATTCTATGATTCTATGATCATCATGAATATTGTCCCAATAAGCTCACTAGTGCATCTAAATTTACCTGATGGCTTAAAACTCAGGGCATGTCATAATCCTAGTACCAGTGCAACCCAGTTTGGAGCAGGGTTGGAGCCCAGTCAATCTCACTTCCAACTCAGTCACCTGGATGACCTTCTCTTGGAAACCAGAATGTGAAGAAGGAGGGAACAAGGGAAAGGAAGAACTGCAGAAGCCTTATCTTTTGACCAAGTTTGAAGCAGTTGAGGGTGTACATGGTGAGAATATGTGTTAAATGTGCTCCTCTTTTACTTACTGCTGTTGCAGTTCTTAATTTCTTTGCAAAGTAGTTGCACAGTGAGTGGTAAACACAATCACCCTTTTAAATAAGTAAATATATATTTTAACCTTAAAAATGTTTTCACTCTCATTGCGGCATATACACTTAATGTAACCAGTCAGACTTATAACATAGGCTGTGTACCTTTCATGGGAATTTAACTAGCTGGATTTGATCATCCTTTTACCTTTCTTAGATACTTATGTCAGATCATGAGAGGTATGCTGGCAAATTCATTCACTGATGAAGTAAGTTAGTTTTCCCAGAATTAAGAAGAAATCACAATCCTACATATTGTAGGATTGTTAGCATAGTCTTCATATTCCAAGAAATCTATTCTTGCATCAGTAAATATGTTTGTATATTTACCCTAAAAACAAAAGGCCAACACATTCTGAAAAAAAAAAGTGTGACTTTTTTTGCATAGGGTTTTTTACATAGAAAAATATTTCCACTTAATTTCTTCATGCTACTAAGATAAAAACATTTCCTTCTACTGCAAAAAAAGAGCTCTCACATATCTGGCTTCCAGTGTTAACAGTATTATCAGCATGATCAGTATCCTCTTTGGATGAGATTAAAATCTCATAAATTGGTTTAGTTCTGCATACGCAATAGTTTAGTTTTCCTGAATTCACTGTATTATTTTCCTCAAAACCCTTTCATCCAAACATATTCTCATAATTTGCACTAATTATATCCATTTTGCTCTAATGCAAACTATACGGACAATACATACTGGAGGCTGCTCAGCTGAAAGGCAGTTGAACCAGCCAGAGAGTAGGGGAATCCACAAAGCAGGTAAGGGGACCTGATGTCCAGGCGGGGGTGTCAGGACAGCAGAGGGTCTGTACCAGTACTCAGGACACTTGCAAATATGTGTGTACTTGTGAACCTAGAGAGTGTTGTGTATGTGCCTACACTAGTGAATGCCTGTCTCTAGCATCTGAAGAGAAGCAAAGGGACTTGACTGTTTGTGCTAGTATTTTATATGGGCTCTGTATGCACATGCTATTGGAGGAAGATCTGGTAAGCAGTAATTTAGGGTGAACATTTAACTTTATAGACAGCTAGATTTTCGAGCTTTGGAGAATAACCATCTTGGGTTTCCAGAAAAACAACCCATCTTTCAAGGCAGAGGTTTATTTAAAATTATATGATCTATCCACACAAAACCTCAAGCACTAAGTTGATTGCCCTGTTGATCAATAGTTCCTTCAGTTGTGTTGCCTTTCTGCTTGTGGGATCACAGGATTATTTTCTAGCAGGATCGTTCTTACTGAAGTTCAGCAGAAGATCTCAGTTTGTGCTTCTTGTTAAACTTCTTGAATATTGGCAAGTATCGCTCTCGATTGTTCATCCTCTGTGCTAATTTTGGTAAAACATGATTATACCTACATTCAACAACCAAACAACTGAAGTCAAGCAACGTAAAAAGAATACATGTATTTTATTTCTGATTTCAGGCACATACAGAAAAAAAGAAAAAAAATCCATCTCCTTTTTATATGGAGGTAAGTTTTTGATGGACATTTATGCCAGAAAGGGCAAAACTTGCCCTTGTGGAAGTGACTTTATTTTAAAACAAAAGAACTAATTTTCTTAGCGAATAGAGGAGGAAACAAAACTCAGCACTTTGGGACCGCAATGTCTTGGGCAGAACAACTGAGAAAAAGCAGTGGGCAGGCTGTACAGACCTGACTTCTACAAGTAGGGATGATTTTTCTGGAATTCTGTCAAGGGAATTATAGCTGTGAATTGCAACCTTTGTTATAAACCAGAATAAATTCCACTTGTTAAAATCAAGTGAGCATTACACAGAGTTAAGCAATATTAAGTAGACAACCTATTGACAAAAACAAATTAGGCTCAGAAAAAACATTTGTTAAATATAAATTAGGGGCTCTCTGAAACAACCTCCATAAAATATGGGGAAATCTACCTCTGCAGGCATAATGGGAAACAAAGGACATACATCACACATGGCAAAATAATTATGAAATGCAACTTTATCACATGTGGCCAATGTTTCCAATTATTTCTGTAAAGTAAAGCCATTTTTTTCTATTAATGATGTTGCAGATAACTCACTCAGAGGATCATTATTGGTAGGAGAACTCTCCATCTCTTTAATGAGGAGCTCACGGGTCTTGAAATGATACTGAAGTAATTATAAGATTGACTCAAAAATGGGAGTGAAAACTTCCATGGAGACAAACAACAAACTAACATGGAATTGAAGAGTTCCCCAGAGAATGAACAAATGTAGGATGGTCTAAATATGCTTTCACTTCTTGCTGAATATTTAATTGTAGGTATATGTTGATAAACTGTTGTGAGTTTCTTCATTGGAAAGCACATTAGTTTCTCACCCATGAGAGAAAATTAAGAGCAAGTACAAATATGTGGGGAGAAGTGAAAAGGCTTGCATTTGACAGCAAGATAATAAAAAGAGTGCATTTCATTTGTTTATTGCAATTTACAAAGGTTATCTGTTAAAATAGAAGAATCTCAATTAAGAGACATGTCAGCATACCTTCTGTAATTTGGAATGCTTTCAGATCAGTAGAATAATTTACAGTGACAACCTATTGTTTTAATTAGTTTACACTCCTGTGTCCTGGAGTGAGTTTCTAATAGTCTAAGGTATAGAGCAACAGATGAAGCCATGTCAAAGGTTTCACATGAATGTTGCTTTCACTTCTGATATTCATGTCTAAAAAAAAAAAAAAAGGAAGGGAACCAGAAAATAGTCAATGAAATTAATGAAAATGTTGAAAAGAGTGGTACTTAATTTATTCAGGAATTACATGAGAAAACAGAAAATATGGCAGTAATGTACCATCAGTTCAGACATATCAGTAAACAAACATGCACATAAGTGTCTTTGAAAGACAGACTGCAACTTCAGTTCTAACTATGGGTATATAAACATGCAGTAGACATAAAACAATTTCCCCACTCACTTTGAGATCACATCATAGTAATATTTCTCGACTCAATTAAAGATCATGTTGTAAACATGGGAGCATACCTAATCTTTGCTAATCTAAGCATCTTCACCCTTTTCTGCCATCACACCCAGCATCATCCTTGCTGCATCTTACTGCTCTAGGAAACAGCATTATCATGTTAAGGATGTAAGCTTAGAAACTTTTTATACAATGCAATTACAAGCTAAGTGAGAAAAAAATGACATTGGACTACCTTCTTGTTTTGTATAATAAAGAGAAGCAAACCCTGCCTATTTCCTAATGTAAAATTTTAGCAATATCAGAGCTTCTGAGATGACCTAAGCTCCATTCACATAAACTGCCCACATAATATAGAGCTCTCATAGTGTAACACTGAATCAGAGCTATAATATTACACTGCTGGAATTAAATGAAGTGAATATCCATTCCTTTTTATGAGAAAACTGCAAGTGTTAGGTTTGGAAGGTTAAATTTGAAATAGTATGCTGGTAAGTGATACTGCAATGACTAGACTTTCTGGTCAATGAAGCAGGACAGCAATAGTTCTTCAATCAAGAATTTGCAAGCCAGGCAATGCATGCAAGAGCAAAGATAAGTATACAGGCTCATTGTATGTGACCTCTTGGTAGCCCTAAGATGCAGTGTTGAACAATGCACAGCTTGGGCCTAATTTACTGGGAATATTACTACAAGTTAAAATAGTGTCATGAGAAAGCTGAGGTGTCTGGTCCTTTATAATAAAGACTGCTCTTATAAATCAGTGATAGTATCAAACATCTTATACTGTCATGAATTTAAAAAAATGCAATAAAAAGTTTGCTTGAAAGAGTTAATGAGGGAATTCAAGAGCAATAAAAGATCACAAGACTAGCCATTTAGCCCAGCCAAAGAAAATGGTGGTAAATTGTAACCAGGTGTTTTTATTTCCTCATTCACAAAGTATTGCAAACTCAGCACTCTGTACTAAAAAGTGCAAGATGCAGACTCACATACACAGAACATTCATTGGATTCACCAAGCCCTTACAAAACTTCAGACTTCCCAGATTAATTTAATCAGTTGCAATTACTGTGTGTCCCAAGACATATCAAGGAAGTTGTGGGAAAAACTCACCAAGCCACTCTCCATCATTTATCATCAGTCCTGGTTAACAGGGGAGGTCACAGAAGTCTGGAGGTTATCCAGTGTGACACCCATTTACAAGAAGGGTCAGAAGGATGATCCAGGGAACTAGAGGCCTGTGAGCCTGACCTCAGTGCCAGGAAGGTTACGGAACAGATCACCTTGAGTGTGATTGCATAACACGTACAGGACAACCAGACTGGGTAATGTGCTACAGTATCAATTCTAAAACTCCGCTCTAGGATTTTTAAATGGTTTCTGATATAAGATTAGAAGTATAGAAGGATTTCAAAACACAGTTGATAAGTATTTCTTTTAGATAAGCTGCAAGAGTCTAAAAAATCTGAGCTTTAAAATGTTCCTTAGCTAAGACTTCTCCTTATTTGGAAATTGCACTGAAGATCCTTTGTTTTCTTTTTCAGTCTGGTGGGTATTTTCTTTCCTATTTAACTGCTTAGAAGTTAAATAACATTCACATTTAAAAAAACTTTTACTCCCATCTTGGTAACACCACCTTGTTGTCTGCTGGCAATCTGGATGCATGTAAGTCTCCTATACATCCTGAGTCATATTTGATGCCCTGGCAAATGTATGGCATCCCGGTAAACATCAGAAACCCGTGTTATGAACAGTGGTTTCTACTAAAATCAGGTAGCATCTGATTGTAATGGAACACCTACAGTTTCATCCAGTCAGGTCCTCACAGCCCATGGAGATATATAGACAAATAACTATGTGTTAAGGGTAAAATGACTTCCCAGGGCTCCATACAGTCATCTGTACAATAGGTGCCTACTGATTTCTTCAAAGCTCTAAGTTTTCCAAGATACCTTCATAAGTCTGACAGATATGATATGGTATAGAATTCCATATCTGGTAGGTATACTGTTCTAGAGCACTAACTAGACACCATGGCATCCTGCAACATCTCACATGACACTAGAAAGCTGTGAATAAGCAACTGAATCAAGCCTTTAATTACTGTATGTCAGTGGAGTATTTAACTGATCTGCTCAGGCCTGTCAAGAGAGAATTGTTTTGACCATGTTCAGATGCACATCTGTAAATGGGAACTTAAAAGAAAAGAAAAAAAAGGATCCCTGAACAGACAATAGATATCAACTGGGAAGCAGTTCAAGTGAAAGAATATTTCATTCATCCTTAATTTGCTTTTCAAGTTTTTATGAGATCTGATTCTTTAGACCAAGAAGAAGAATTCATCTTGACATATGCATTGGCTCTACAGAAAGGCATTGGCAGTTTTGCACTGTTAGGCTGCTAGAAATTTGGCTTCCATTTGGCTTCCTTCTGTCAAAAGAACATGGTTCTGTGCACATTAAAGAAAAGATCAAGAAAGAAGAAGAAATTTATTGGGAAACTAAAGAGCTGATTCAGTCAAAATACCTTTTTGAAGTAAATATTGAAACTACAAATTTGTGTAATCTTCCCTAATGTGAATACAGCACTGGTATGAAACAAGCTGATTAAATTCATATACCCAGTTTAACACCCATCAAATTGTAACAACTTTTAGTCATTAACCCAGAATTAAAAATGTTTGACACTGGGTAAAAATATCCATTCAGAAAGCCATGAGTTACCCAGAACTTGGAAGAAAAAATAGGGGCTTTTGTACACAATAAAAAAGTGATATTTGGGCATATTGCAGTCCAACCTCTTATATTTTTAAATTTCTTTTCCTTATTTAACCTTCAGCTTGGGGAAAAAAATGTAATTTTCTTATCGTATATAAGCAAAACAGTTCCACATACATAAAGATTGCTTGCATTCTGACACAAAATAATTAAATAAAAGAATTCCACAGTCTTGAGTAAAGTCTGCCATATGTTCCTTCACACAGCATCTGTCTTCTCAAACTAAGGACACTTTAGTTAGGAATCCTGAATGCTTCAGAATTAGCATTTCATAATTTAAGATTACAAATTATCTTGTTTTTGTTCTCTTTGCATTGCTTATCTGAGAGTTATAAATAATAGAAGAGGCATTTCTATAACTTTTTGAAAATAGATGACTTTATATAGAAAATTATCTTGAAATGAACTCTTAATCAATGAAATCAACTGAGTTTTTTGTTTTATTTTGTTTTGTTTGGTTTGGCCAAATTTTTCAAGCGTCTTGAGCAGCATTTGTGCATGATAAAAGAATAGTTTTAACAATGATATCCACAGAAGTGCCACTGCAATTTCCTTCACAGGATCACATTATTTGCAGCCTAGATGGTATTGAATTTCTTCCATGAAGTGTCTTCCTTTTAGAGAAGCTTAGGTTTCTGTTGGATGTCTCTAAAAATAAGGAATGTCAGGAAAGGACAAAATATCATTCTGAAAAGATGATTTTGGAATATTGATGGGCTGTTTGCACATTTCTTGTTTGTAATTCTGTGCAGCACTTAGTGAAGGCATACATCTATTTTATGATATTATGTGCATTGTAACAATTTTTTATTGAAATGAGAAATTACTCAAATAAAATTGTGATTGTGAAGCACCACAATTTGACCACTAAACTTTTAAATTGCAGAATCCACTTTTTGCTTCTTTTTGTTGAAACTTCATCTATCAAGACTGTATGTAGTTACATTCGAATACAAAGATTGTGGTTTGCAGCATTAGTCAGAAGCATAAGGAGATCGCAACCTCTCCCTCTTTCTCAGTCCTTCCAGATAATCCCTGTCTTATCAAATAAAATATAAATCTCTATGGTAAAGTATATAAAACAAGACCTGTGGGGCGTAATAAACATTCTTACTATGTGAGTCATTCTACAGTTTTGCACTGAAGGTTTTCTTTGTGTCCCTCTCTTAAGCATCCATCTCACAAAGCTGTCAGAGGCAAACTGCAGGACTAGGTGTTTCTTGTTACTGTACACCATCCGTTGAAAAACAAAGTACTCCACATAACTACTCTTGTAGTTTTGAATAATTTCTTGTCCATTTTGAATAAACAATCACCAAAGTTTGACAGGGTATATTGTGACTCCTTGTTTACTGATGAGAAAACTGAAATATTTTTTGATATTCAAAGAGCCACGGTCAGCTTCAGATAACAGTCCGGATACCAAAATTTTAAACAAACACTTAGACTGAATTAAAAGCAAAATTCATGCTTTTTCTATTCTACTACAAGTATTTAGATCCTAATAACTAGCTCAAATTTCTGTGTTCCTATCATTCCGTCTTGATAGCTCTAGAAGAGAGAAGAAAATTCTTACATTTAAATACCATGAAAACCTGGATGAGTGCTGATTTTTTTGAGAAATGGAATGGCAAAGAAGAAGCAGCAATACCAGTATTCAAAATAAATATAAAATCCTTGTTTGCTATATGTTTTGATATCTTTGATTCTAATGAGACTTAAAAATAGTCAGATAGACATAAATCAAACATGTTACTGAAAAGCAATACTAATTTGGTTCTTTTTTTTCCAATGATTAAAATAATAATGAGCTGCATTTTAATATTTTTTAATTCCCAAGGCAAAATTTACAGTAGGATGCATATATTAAGATACGAATAGGTTTTCATTTATGCAGAGCACTAACAACAAGTCCTGAAAGTAAAATTTTATGATACAGGAACTCTAGATATTAAAGGCTGGAACCAAAAATTAAATAGAAGGATGATAAGTTCTGCAAGAAGCTGAACAGTATAAACTACCCTGATTAAGACAGAGCACATAATTAAACTTTGTGGTGGTCTGGAATTCTTCAAGTAAGATTCAATTAAAAAAAAATCTCTGAGTATTTACACACCTTCAAAAGATCAGTCTGCAAAAATACAGACCTTTGTCTGTATGTTGTAACTACTGACTGGACTGACTTCCTCAGGTCTATAGTGCTGTTGCACATACCCAGGGGTGCTATGCTTAATTACATTTTGGAGTTTGGTTTCAGAAATCTGTTGGTTTTATGCCTTCGTTTACTGACAAACATGATATTACACAATATATGCTTTTTTGGTTCCTCTCCTCTATACTTCTGGTTTCTGGGAAGTGATTCCCAAACCAGCAACTTATCTCTCTCTTTTTTCTTTTCTTTTCTCAAAAGACATAATATTTAATAAACATAATTCTTGATTGTTATGTGATAGAAACTCATCTGCACACCCAGAAAAGAGCACAGAGATGCAAAATCATCTGTAGAGCTCAAGCAATCCCTTGCCCTGAATGGCAAGTCACATGAGCTAGCATTTCATCACAGGCCTATCTTCACAAACCCAAATAAGCAGAGGGACACTGTAGCAGGCAGGGAACCCAAATTAAGGCTTCAGAGGAAGAGAGATCCTGTCTGAGCCCCTCCCAGTTGTGTCCCAGAAGAGACCCAATGCCAGCGTAGAGGTGTGAACCCATCAAGACGAGTCAGGGAAAGATGAGTAGTGGGAGCAACTGGGCAGATTGTATTTAAGCTCGGTTGATGGGGGGATACACACAGGTATATACTAGCAGACCTCCATCCTGCTCAGGCTGAGAGGGGAAAATGATGCTCTGTGAGAGCTCAGAGTTTCTTTCTCTGAGTACCTGGTTGCATATATGTGCATGCATGCAGTATATGTGTGTGCTGTCTGTGTGTGACCTTAGTTTTGGAGCACGGATCATGGAGCTGCAGTAGACTTGCCACTGCTTGGCTGCTGGATTCTGCCCTATTCACTAACACAGGTATTTGGAATTGACCTATACTGTTATAATACTCTATCACTAATCCTTTGAGAGGCTTGTACTATCATTTGGATTTGGTCATCACTGTTGAAATCTCTCAACTACAGCAACAAAGTCTGCTCTCCTAGACTTAAGGTCCTTGACTTGCTCTGCTGTTTAACTCGGCTTCTCTCACACAAAATAGAAACCTCCATGTCCCTTGTATCCTCCTTTTCTGGAAGCTGAAGCAGATGTTTGATGCTCTGGCACACCATTTTGGTTGTGATCACAGCCAGTTGAGGCAAAAATATAAAATTATATGTAAAATGACAGAGTAGGGTGTAGGAGAAGGGATAACTAGTGCAATGGTCTATTTTTCTTATTGGTGAACTAAAAGGCCTGAGCAAAGCTTCTTTCCAAGACTAAAGAAAAATTAACTCCTCCTGTATGGAAAATAACCACAAAAATACTGCATTTAATTAGTGTGTGGGAACTCTTTATGGTGAATATGTTGAGAAGGAATGAAAGTTTTCCTCACCATGCTGCAAGTAATTCTTCTGTTTCAATTTTTATAATTAATTGTGACTGAAATTATGTGTTTTATAAGCCCCAACTTTATTTTATTGGTTGTTACTACTACCCTCTGTGAGTGGATTTCTTTCATGGTAAAGGATACATTTTCTGCCTTGCTGGAGTTCTATTTCAGCTTTCAGGTGTCCTTGCCATATTGCATTATTTATTCAAGAGAAAAAGATTAATATTTTCCCTTGAAGAGTTTTAAATAACTTGTTAAAAGCTGAGTTATTTTCTTTCTTTCCATTTGTATTTTTGGCTTAATATTGCTCTTTGTAAATACTTTATTCCATAGAGGTTTCTCTATGATAAACTGAAATTTAATTTTCGTATACACTCTTCCATTCAACCATCACCTTAGGAATTCACATTTATATCACCTATATTGTTATATATTCAATTCCAGGCTTTCTCTTTTCTCTTGAGCCCAATTACCACTGAAAGAAAATATATCTGCTAGGAAGTGGGGCTTTTTGAAAGTGTCCTGTCAGCTACATGGAGAGGGGCCAACCCATTGAAGGTTTTATATATATTCAAATAAATACACATGTATTTGTATATGTATTTGTGTATCTGTATGTAAAAGGGAAGTAGGAGGGTGTAGAAGAGTGAAAGCAGGAATTAGTAAAGACAAATGACAGGAAATCATGTGCATGTTTGTGTGGGAGGAAGAGAATGAGTATGGGTGGGGGGGAGGAAGAGGATAATATTTCAGCCTTTGGTTCTGAAAGTTTCTCCTGAGCAAGCAGAAGTTCTTTCTTTTGCTATCATCAAGGATCTGAGTACTTACAAAGTGCAGACCTGGTCTGACAGATCGGGAAAGAAGTTGTATACTTAATTAATTAAATGATGTTAATGCAGGGGAGAAAGGTCCTTTTATCTTGACTCATAAATCTAGCTCTTTCCTCATCTGTGCAAAGCAGCTACTTTCAGGAGGTCCCTCAACTGGACTTGCTACTTGCATCTCATGTTACCTTTCCCTCACTAAAGCTGGAGTTAGGAACATGAAGGTTCCCAGTGTAAAGCATAGTTTCCTAATGTACAGTACCAATGTTACAAATAAATGTTTGTTTACATAGCAGTATGAGAATTTTAATATATACAAAGCATTCTACAAAACCCTCATACTTAGGAGGGTTTTATACCTACATTATACCTCAGCAAAATTATCCAAGGACTACTACTCTTTATGATAGAATGAGCATTTTATCTTAAAATATTAATACCATACCACATTTTGTGCTCTGGGCAGAAGTTCACTCAACTATCAACATTTTTCCTTTGCCTTCTTGCTAAGCAAATGGAATTTGGAACATTTTTGAAAGAAAACAATGCTATGGGTCAGGTTTTTAAGACAAAACAAAGGACAGAAAACTTAAGACTATTCATTTTCGTAGCAGTTTTAGCATTATACATGCACCTTAAACTGAGGAATAAAAGTTGTTGCTGTACAGGGATAGACATAAGAGACAGAGAGATTTAAGCTACTCTGAGAATTATAATTAAATTCTCCAAGGATTACAAAACAGCATATACAATTGTAGCAATTTTACTATATGAATATAGAAATTTTTTTAAATAGATTCCAGTCAAATAACACATCAAGCTGAGGATGTGACAGTGAGCTGTTCAAGGTATAAGTATTGCTACGTGGTAAATTGTCAAGACCTAAAATGTGCAAGTGAACCCTCAGTATGGATGAAAGCCCACATTGAGCTGAGATGCTGGAAGAGCAAATAAGCTTGTGATTATAACTTTACTGAGAGCAGTGCAACTAGAAGACTCTCTTTAACAGTGTGTTCATCAGTAGTCATTTGTCCTTGGTATTTCACAATCATTCCTAATGCTATGCCAAGGCCCTAGAGAGGTAAGAATATGCTATTCTCACTCTAGCTAAAGCAAGCTGTCCAGCATTACTCGAAGCTCCTACAGTGAAGGCAGAAATTTGTTGTATTTCTGAATCCAGTCTTAGGGCATAAACACTGAAAGGAGTTTTGCAACCATATGTAATGCAACATACAAGGGAAGACCACAAACTACCATTGAAAAATACTGTTAAGATACTGTCCTTTGCCCATAGGTGGTCATAGTTCTCATAGCTACAAGTCAGCTGAGAGGCCAGTTATGAAGTTTTCATGGAAACAGCTTTGTGAATGTGCAGTTGTACAGCATTTAGATGCAGCAGCTTCTTATGAAAGCTCCTGTGTTTTGGTGGAGCTTCTTTGTCTAACCCACATTGTATTTCTCCAAACAGAACCAGATAGGAACCCAATTATACACTATGCCATGAATACTTGCAGAATATTTTTAGTTCTTCTTGCACACATGAATTTTTTAAATAGTTTTCAGAGCAGCATGGGTTGGAGAGGTACTCTGATCTCAGCAAAAAAGACATATGCTTTGACCACAACTGAGCTCACATAATGGTTTTTAAATGAAGGCTGGTATCTTGGCATCAAGAAGTTTATATATGAGGTAATGAAAACACACTACAGAATAGGGTCTAAACTAATAATCAATTTATTCATTGCAGTAAAAAAAAAAAAAAGAAATGAAAGAAAGAAAAATTTCAAAGTTCAAGGGTTCAATCCTGCAGCCTTCTCAAAGAACCTATCCCTGAGTCACAATTTTGGGACAAACTATTCAGAATAAATGCTGAGTGGTTATATGGCAATATATGTTTGGTAGAGAGAAGAATACTTGTACCTTGAAAAAATGCTTACATTTCAGAGAAGAAACAATGATTCCCTAGTGACACATCTGGAGTATTTTGTCCAGTTCTGGGGTCCTCAGTACAAGCGTGACATGGAGCGACTGGAGTGGGTCCAGTGAAGGGCAACAAAGATAATTAATGGACTGGAGCATCTCTCTTATGAGAGGATAGGCTGAGAGAGCTGGACTTGCTCTTCTTAAGAAGAAATGACTGAGAGGGGACTTCATCACTGTCAATAAGCATCTGAAAGGAAGAGTGCCAAGAGGATGGAGCCAGGCTCTTCTCAGTGGTACCAAGCAATAGGACAAGAGGCAGTGGGCAGAAACTGATGCACAGGAAGTTCCGCCTGAACTTGCAGATTTAAAATGAGTTTAAACACCCGAAGTTCTTTCAGCAATTTCCTACATTAAAACTGGTAAGCTTTTAATGGGCTTTTAGGAAATGGCTCCTCAGACTGTTAAATGGCTGTACTTTGGACAGCCAACAAATTGCTTCACTTTGTGAGCACAACTCTCCACAGTTGCAGGTAGCTTGTATTCAATAACGTCCTCAAGCAAAACAAACAGGCAAAATGAGTTATTTCCTAAGCAAATAAATGGTTTGAGTATATCTCCTTATTCTGACCTCATTTGTGGTTATTTGCTGCATAATGAAATTTCCTATCAAAAATAGTTTTGTTTTCACACAGTGAAAAATGGGAAGATCACTTCTCCCAAGTGAGAGACTTCCAGTCTGAGTTCAAAATCAACATAGACCTTGGAATGACTCAGGTGAAACAGCAATTGAGCTTAATGCTTGAGTTTTACCTCACCCAGTCATAGCCACTGTCCCTCCACTCTCTCTTTTTGCTTCAAAGTGAATCAAGGAAGAGACAGAAGCAATCTCTGGTATTAAGGAACAATAATTACAAGGAATCTATTGAAAAGTGTAACAATTCAAAAGCTATGATTTATGAAATTTGCAGGAAGCACAAATGTTAGGAGGAAGTTTGTGATGATAAAGGAGGCTGTGGAAGGGTGAAGATATCAGATAGTACCTTCCAGTTGTTCCTCAATAGCAGAATGATGAAAGCTGCTGTGGCTCTTTGGCAATGTGGGAATGACACCAGATCCCTTCTGACCACAAAAACAAGTCAGACACAAGCACAGTGGAAACAGTGGGTTTATTCCTCTGTTCCAAAATACAGTGCTGTCAAACACAGACTCCCAAGCAACCCTATGATTTGATTTATGACACCTTATGTTCTATTACCCTCACCCAGAATTTCTGTTTTTAACACACTCATTCTTTCCTACATAAACAGCCACCCCAATTGCTTTTTCGTCATTGGTCCTAGTTGTGAGACAGTTGTTTGGCATTTCTGATACTTTCTCCATATGAAAAGTCCCTGCAAAGTCCCTGTTATTCCCTCTAAATTCTCTGTAAAGTTTGTTTGTGCCTGACATGACCCCCCTTAATAACTTGTACAATCCATCTATTCTTTATGATGTTATAAGTAACTTTTTTGGTGCCTCACACTGTTGATCGTTACACACAGCAGTTTTCCCATGTCAAGCCCAGTAGTTTCTCACATCCTGCTCAGCTGGCTTAGCCTTAGGCCAGGATCTGGTCAGTGACCTATTCATCTGCCCCCAGCCTTAACACATGATTTTATAAATCCACATTCCGCAGAAAAACTTGAAAGAAAAAAGCATTTTTTTTTTTGAAGAGTGGACTTCAGCACACTTTGTATTGGCTGAGCTCTCAGGTACAAAGTGCGTCGCTTTAAATGCATATGGATCTGGTACCTTTTGTGGACAAAGATAATTCTTCTGTACTGAATACATTTGCTTAGTTAACTTCATGAAACTGTTTTTACCAATTACAAACACATTTTTCATAAGGTAATACCAAAGGGTAAGAAGTGAAAAAGTATAAGTGTAGATTTGGGAAGCAGCACAACTTGAAAGACACCATGAAGAGCAAATAATGAAAGATGGCCCTATGGATACAAGAGAAAGGACTTTTCTGTCCTACTCTGCCCTCACTCCCTGCCCCCTCCCCCTCCCCCAGCCTCTTCCCTGCCATTCCACATGGACCCTGTAAAGTTTTACCAATATTTTATCAAATCAAAGTTTGTGCCTTCAGTTCCAAACCTGAATACGCAATGTGTGTTTCTGAAAGAGTAACAGGTCAAAGAAGATATGAGGTCACGACATTTGGTATGGAGAATAGCGGGAACAAATTATTTGAATCAGTTAAAACCTGTTGTAAAAAGGAAGAGGGATAAAGCCAAGGTGAAATCAGTTTTACCTTTGAGTAACAAACAGCTACTAATATGCATTTAAAGAACAAACAGTATACACACATAAAAAGAATCCCATTTGCAATGTTCCTCAGTAAGGGAATTACAAACTCAGGAACTTAGATGGGGAAATAGTTAAGGAGATTTATAAATTTGTTGGTTGTTATCTGACCCTGAAATTTCAAAAAAATTCCCAAGCTGCTTCTCAGTAACACTGTGTGGGTAAGGATTAAATTATACATATAATTCACTGCCCAATAAAAAACTTGGCTGAGATAGAGATCTTGAAAATCCCTTTTTGCTCTGACTGACAGTTTTCTTTATAATAATGAACCATTTATCTTCAAGTAACTGAAACAGGAAGCTGGTGAAATAGTGTCCTTTTGTCCTGCTAGATCATCTCAACTAGCACTTAAATGTGATTTTACTCACTCGGATCACAATATCAAACTTCAAATACGGTTCCCCAGCCAGCCTTCAGCTATGCAGAACACTTTGAGAGCCAAAGTTTAACCTGGATAGAGCTTTGGACTTAAGGTAAGAAATGTAAATAGATTTTACAAGTCTTAAATTTGTTAGAAAATGTACTACGTGAGTGCATGTTAAACACATTCAAAGTGTCTTGAGAGACTAAAACAGATGACATATGCAGAATTGTCATTATACATATTCTTAGTCTGTCTCCCATTTTTAAGTCATAAGGAAGTGAAATAATTTCATAGACAAACATACTCATAGCCCAGATGCAGATTTTTTAAGCTTTGACATAAACTGAAGATAAGGCATCTTTATGAAGGGAGGCTGGGAGATACTCTGTATTTACTCCAGTAGTCTGAAAGTAGTTCTGAAGAGGAAAAAGGAAGGAAGGACAGGGCAGCAAAGGAAAACACCCTCAAAATGATTTCTTGAAATATGCTCTGTTCAGAAAGAGTTGAATAAAATGGGGTCCTTTGATGATCATAGTAGCCAAAGTGAAGAACTACAGAAAAATTGATCTGCAAAAGACTTTGTGAGGCCACCAATTCCATTTTCCCTTCAAGCATTTAAGCCTAGAAATGAAGAAAATACTCAGACTGAATGAACAAATTGGGTTCTGTTGCTGTAGTAACATAGATATATTTGTGAATACATTTTGGACTTTCTCATTTGGGATCAATGAGGTACTACTACTGCTATGAACAACAGGCTAAGGAAGACAGGGTTTTAGTGAAGTTGTTATTTATTGGTTTATTAACTGTGTCATATTAAGGTTTTATCAGTAACTAGTCCCTACTTAAGTGCTATAGAATCCATTTTGCAGTTAAAGTTATAAGATACTGGTAAACTCTTCCCCCACACCTCCTGAGAAGGTGGTGAGCAGGATGGGCACTGTGGAGCAAAATGTTTCGCGCTCTAAGCAAAGCCAGCAGGTCGAGGCAGGTGTTTCTGCCTCTCTACTCCACTTTCATGAAACCCCATTTCAAGAGCTGCATCCAGCTCTGGGGTCCCCAGCACCGGAAGGACATCGACCTGTTAGAGGAGGAGCATCAAGAAGGTTAAGGGGATGGAGCACCTCTCCTACAAGTAAAGGTTGAAAGAACTGGGTTTATTCAGCCTGGAAAAGAGAAGGCTTCAGGGTGACTTAATTGCAGCCTTCCGATACTTAAAGGGGATATATAAAAAAGAGGGAGATGCTTTCTACAAGGCCATGTGGTGACAAAGAGCAATGAAAGAAGCTAGGTTTACATAAGATATTAGCAAGAAATTCTTTTTTGTATGGGTGTTGAGGTACTGGAACAGGTTGTCCAGAGAACCTGTGAATGTCCCATTCCTGGCGATGTTCAAGGCCGGGTTGGATGGTGCTCTGAGAAACATGATCTAGTGGAAGGTGTTCCTGCCCTTAGCAGATGGGTGTAAACTAAATGATCTTCAGGGTCCTTTCCAGCCCAAGCAACTCTATGATTTTATAATTCTATGATTCCATAATTCTATGATCTATCCTTAATGTGACAGCAGATAATCCACGTGGGAGGGTGGATGTTTTGCTACATTTGTTCTCTACATCCTCATCTAGGTAGAGATCAAACTTCAACCTGCCTTCTACCCATCAAAATATTATTGTGAAATTTATAGTAACTTCATATGGGATTTACTTCAAGGTTAGAAACCTTAGATGCTTATAGAAAAATGTCTACATGTGAACTTTTTCCAAGCTTCCATGTTTATCTGTGGACATGACAGAATTGAATAAACTGCCCATACACATGTATCAAGTGCTATTTTATATATCAAATGGACGTCAGCTGCCTCAGTTAAAAAAAAAACGCTGTAAGACATTTTTAGGTCATCAAGCATATCTGCTGAAGTAATGCAATATTCTAGTAAGTGTCCCTAGGCACTTATGCATGGACAACTTACTCCACTGAAATCTCTACCACTCTCACAAATTTAGTCTGACTTGCTACAGATTTAAAATACCTATTGGCTAACAAGATAAACACACACACATACAATTACAGGCAGCAAATGCCCTAGGGGAGCGTGCTGAAAAATAAATGCATAGTTAATGGAAGCATGAGTTTCTTGAAATTGTAAAACAATTAGTCAAGAACAAGGTTGTTAAACAGGCTTTTCAGTTCATATGTATCTGTTGCATAATAACTTTTAAGAACGGATCCTTTCAAAGTAATTTCCAGCAAAAGATGACAGTCTATTCCTGTAACCTGATGGTGGCAAGGGGAAGAGCATGGGGGAAAGTTTATATGACTGTAAAAGTCAAAAGTAATATCTGTTTATTAGTTTTTGGTAGGTTTGTGGAGTGCACAGGAGAAGTGCATTAGTATATTTATGTAAGGCTGTCAGGGCAGGCAACCTGAGAATCCTGCAGTGATGGAGAGCTTTTCTAGAAACAGCTATTAGGGTGAGGGGCAAAGTGCAGGAACTTTGGTCACAAAAAGAAATAGTGGACATGTTTTAATACGTGAATATATTTCTGAAAGACATGACACTTTATGTAGAATATTATTGACTTTAAGGGGGAAAAATCTTTTTTTGACATCTGTGTGGGTTCCCTCAAATTCAAGAAGAGATGCAATTTTCAAAGTTATAATACCTTATTATGATCAGGGTAGATTTTCACTAACAATTATGTAAAACTCAAGACATAACTATTTGCAATGAAAAGATATGAAAACAGATCAGAGGGTAGAAAGTTATGAAGGCTGAGTTGAAATGAGCATGCACAGCCTATAGTCTTTCTCAGGGAGGCAAGTGTAGCTGTGGGCATTGCCAATAGAATTCCCTCTCCTGTACAGTGGAATAAGATTGTTTGTGTCAATCTATTTAGGAGTGAAGACTTTTACTGTGTCACAAATGAAACAGCCATGATTTTAGCTTTCTCTTCTAAGTGTGGTCTAGTGGGTAAAATAGTGGACCACTATTGTACTAACTTGTTTTCTAGTACAAAGCACAGAGCAAATTGTGTTCCCACTTCATGTTTTAGCATGGTAATCTCAAAGCATTTTTAGACAAAGGAAAAATAGCAAAATATTAGAGAATATAATTTTTATTTTCACTAACTCTTAACTGACCTCTTTCTATGTAAAATCAATACCTGATACTTGAAAATAAGGTTCTCCACAGCATCTACTGATGACCATATCATCCTTCTGATTTGTGTATATGTTAAACACTGCACTGGAGAAAACTTTCATTCTTTTGTGCTGCTTTGGTAAGAGTCAAGTCTTATTTAGTTTTTCCATTTTTCTTCTCTGTGCCAGTGTCAGCAGAAACACTGAAACCCTCCTGGCTGATCAACATGTTTATTTAACTTGTTTCCAAATAATTTTTTTTTTAAATAGAAAATTAACACAAAGTAAAGGAAAACAGAATACAAGTTACTGCATCTGCCTCAAGTTATTACTGGAAAAAAGGTTACTGTGGCATAAATGACTATTTTTCCTTCACTGCAAAGAGATTCACTTTGTGCCCATATGTTTTTGAGTTCAAGCAAGTAACTAAAATCTTTTTGCTTTAAAGTTTAATTGATACAAAAAATAGCACAGCAGCATTAGAAACTGACATCTGTGCTGAAGTTGAATCCACAAATACATAAAATTATGAAAACACATTAATTTTCTGATTTTCTGGAAAAAGTTGAATGATGAAAAACCTGATCATTGGATCTCAAAATGGTTGGAACTGGGTAAAAGGGGTACAAAGAGTCCACAGTGCTGTGTTTACTTTAAACCATCCTCCACAACTGCCATGAGAAATAGAACTTGAACCTAGTGACATTACTCATACACTCAAAATTAAGGGAGCATATGGAGTCTGGAACAATAGTTTATTTAGGAGAATTTTTTGGAAGTGAGAGGAAATCTACCATCTAAGAGAATGAATGTTGCAACTGAATATTACGAGGCTCTTGGCTGTAGTTCTTGACATTAACCTAACTATGAGGCACAGAGGAAGAAATAGTGAGAAGTCAGTATAGGTCATGGAGGTGTGACTCCCTTCTTAAACAGAGCAGGAGGACCAGCACAAGCTGCCTGTTCTGGGAGGAGAACAGCGGCCTGAAAAAACTACTCATAGAAGGATATTGACACTTCTAAAAAAAATGCAAGGCTTAAACTGCAAACCTGCAGGCTTCCCAGGTTAAGATGGAGGCTATAGCTAAAAGCAAGCTCTTTTTATTTCTTTTTAGTGTTTTGGATTTTTGGTTGTGTTTTGTTTTTTTTTCGGTTGATAATTTAGATTTGATAGAAACACTCAATTGTGCATCCTAAGTTTAAATAAATGAAATTTAAGGAGATGTCACTCTCTAAAATAGTGCTGTATCTATGAAAACAATTTGAAAGAGGACTTTAGGTCCTCTCCCAGAACTTTGAAAATATTGAATATCTTTGTAATGAAGGCAGTTCTTTGCTGTCAAGAGGTGTGCAATGCGTGTAGATAGCAATAAACTGAAGGATGTGGGCATGTAAGAAAGGAATACTACAGCACTGAGTGTTTAATCCTAAATCAAAGTAATGACGTACCATATCTTTCTGAAGTTTCACTGATTTTTGTGGATGAAAAAGAAGTCTTTTCTTTAAGTTAATTTTTTTGGGGGTTTGTTGGCTGGTTACATCTGCACTGTCGTCCAGTTAGTCCCTGGAATGTACGCCAAAAGGGAATCTAGGAACTGCAATTCCTGGTCAAACCCTCACTGTATCACAATAACACACAACATTAAGCTAGCTCCTACAATATTTGGCACTTCTACCCAAAATTACAACATGACGTCAAGAATTGTAACGCAGGGAAAAACACTAGCCAATACAAACACTGGGTATGAAAAAAATGCAAGATTGCACTGTATGTTGTGTCAACCTAACATGTAGAATCACAGAATATCCTGTGTTGGAAATGACCCACAAGGATCACAACTTGAACTGAATCTCGCCACCTCTGTGAAGGATAACAAAAAGTCCTTCTACAGAGACATCAATAGCAAAAGGAGGGACAAGGAAAACCTCCATTCTTTACTAGACATGGGCAGGAATATAGTTATCAAAGATGAGGAAAAGGCTGAAGCATTTAACACCTTCTTTGTCTCAGTTTTCAACAGTAAGACAGGCTGTCCTGAAGACAGCTGGCTTCTGGGGCTTGCAGAAAGAGATAAGAATCTGAACAGCCCCCCTGTAATCCAGAAGGAAACAGTTACTGACCTACTGAGCTGCTTGGATCCCCACAAGTCTATGGGACCAGATGGGATCCACCCAAGGGTAATGAGGGAGCTGGCGGAAGAGCTCACCAAGCCTCTCTTCATCATCTACCAACAGTCCTGGCTCACTAGGGAGGTCCCAGATGATTGGACGTTGGCAAATGTCACGTGGAGCAGATCATCCTCAGTGCAATCACACAGCACCCACAGGATGGACAAGGGATCAGACCCACCCAGCACAGCTTTAGGAAGGGCAGGTCCTGTCTGACCAACCTGATCTCCTTTTATGATCAGGTGACCCACCTGGTGGATGAGGGGAAGGCTGTGGATGTAGTCTCCCTGGACTTCAGCAAAGCCTTTGACACCGTCTCCCACAGCATTCTCCTGAAAAAGCTGGCAGCCCACAGCTTGGACAGGAGCACTCTCTGCTGGGTTAGGAACTGGCTGGAGGGCCGGGCCCAGAGAGTGGTGGGGAATGGTGCTGCATCCAGTTGACGGTCGGTCACTAGTGGTGTCCCCCAGGGATCAGTGTTGGGTCCAGTTCTGTTTAATATCTTTATCAATGATTTAGATGAGGGGATTGAGTCCATCATCAGCAAATTTGCAGATGACACTAAGCTGGGGGGGACTGTCGATCTGCTGGAAGGCAGGAACACTCTGCAGAGGGACCTGGATAGGTTGGAGAGTTGGGCTGATTCCAACAGAATGAGGTGCAACAAGGTCAGGTGTTGGGTCCCGCACTTTGGCCACAACAACCTCATGCAGCGCTACAGGCTGGGCACAGAGTGGCTGGAGAGCTGCCAGACAGAATTTGGATTGACAGGAAGCTGAACATGAGCCAGCAGTGTGACCAGGTGGCCAAGGAGGCAAATGGCATCCTGGCCTGGATCAGGAATAGCGTGGCCAACAGGTCCAGGGAAGTGATTCTTCCTCTGTACTCAGTGCTGGTGAGGCCACACCTGGAGTACTGTGTCCAGTTCTGGGCCCCTCATTTCAGGAAGGATATTCAGGTGCTGGAGTAGGTCCAGAGAAGAGCAATGAGGCTGGTGAAGGGACTGGAGCACAAGTCCTATGAGGAGAGGCTGAGGGAGCTGGGGCTGTTCAGCCTGGAGAAGAAGAGGCTCAGGGGAGACCTCATCACTCTACAACTCCCTGAAAGGAGGTTGTAGCCAGGTGGGGCTTGGTCTCTTCTCCCAGGCAACTACCAGCAAGACAAGAGGGCATGGTCTCAAGTTGTGCCAGGGGAAGTTTAGGTTAGATAGTAGAAAAAATTTCTTTACAGAGAGGGTCATCAGACATTGGAACGGGTTGCCCAGGGAAGTGGTGGATTCTCCATCCCTGGAGATTTTTAAAAAGAGACTGGATGTGGCACTTAATGCCACAGTCTAGTAACTGCAGCCGTAGTGGATCAAGAGTTGGACTTGAGGTCCCTTCCAACCCAGCTGATTCTATGATTCTATGATCATTGATGTCCAGCCCTGTACAGGACAGATTGAGGAGTTAGTTACACTACATGCCTGAGAGTATTGTCCAGACACTTCTTGAACTCTGTCAGGCTTGGTGCTGTGACCACTTCCCTGAGGAGCCTGTTCCAGTGCCCAGACCCCCTCTGGATGAGGAACCTTTTCCTATTATCCAACCTAAATCCCCCCTGACACAACTTCAGGCCATTCCCTTCTGCCCTGTCACTGGTCATGAGAGAGGAGATTGGTGCCTACCACTCACTCCTCCTCACGAGGAAGTATCCAAATGTGGAAGCATCCAAATGAGGATGTATCCAAAATGTGATTTCAGTCCTTTTAAAAAGAAAGGATAGAAAATGCATCCGATCCTCCATAATACTTTACAATTAGTATGGCTTAATTTTCTTCATTTACTGAAGAAGTTGAACATGCTGCTGCTCTCCTATTGATCCTAGTAGCTCTGGCAGCTATTAACAGAAGAAGAACTCTTTCATTCTAGAGACATGGGTCATTGTTTCATCTGAGCCACAAGGATTAATGCAATAAAAAGAACGGACTCTCGCAATATTTTTAAAGCCTTTTCCCTTTTCAGCAGTCAGTGGAGCACATCCGAAACTGGAAGAACCAGTTCATGCTTCCTGTCTGGCTATAAAAATGGCTGTCATCCTACTGCTTACTTCCGATCTAAGTGCATATATTATTTAAGGAACCTTTAAAACCAGCACACATTCTAGAAAATGGTCAGTTTTTCTTTTCTTTGGCATGACTGGACTAAATACTTAGAATATTTATTAACATCTTTTTACCTGTTCAATATCAGCAGAAATCTCTTACAAGTCAGAAAAAAAGTGTGCAAGAGCAGAACTGAATCCCATGTTAATCCAGCAGTAGTCCAGCTACCAATGGGATTCCAGCATGCAGTTAAGATTCTCCATCAGACTAAAATTTATTTGGGTTCAGCACACTAAAGTCATGAGTCAAGTTAGGGTTTTTTTTTAATACTGCCTGATTTTTGTCTGTGTCCTTTTCACTGACTGATAGTTTCTTCCTGCAGCTGAGTGAGTGCCTTGGCTACAAAATGTTCAACAAAGAAAGAGAACATCTGTAGTAAGCCTCCAGGCACTGAAATATTTGGGTGGGGATAAGTCAATTGTACATCTGAGCAAGTAATTTCTGCCCTGGCATAGGAATTTGACTTCCTTTGAACACTGAAAGAAGCTATATGACTTAATCTGGACTGAACCTTAAAGAGCTGCTGACGACTACTGGAAAACCTTACAAAACCTTAGATAGAAACAATTCTCCTTGTGTCTTATTATCTCTTCAAATGTGTCATTAAACAGAACAGTTCAATCTAAAATATATAACCGAGTTTTTCCAGTCAGAGAAGTAAAATATTAGGTCCTTTAAATGAGGCATATGTAAACCCTGGGTAGGAAGTTATCATTTTCATTTTTGTATAGGCTTCCAAAAGGTCTTTCCTTGCTGATTAAACCAGCAGTAAATGAGATTTGCAGCACAGAAATATAGTTTCATTGCTTCAAATCCCTCTCATTTTGTCCCAATACCTACAAAAGCTTGGCAGCTTAAGCACTGAAAGTATTGTCTGCAAGGATGACTAATATCTATCCTGTTGTTTCGTTGTTCACCTTCTTTGTTTTTAATAGCTCAATTTTTTTCATATTTAGACCATAAAATCTTGGGCCAAAGGTTTTAATTCCATTGTATGTTTGTCTTGATCTAGGCATCTGAAGCTCTATTGAAACAAAAAAAAAAAAAATCACAATTCAAGTGTGCAATAACCAGAAGCAGAATTTCAAAATTTTCACTGAACAAAAGGTAGAATCAATTTTCTTCAAATACATTGTGAACTTGCTGACTTTTGTCATTGTCTAAGCTCTACATGCAAACCTTTTATTTTAATTCTGTACATCTAAACATTACAGCTGCCTTCAGAGGTAGAAGACTAGGGTAGAAACCTAATGAGTTGTGCTCTATATTTTTCTTCCTTGTGGTGAGGTCCTTATTTAGTCAGATAAGAGGAAGTTATAAAAATTATATGGTCAATGAATGTGACACTTGTTTTTGAGTCATATTATCTGATTATGCTAGTGCACAGATCCCTTTCTTATTTCCTCTCTAAATGCAGATGGGTATTGTTTAAACCCTGGCTCTTTTCCCATTGTGATTTGGGAACCTGCCATAAAGCAATGCCTGTGTGATACACAAATATTCCTTAAAAGGTTTGAATAAAAATTCACTAAAGGAGTTGTACGCAGACCTCCACCCATATGAATTAAATGGTGGGAGATAGGCATAAAAGGTGGGGTTTAGTTTAAAGAAGCCTCTGCTTCTTTAAAAAGACTCCAAAGATACTTTTACATTTGAATTTCCCCCCACGGGAAAGCACTACTTTAATTTCTTTAAAGGCAATCCCTAAATTTTCCCACTTTAAACTTGAGTAGTAATCTCATTATCATACTTGCCACAGAATTTCTTCCCCAGAGTTGCAGATACAGTGTTAGGTTAAAGTAGTTCTGAAAAATTTTGGAAGGAAACTAACAGCTAACATACCCATGGATTTTAAATGTTGAAAAAAATTATGGGCATTTGGTGTATTGGCATTTAGCATGAGGCCTCATATGGTAATTCATTGCAAGACTGATGTCTAACACATATCTTTAAGTTCATTGCCTATTGCACTAAGATAGAAAAAATTATTCCTGTGGCAGCTGTAGAAGTGTAGAGCTTTGCAAATATGGCACTGTCTACATAACAGGGTCATTTCAGCAATCCAGTTTTGAAAATGTTTGCCTTAGCCAATAGATAGGTTATGGAAATAAGTGCATTATGAGCTATTAAGTGAGTGTAATTTGGAAAGAAGGAAAGCAATAACATTGGAGTACATTTTCATATAAAGATGTAGAACAATATACTACATTGTACAACACAATATAGTATTGTTTGAAAAATACTGTGTGGCCAGATAACTCAGGAGAACATGTTGCCTAGACATGCTGGATTATTCACAGGATCTAAACTCTGGCATTTACATTAGAGTTTAACTCTCTGAACTTGAAATTCCTTGGTATGGAATACATAAGAATACAGATGGCCCTAATACTGTAACATAGTACAGTATGTTGGAATGAGTGATTTAGCAAAGTTAGCAAACATATTCTTTCAATTATATGGAAACTTAAAAAAAAAAATAAAAAAAAAGTTGCAAGGTATTTGACCTCTATTGAATTACATGATTGATATTCTTGCATAAATATATTTCAAAATTTGGGGCCCACTCAAGCAGAAAATATCCATGACCTTCCAGGTCGCTCAAATCCTGCTGGCTGCAAAGGAAGCCAAGAGTGTGGGAGGAGAGAAAGAAAGAATGTTAATGGTTAGAGGCTGTGTGGCTCTTCTTGAAGGGTACTCTGTTGAATTGCAGCCCTGGTTTTGGTTTGATACAAAGGGAAACACAAAAGTCTTAGATCAGGCAAATGACTTTTCTTTTTCTGTTCCTCATCTGTCATAACCAAATAGTGGCTTTAAAATGATTTTTAGCCAAGCTGTTCAGAAGGCTGACTGCCTTCCATCGGGCTGTTTGCTGGGGCACGGCTAGAGAGTGCAGACAATTATGAAACCCTGTCTTGGCAACGGGTCTTCACGCTTTCCATTCTAAGAACATATGGAGTTATATTTAGCTCATTGACACTACTAAACTTCTAACTGAAGCATTTCTGATTTCAGATTGGAAAAGAATACTACGTACACCTAGTCTGACTAATACAGGTCATGCAACTGCATCCCTATGATTCCCCCACCAAGCCTATCCCAATGCTTGGCAGCAGCATTGTTAAGCATTCATCTCAACAACATGTCCTCTTCTTACACTTAATTTAAATCATTCTCCTGAAAAGAAGTGAATGCCTAGCAGTCAAGTTGGAGAAGTCACATTAAAAAAAAAAAAGTAGATGTTTATATTTATGAAGATATTCAGCAAAGTTTACAGGAAAAAGATTGCTAATTTTACCGAATACTCTATAACAAGTACAGAGGACAGGTGGCATGTTATAAAACAGATGTTTCGTAGTAACTAATTAGATGAGTCAAATTAGTCTATTTAATTATTTAGGGTCTGGTTGAGGAAAGGAAATATCTTTGTTTTCTGCATATACAGACTTGGAGAAGCAAATAATCACTTTTCTGTGAACCTTATGCAGTGTGGAAGCCCATCACTTTGAAAAGACTATATTTGTATTACAGATATAAGCCATCTGCAACTACATCTGAAGAAGTGGTTCAAATTATATTAAATAACTACAGTCTCATTAGCAATTTCTAGATATATTATGGAAGAGATTTATTCAGAGATCTTCCCGTTGGTTATAGGTATAATCATCATATGGCAGCAGCTGCTGAAGAATAAAGCTATGTGTTTAGAGTCTGCTATTCTGTTAGTAGGTCTCAATTTTGACAATTTTTGTTCAGAGAGCAAGCTAAGAAAAATAGGTCAAGTGGAAACTGGAAACACCAGAAATCTCACAACAAAGACTGTTCTTATAAAAACTTCATCCAAAACAAACTTTGGAGTTTTTAGATTTGCCCATCAATATCCTTTCACTACGATAAGAATAATTTCTTATGACCAATCTGACTATTATGCCTGTTATTCAGTGCTACACTTACAGTAGTCACAAGTAATTTACAATATAAACAAAAGGACTACAGGTCAAAGTGACTCAGGGTCGCACATAACCACATGCAAAAGTTTTACACGCATTAGCTGTTCCAGCTGAAGATGTTATGAGTTCTGGCTCCCTGTTTCTGTCTACCACTTGAAGGTTACTGCCCTCACTTCTCCGCCAGAAGGTAGGAACTTTTCTCTTTAACACACTTAGGGCAAAGTTGGCCAGGTGAACTCAAGTGACCTTTTGCAGTTGGCTTTGCCAGAAGTGGATTAGTGACCAATATGAAGCCATCTGCCAGCAGAGTTTCAGGGTCATTAACTTCCAACAGAAGACCAGTGCTGTCTATGACTATGACTCTTTGTGAAGCTAATTTCTACCCATGGAGTGAGAAGACAGTCCAATAATAGACTTGATGAAATAAAAGATTAACAAATAAATGAGGGAGTGAGAACAGGCAAATTGCTAAGTGAGAGTGGGCAAAGTCTCTTATACTATTTCTGAATATTGTTCAGATAGCTTGTTTCTATCTAAAAGAGAAAAACTGTATATCAACAGAAAGCCAACATCCAGATATCAGTAAACACATTTAAATTTTCTTTCCAACTCTTCTTTTCTTCAAAAATAAAACTTTTCACTATATCCTACCATATTTGTAATCTTATACTATACTAAAGAGATGCAGACTGAAGTGGTCTTCCACTGACTCAGTGTCATCTGCAGTCATTCCACTCTGAAGCCCAGCTTCATCTCAATTTGGAAAATTGATTAACTTCAAATGTTATGTATACATGGTCCTATAAGAATATATGATGCAGGAAGACAACCAAGTAGCACAGCACTTCCAGTTTTTCAGCCCAATGGGTGAACCTGTGATGGTCATTCAAAAGGACTTGTGGTATAAAATTGTGTAGAGTTGCCTCTAGAGGGAAGGGAAATAGAAACAAATTCAGGTTGTTTAAGTAAGAGTGGTATATTACTTGGGAGTGGATTCAGCACTGTGAGAACTGACCTGAGGAGGTAGCAGTTAATTATATGCAAGAAGGAGAATTTAAAATTATATTTAAAGCTCTGTAAAATAACTCCACTTCTTGTTATTCTTGGTGATACTAGTTATGCTTATTGGCAGAGACTGTCTTTGTTAGAGGTGTAGGAACATGCTCTTCTTCACTCAAGATGGTGCTTATAGGTAAACTTTATTGTTCGTATAATAATACCAGCACTGTCTTTCTGGCTGTTATGAGCAAGCTGACACCTGATCACATAATAAGAGCGTGGAAGGTGTCACTCAGTGGTCTCTGGAGCAGGACGTAATCTGATGCTGGGGGCGTGAGATGAAAATATGTTAGAGATATAAGCATGGAAAAAATGTCAGACCCAAAGCTCTAGAGAGATAAGCATCGCATTTTTCTGATCTAACATAACTTTCAAAAGAATAATCTATCACAGGAAAACAAATAAATAATTTTCCTGGGAATGCTTCTGCTGCATTTATTTTTGAGCAAATTGGATACCTCTTTGTTTCATTAAAAAAAAAAGCATAATGACAAGATAAGAAAAACAGGATCTGTATCTAAGTTTTAGAAGAAGACATATAGCATACTAGTGTGTGTCTGTTCAGCACTATCTAGATTGTTCAAGTTGGGAGATAAGAAACTTAAACCACTGATACGAAAGGAATTTCAAGAGGATTAAATATTTTAAAAGCTATAAAATAAGGCAAAAGTGAAGTAATTCAATAGTTTAAATATGAGAACTATTTTATTACTGATTAACTGAGAGTTGAAGATACCCCAACATATTTTTTGCCTTTTAAATGCTTTAAACCTTTCACTTGGTCTAGTGAAAGGTGTTCCTGCCTATGGCAGGTGGCTTGGAACTAGATGATCTTTAAGGTCCCTTCTAACCCAAACCATTCTATGATTCTATGATATTGAGACCAGCCTTGAACTGATCTAACCTTAGGTAAAAGACAGTAATAGGAAAACTGACGATCAGCATCTCAATAGAAATACCATGGACTTAAACAGGGATCTGTAGAGCTGTGAGGAAATTGTTACACCTTGCATTAAACAGATGAGATCTTAAGTCTTGGCTTGGGAACAACTCATGTAATCTCTGAACTGATGGAGAAAGGACCTGTCACACATCACTTCACATCTAAATGACATATACTTGGTGACTATATTTGAAGTGATCGTTTAAACCACTGTACTCTCTATAGTAAATAGTCTCAAATAGAAGATGTGTTGGCATTAATTCTCATGAATGCAGCCCTCTAGTACCATTAATCACCGTTAACCACCATAGATTTATCAGTGTTTGACTGCGAGACAGACTTGGTCACTCTGGTACAAAACTGATACATCACCATTTACTTGCTTTTCCAAAAAGTGACTGCGTAGTTTTTGTTGACCTTGATTTTGTAAATGTAACACATTTCTCTCTGCATTCCAAAACCCAGTCCAGTGTTCAGTTTTCCCAGAGCATGGTGGCTGTGGACAGTTAATAGAAGGTCTAATATGGCAAGACTTGGATGTTATCCTGACATAGATCCATATTTCATTAAAATTATGGAAAAATATTCCAAACCCAGGAGGATTTTTCTTGATCCTATTGTTATTTTTAAGATTGAATTTGTGGTACCATGCAGTTGCTGACCAAACCTTTCTAAATTATACCATTAACATATAATAATTTAAAAAATCCCACACCGATAACTTTGCCTCACTAAACCCCATGTTTGTGTAAAGTGTACCTGATTCTAATGCATTCTAATTGCAATTCTATATTACAATACTGCAATATATAACTCAATTCTTTTGAAAGTTTCTGCAATGCAATTTTTAAAGTGTTTCTATGAAGACTGCATCAGTATATCTTGGGAGATAGCACACCTTGGGACACAGCACTCGTTATAGAATCTGTATCACATAACTCCTGTGTACAGCAGCACTGCAACTTTTTGCCTTCAGCAACTAAAAAACCTAAACTATTGAAAATCACCTGGAATTTCATCACAGCAGAAAGGTTCATGGCCACTTTTTATGGATAAAAAAGTTAATACACACTTATAGGCTTCAAGATAGATTTTTCTTGACCTTCATTGGTTGCAAGAATATAAACAAAAAAGAATCTCACATTTTCTATTTGTATATCTTCAATTTCACCTGAAAGAAACTGGTGACTTAGATTAGTAACGGTATTTGGCAAAGTTTTGGGTAGTTTCCCTGACAACTTTACTGCTTAGTGAACACAAATTAGATTCAGTATGGCTCTCTTGGATTTGGTATGTTTTTTGATAAAAGCCTGTGTGCTAATCTGCCAAGTAAACATGGAGCATATGCTGGTTTGTCCAGGAAATGATATACTCAGAGCTTGATCCATGTCACCTCACTGTTTCTATTTCTATGTGATTGCTGAGGTCTCAGAAAAGATTTTCCTATATTATTTTAGTCTAAGGCTGGTGCAAAATCATTTTTCATCCTAACCTAATTAGTAGTAATTGATGTCAAGAATCTGAGATGGTAAATTTCATGCTTCTAATGGGGAAAAATAATACTTCCAGTATGTTTTCTGGTCTCATGAGCCTATTGCAATATGTGGCATTCTACTATTCAATGAGGTAAAGTATGATAATATCCTTGTTCCATTTGCACTCTTGGGAAGCCTGTGGGTCATGACCACAAGGTATGTTTGGCCTAGACCCAAGTCCATGACCCTATCTTGAAAAACCTCTGCTCCTTATGTGTGTGACTCTAAATACTAGAGGCTTGCTCCTTCCATGTCTACACAGTTTAAGAAACAGCCTCAGGCTACTGAGTTCTCAGATTGCTACAGGTTTCATGCATTGGATCAGTCTGTCCAGGGAAGCAGGTGAGTCACCATTGTTGGAGGTATTTAAAGACAAGTAGATGTGGCACTTTAGGGACAGGGTTTAGTGGTGAATTTGGCAATGCTAGATTAATGGTTGGACTTGATTAACTTGAACCTAAATGATTCTATGATTCTATATCCTACTTATCAGACAAGAATGCCTTCACTGAGTTGCAAAGTACATGTTGGTTATTGCAGCCATAGAAGTTCTGCCTGGCACTGAGCTGCTCCTTTATATTTCACCTGAAACTTAACTGTTATGAACAAGGTCTCAGGGTTACCGCTGGCCCATTTCAATGCAATAACAACCAGATGCCGTTTGGCAAGAGTTAGCTGAGGTAAACCAGTTCCACTGATTATGGAAGAAGGGCTGCTTTTCCACAGCCATGATGCCAGTTAAGGATTTATTACATTTCTGCTCCTCGACCCTTTATTTCCTCATGGCTTTTCACCTGTCGCCTACTGCACAGTCTGTTAGAAGGCATTTTGGTTCACCCAGCGGAGCTGGTTGTTCACCGACCTTTTTAATACTGCTTCAAGCTGTGATCACAGAAAACAGTATAACTCATTCATGGGAGATTGGCAAGAGGCTCACGGTTTGGTTAGGGCACAAGTTTGAAGACTTAGGCCCACTGAAAAGAAGAAATATAGTACAAATACAAGAAATATTAGAACAAGTTTTGAAATTTGACCTTCTACTTTGTATGTCAAGATACTATGTAATGAATATGAATTTCTTGAATAAAGCATTCAAAAATAATTGGAATTTGCTGTGTATATTTCTACATTACTTTATGTGAGTGACACAGATTTGGCTTCCCAAGTCTGGCTATGGAATTTCACCACCATCACAATTCACTTGACTGGAAACCGGGTGGCTTCATTCCATGATTTTGACAATGTAAAGCCCGAATTCATTATTTTTGAAGTTACAGGTGCACAGGACTTATAAACTACTATGTAACCAAGAATAACATACCTTGTGCGACTGGACATTCTGACTACTCAGACAAGATATACCATGTGGGCCATAAGACAAGATGGATTCCTAGGTCAAGTGGAAGATTTCAGCAAGAAAGTATCTCTAACCCCAGGACAAGCCAACCTTTATATCCTCCTTCCTAGGCATGACATTTAGAGTGCAGTTTTCTTCAGGTGCCTTAAAGCTTGTACGTATGATTGAAACATAAAGCGTTTCCAATGTTGAGCTTGGATAGCTCTGAATGCCAGTGCATAGTTTGATGGCAGGGTCTACTGAAAGAAGAGAAAAAAGTCCATAAATAAAGAGAATTATACACCATAATACTTCTCACTGCACACTTTTTAATCTCCAATACCTCTAGAACTTTAATTAGTAAATATCCAGAAGCTGGCATTAATCATTCAGTGTGTTGATTGGTTGTCCATATAACACTCAGACATACGAGGTATAAATACAGAGGTAAGTGATTCAGACTGAATAGCATTTTACCATTGCATAAGCCAATGGAATATTTCAAAGTAATTTAGGGTTCACTTTAATCTTTTTGACAGCATTCATCATATTGTTTAACTAAATAATGGTAACAAAGTCACTGCTTAATCACCGTAGAATTGCATTGCATCTTGTTCCAGAGCAAAGATTTATGTATAGAAGATAGGAAGCTTATTCCTAACTTTTGGACAAAAATCTGTTGCTGTTTTTCAACACTATCCAAAAGTTTTAAACAGTTCAAGGCATCTCAAGAGTGGTGATCAATATGTCTATGTTTCCTAGAGCTGATTGAAACATATTCAGTGAAACTGGAATTTGCTGAAACATACTATTATATCAAAGTTAAAAATATTTCAGTAAAGTTCATGACTTTTGAAAGCAATCATACCGGGAGGGGAGAAATGACGTGATAAATTCTCCAGCACTGTAAGCGTTGGGAAACCAGGCATAAGGGGGATTTGAACTGGAATCTTTGGACAGTGTCCCAGCCATCACCTCCCTGCGCAATAATGAAGTAGGAATTTATGTGTCAGTTTGAAAGGTGATGATTCGATACCATTCCAGTGATAGAAAATGCATTGAAAAGCTTTTGTTTCTATACCAGTGTACAACAGAATACACTCGAGTTTCACAGAAGGTTGTCACAAAATAGAACCACTGTTCTTTGGTCAAGTCCTATATTTTAACACATTTGTTTTGCTCATTGGAAAACCGGCATAATAATTTTAAAAGGTAAAGCAATATGTCAGCGACTGAGAAAAAGCATGGGGATAAATCTACGTACAAGGGTAATGGTGAGGTTCAGGAGCGATGAAGATTTTTATTTGCAAAGTCCTGGATGTAGGATATTATGCTCCATAGGTATAGTTCCCTGAGTAAGCAACAAACCTGCACTACAAGGGGTTTAGTCCATTTCCACAGGGACTGCTGGTAAATGCATAGCTTTCTACTAATTTAGTTGTTTGTAAATCTTTTGCTGCAGGGTCTGTTCTCTACCAGTGCTATTCATTCTCCCACACGGTGTGATACTTTTGCATGAGAGGCTCTTTTGTTTCTCTCATCTTTGCTTTCTCCCACCTATACAAGCCTTTGCTTTAGAAAACAGTATCTATTAGTTTCACCCCAGCACAACAGAACTGAGTTTTACTAGGTCAGTAACTTCTGGTGAGTAAAGGTACAGGGCCAACTCATAGGAAAAAAAACAAATAAACAAACCAAGCTTACCATAGCAGAAGAAATGATGCCAGTTATGTGTACTAGATGGTACAGGTCATCTTCAGTGGAATTTCTAGGGCAACCTCAAATTTCCATCTTCACCCAAAATTCCAAAAAACACAAGGGGAAAGGTTTTCTGTGCTGTTATTATTATCTTTGGTTGCTTTTAGAATTCCACACAGAAATGTCTTTTCTCCCTTGGACAGTGAATAATTTTCATGGCTGCTCTCTGAGGTGACCTCTGGATGAACACACACTCCTGCACTCCCCTTTTCAGTAACAACTGAGTTACGATCATCCTGATCACCTGGCAATGATGTTGCACTTCTTTCAAAACTTTAGTGGAGTCTTATGAGGTTTGAATTTGAAAGTTTTGAAGATTTTTGGAAATAATTTACTTGAAATTTAAGCTGCAAAAAAAAGAAGTGTGGATGCAGTGTACTTCATGAAGGATGTATGTGGTGGGAGGAAACTTATTTGCTGTGAACAGCAATATTTTACAAAAAAAAAAAAAGAAAGAGAAAGAAGAAAAACACCAAAAATAATTAAGGTAGCACAAGAAAATTTTAAAGCTGTCTTTCTCTAGTTCAACTTCTTTTTCAAAGCAGCAAAACACTTGCTACTGCTCAGGATTTCATTCTTTCCCCTGTGTGGTTCATGTGGGTAGGAAAACTGAGTGCTTTCAATAAAGCCACTCCTGAATAAATGTGCTTTTACCTCTGGTGAGATGAGCTCAACAAATCAGCAGAGGAAAAACAACTCAAGTCTTCCCCAGTCAACCATTTCTATGTGATTTTCACTGAAAAAAAATCAGTGAAAATACTGAAAATTCATTCTGGTTTTATTAGAAGTGTTTATCTTAGAAACAGTACATATAGAGGTTTTAAAATTTGTCTGGTATATAATCAATGCTTTGTTTTTGTTTTGTATGCGCTTTGTGTAGATGCTGGGATCTCTAAGGCAAGAAATCCTCCTCATGCATACCAGGATCTGTGCTTGGATGTGATTGGCTTCACCAAGGGAAAATCCTGACCAACCCAGTGTCTTTCTATGATGGAATAACTACATTAGTGGATAAAGGAAAAGCTACAAGATGTCATTTATCTGGACTTCTGTAAAGCCTTTGATATAGTTCACCAGAACATCCTTTTCTCCAAATTGGAGAGTGATGGATTTGATGAGTGGACTGTTAGGTAGTTTAGGAACTGGTTGCATGGTCACATCCAGAGGGTAGCAGCCAACGGCTCAGAGTTCCAATGGGCATCAGTGACAAGTGGTGTCCCTCAAGGGTCTGTAATAGCAGTGTTACTTAATATCTTCATAATGATATAGACAAAAGGATTGAGTGCACCTTCACCAGATTCACAGATGACATCAAGCTGAGTGGTGCTGTTGACACACTGGAAGGATGGGATGCCATCAGAGGGACCTGGACAAGCGCAAGGAATGGGCTCACTGGAATCTCATGAGGTTTAACAAGACCAAGTTCAAGGTGCTGCACTTGGGTCTGGGCAACCCCTGGTATCAATACAGGCTGGGAGATGAACAGATCAAGAACAGCCCTGCTGAGAAGGACATTGGGGGTGCTGGTGGATGAGAGGCTGGACATCGGGTGGCAATTTGTGTTTACAGCCTAGAAAGTCACTTGTGTCCTGGGTTGCATCAAAAGCTGAGTGGGCAGCAGGTTAAGGAAGATAATTCTGCCCCTCTACTCTGTCCTGGTAAGACCCCACCTGAAGTACTGTTTTCAGCCCTAGTGTTCCCAGTACAGGAAGGACATTGACCTTTTGGAGCAAGTCTGGAGGAGGCCACCAAGTTGATCAGGGGGATGAAGCACCTCTCCTATGAGGAAAGGCTGAGAAAACCGGGTTTGTTCAGCCTGGAAAAGAGAAGGCTTCAGGGTGACCTAATTGCAGCCTTCTAGTACTTACAGAGGACTGATAAAAAAGAGGGAGAGAGACTTTTTATAAGGGTATGTAGTGATAGGCCAGGGGGACATGGGTTCAAATTGAAAGACAATAGGTTTAGATTAGATATTATGAAAAAATTTTTTACTGTGAGGTTGGTGAATCACTGGAATAAGGAAGCTGTGTATGCCTCGTCCCTGGAGGTGCTCAAGGCCAGGTTGGATGGGGCTCTGAGCAATCTGGTCTAGTAGAAGATATCCCTGCCCATGGCAGGGAGGTTGGAACTAGATGATCTCTAAGGTCCCTTCCAACTCAAACCATTCTATAATTCTATGATTTTATTATGTTAAGGGAAAAATGACTCCTAAGGCAACCTGTAGAGTTATATATATATGTAGTACAAGTAAGGTGTAGAATCTCTGTTCAGAGTTCATCTTTTCATAATTGTGGCAAACTGCCACTAGAGGGAGCAGGTACGGTTCTATACAAACACAGGGAACTGACCTATAGCGTAGAGGATGACCTTTCCTGTCAGGAAACTCACCTATAGTGTAGAGAGTTTCCTTTCAAAGTGAAGTAGTTTGCCAGTCTCTTCACTAAAACTTCATGACAAATGTCTGCTGTTACATTTTTCCCCCTTTGCTTTCCTTCGTGGAATAGCTCTTTATTTGAGATAAAATTGGCTATTTCCTATTTTATCTAATGTTCTTCCTGCAATTAGTATTAATGTCTTTGAAACAGCTTCTGTGTTCTGGTGAAAGTACATGGGGTTCTTATAGCTGATTAATGTTTCCTATGGTGGCAATGAGGGCAATGAGCTATAGCTCACTGGATAATTAAAGAAAATTTGAGAGAAACAAAGAGAAATATTCATTTCCAGTGTTAGCTGAAATATATATTACACATGGAAGAAAAAAATTATCAATGTTCAGGGCTACAATAGCACTAATGGACTGGATAGAAAATAATGAGAACCTCATTATTTCATTTTATTTCTAGGTTTGTTCTTCTAGGCACCAATAATACAAGTGTTTTAGTGAAGTTTGCCTTCTACACTTTCTCTGAAATAAGGTTATCATTCTACAGCAAAAATCCAGAGTTGATGTCAGCATCTCCAGAAAAAGTTAAAAAGTAAAAGGAGCAGGCTTTAGAAAAAACTATTTGAAAGAATTTAAGGGTATTATCAAAGAAAATTCAGAAATAAGGCTGGTTTCACTGTATTTTCACTAAAGTATTTGTGTGTTTAATACTAAAGGGTTAAGTGGAGCCCTGACAGAAAAACTGCTAAAGCAATCTCTTGCATATGCAGTATGGCTTATTTCTGCACACAAACCCTTCTCAATGTTGCAGCAAAGGAGGGGACACAAGGGCACACGTGCACTGGTCCAGTTCCAGGAGAGAGCTCATGTTATGATTTACTGCAAGACCAAATTTTTACTAGACTGTTAGAATCATCTGTGCACATATTATGGCAACATCTATACTGTCTGTCATACCAATCAAATACTTTACAGATGTCTGTGTATAATTTTTATTAAGAAATTGTGAATAATACTTTTGTTGAGATTACACTGTCATTGAATGACAATATGTAAAATAGGCATGAGAGTGTTACCCCACCTCATGTCAAAGCCTTGATTTAGCAAAGAAGTCAGTGACACTTTCCAGGTACTTAAAATGCAGAAGTTTTTTGTCCAAGGCTAGATGAACAGGAAAATGGTTTGTTCAGTTGAAAAATACTGATGAAAAACCAGTAAAATTAGGTTTTGCTTTCATCACTTCCAGAATTTATGAATCTAAAAATCTAAATTCTTTAACAAAACTGATGTATAAGAAATGCGTTGGTTCTAATAAACTCTATGAAAAAATTCAACTGATTCTAAGTTTCTTTCAGCAACTTCCATGAAGAGGCAGTTAAGGCTCTGTAGTACAGAAAATCCAGAACCCAGGCATGAATTTGCTAGACTTTGCTAACAAGACTGTAGTGATATCAGTGGTAAGTATTTCAGTGCACTGCCATGTAAGCAGATGTTACTGAACAGTGTCTAAACATCATCATTGCAGTGGTTTTCGGTCTTGAAGTACTTGTTTCCAATTCCTTGTACAACTTCAAAAAGTCATCCAGACAATTCCCAGTTGCCCAGCTGACTTCATGTAAACTTACTACACAGACTTCATGTAAACTTACTACACACTGTCTTCTTTTTACTGCCATCTTTATGTCCTCTTCATGATCACTTTCTGATTTGGCCTTAAAACTGATCTTACCTCCCAGAAACCTTGTATTACCAACAAGAAAAAGAAAAATAACAAATAATACAAAAGTATTATGTATGATTTCCAGTTTTTTAAATTTTATCTCTTGACTTTAATACATGATGAAACCTTCTAACAGACATGGTTATACACAGAGCTGCACATAAGTGTATCATGTGTAAACTTCTAAGGGAAGTAGATTCATGACTGGCTTCTTCATTGCCATAGACTTTGTATCTTTCTTTTCATATGTGTAAAATGGGTTAAAAATTGTATGAGTCTAAAGTGGGCAAAACCTTTTTATTCTAATGCATTTGTATTTTATGTTCCTTTTGGACAAGCATAAGGAAGCAAAGAATAGAGCCCTCAGTTAAAGGTGGCACTCATTCTCTGCTCTGTGCCAATTTATTCTCATTATAGAAAGCCTCCAGGAGAGGAAATATTATGTGCCATGTAGAGGAATATATAGAGAGGGCACCTTATATAAAGAAATGAGTATCAGACTCATCTTTAACTGTTCTCTGGTTGACTATAGAAACTGCCTTCACGACCCTGATGCTGATATGTATTTTCTATGTATGTTATTATCAGTCAGAAGAAAGATAATGCTGAGTACTCTGAGGTACTAGAATTACCGTCTGAGCATTTCACACGGATTTTGTTGCTATTTGTTTTTATTCTGAATTTCCTGTTCAATTTAGTGCTTTGGCATCTTAGTACATTGAACCCTGGGGTGCCTCCAGGCTATATCCTTAGCCCATTCTGCACAAGAAATTAAATGAAACGAAGAAAATGATTGCTCTCAGCCAGCTTGCGCTATCTGGGAAATGGGATTTCCACCACCCCGCTGGTATGAAAGATGAAAACAAAAGGTTGACCAATATGAAAGCTAAAGCTTGAATATATTTTCACCTCAACTCTTTTTGTGGAACAAAATGTTCTTTTAGAATTTCTTCTACATATTGACTTATCTGAGTAAACAGGCCCTAGTTAATAATGCAGAACACATGGTCCTGTTTTGATAAGCACATCCCCAGGGATTTATGCCATTCAGTTTGAACAGAGCTACTAGTCATAGATTTTTGTACCAAAACCTGGGCAGCTCTCATGTTAATTTATGGTCAACAAAGACTTTTTGAATCCTTTGCTAATCATTATTAAAATGAAATGTGAAGTACAGTGGTTTTAAGGACTATATGAGGTCTACCCTACCAGATAATATTTAAAGCTGTCGTTCAGGTTTGGGGATTGAAATAAGAAAGTCAGAACAATGCTCTGGATCTCACTCGGGTAAAAGGGCAGAGTGCACTGCGTCCGTTTCAATTTCATACTTCTTAGTACCAAGATATGTATCAGGAAGTCTTAACCTGGAGATGGGAGTTGCAATTTCTTTGAAAACAGAAGGAAATGTTAGTTATACACTTCTGGGCTGGTTAAACTGTGGACATAAGGGGTGTGGCTGCCATAAAATAGCCCAATGATATTTAAAATGCAGTAACATGCAGTAACTAGCAAAATGGGTTGTAGCTAATACAGCCTATTACAAGATTCTTCCTGAAATCATCCAAGATTTCACAGTTGATAGACAATGCACCTGATTCAGTGCCACTGTGTCATTGCAAATCATTGCCTTAGAAATGTGACTAAAGGACGTTTATTTTTCACATGAACAGGAAAATTCTAGTACAAAATGTTAGAGGTGAAGCATTTGAAGTCAAAGAAATATTCACATTGCTCTTGCTAGAACTGAAAACTCTTAAAGAAAGCACATTTACTGTATCACAAACCATCAACAAACTACTACATGTTCCAATACAAACTGTGTTTTATTGCTGTGAGCTTTTGTCTAAGTGACACTGAGCATGATAGAAATACAAATCCCTCTAGCTCAACTCCTGGTTATGAGAATAACTCTTCTCTTTCTTTCTGATAAATGGGAAGCAAAAAACATGAGCTGGTGATGAAATGGAATGAATAGTAGAAGGAAAGGTGTCAATTTAAAAATAAAAATAAAAGTGAGACCATGTGGAGAGTGGCAACAGCAATAATTATTTGTATAACAGAGCTTATCTATCTTGCTGTGCAGGAATATGAGGTTTCAGAATCTTTCTGTTAAAAGAGAAAGTCTCTCATAATTCTCACTATAATGATCACTGCTGCTGCAAAAAAAAAATTATTTTGGTTCATATATTCCTGTTTGGTTTTTTTTCCAAATATTATTTACTTTTCTTATTTATTTTCCCTTCCTCATAATGATTAATAATGTTCTTTAAAGAAAAGATCCATGGAAATCAGTGACTAAATCCTAATACACTTGCTTGAGCTCATCTGGGAAAATAAGTTGCAAATCAACATCAGGAAAAATATCAGAATACTAGTTAATCTTCAGGTTTTCATTTCTTGCAAGCGTTTTGCACAGTCCCTCTCTTTTTTCTCAGCAATAAAATTGAAACAGCTTTGTTTTGTAATTTGGGGGTATGATTAGTTCATCTAAGCTCTGACAGCACAAATGCATTTTCAATCTGCAGATCATTTTCTAGGAGAAAAATTAGAATCTATTCATAATCTGCAGTTTTTGCAACTGTACTGATTTAGAAGCAATTTGGGTGTAATATATATAATATTACTTCTGTTGGCAAAAAAAAATAAATTCTTATTATTGTAATATTAGCAGTAACCAAAAAAGTTTAAAATTATGCTAAGGATATTTCAGTTGAAGAATTCAAAGTTTCACACTAACCCTGTAATTCCTGTTTCACAGCAGTTTTAATAAACAGTTTTCTTCCTTATACTGTGCTCTTCTGTGCCTACTGTGAGAGACAATAGACATCTGGGACTGAAATGAACACTAAGCTGCAGGTCAGCTTGTATATGCTGATTCTTAGGATTATAACAAGAACTATTGCTGAATTTCAGATTGAAATACCCACTGAGATCTCATAAAGAACTATTTAAAGCCTCCACAATAACTTTGCAACAAAAAGGTCAAATAAGAATTGCAAGCAGAGAAGCTGCTGGAGATCAGCAATGAGATTGAAAGTAAGGAAACTGAAACAAGCCAAAGACAACAAGCGTGTTATCAGCCTCCCATCTACTCTGAGAGATTTGATAACAACTTTGAAGGTCCTCTGGCTAGCATGCAACTCTCCCCCTTAACCTCTATAGGCTGCCTACGTTTAGATGATTAAAGCAAGTATTCTGCAAAGAAAATATATTTGCTGTTGGTTTTGGTAGTCAAAATTATTATTAATTGATAATGTGTCACATTTCATAGACTCTGCTCACAGAAGCACCTCAAAACCAGGCTAAACACCTACACCTTTAAGGAAGCAAGCAGCCTCCTTACTTCGTTCACCTGCCTGCTACTAAGGTGTGATGCACCGAGCCACACATTGCTGTGTTGCCTCTGTGCAGGTGCTGCACTGTCTCTTTCCAGAGAAGCTGCTAATTTCATTCAGTGGTAGCTGAGATGTGACACAGATTCAAAGACGTGCAAGGCCATACAATAAAGACTAAATGGTCTTTGTGAACTCTGTTCAAAGAAAGCAAGAAGTTATTGTGAGGTATTAGAGGGGTATATAACGCCACGGTGCCAAGATGAGGCAGCCCTCCCTTTTTAGAAGCCTGTGATGCAATGGTGCACTCATTCCCTATGAAGATACAAGCTTTCGTTATGAGCAATGCAAGCTTTGCTCTAACTAAGGACTAAGTTTTCAACTAAGATCTGCCAGAGCTAGGAAGACCTGAAATCATACTTACTGAACAAAAGCAAAAAATTAATCCGGACTTCTGAGTTATTATTGCCATATTTCATAGCTCATGCTCACATGCAGACAGTGAATTTAGTTTTAGCTAAAGCCATACAGTAGAACTGGATTTTCTTTTAGTAATTTTAATTCCCTTAGTGAGCTAATTTAATATGTATTTGTGAGGCTTCCTTCTATCCTGTCCAGAATATCTGTATGTGGATGACCATATTGCTCTAACTTAATATGCAAATCACATGGGGCTATATGGGGCCACAGGGAAACAGATAAATCATGATGTTTCTTAAAATAAGCAATATAATAAGCAATTTCATTTTGATTTTATTCAGGATGTAGTGTGGAGTGTTAGCTGTAGCTTTAATAACTCACTGATTAGGGGATCAAATGTTTTCCTTTGATTTTCCATTAGGAAAACTTGCAAAAGTTTCAAGGGAGGGAAAATTTTTTGCAGCGCATGTAAAAGCTTGAACAGTAAAGCCCCTTTCAAAAGCAATTACTGCTGATGCAATTTTACCAGAATCCAGTAGGCTATGCTCATGCTCTGATTTTCCAGCTGAGACACACCTGGTCATCATTCGCTCTCCATGCAAACAGAGGGGCCGCTTCGTTTCACAGATTCAGACAATTCTGTACAGCTTGTTTCCACAATGTGAAATTGTTCCAGAGAACACATTTAATAACATTTATTTCTAACACAAATTCCCAACATCCAATTTTCTAGAGACAGTGACTGGAAAATACTGTGTCCTAACTGAGTACTATAATAGACATAATTACTGCTGGGACACTAAAAGCAAGCTGGCTTCCTCACTTTTGTCCAAGAAAGCAAATTCTCTTGGTTAAGATAGTTGTCCGTCAGCTTTATCACCTCAGTGACAGGCTCTCCTCATTTCAGCTGGTGTTTGTTAGAGTAGGTAGGATTTTCAAAGAACAGAAGCCTTGTGAGCCAGCACAGAACATAATTTATACCTCAGTGTCATTTCCTGAATAAATCTTAATCAATTTTACTGTAAGATCATCTGTACATGGGATTGTTCAGGAAAATTAAGATGATTAAGCTAAGGATTTTACTTCCGTATGCACGTGCTTAAACAACGTAAATATCACGGGGATGTATTCAAGTGTGAAGCAACTAGAAGCTGGAGTGGTCTAAGGACAGTCTACTCCCCAGTGGATGCATCTGTGTAGTTTTAATACTCTTTAATTGACTTCACAATGCCAAGCAATTTATGCTAATTTTCCTTATTGTTTCCTTACTTCCCTTACTGTCCTAAATGGTAAGAAGCTCAGACTTATACTCACTAATGGCTCTGTGGAATCTCCTTTGGAACTTTTTATTCTTCTGCAGTAAGCTTTCATTTAAGAGGTATCCTAAAGGAGGAATCAGTTCTTACATGCTTCTCTGAAAGAGCATTTGATTGGATTTCTACCTGAAGGTTTTACTGCTTTCAGACATGGGAAAGAATTTCGGTACTTCATGGTTGAAGAGTTTATGGGAAAATATATGGAATAATACAAACATGGCTGTTTTTGTGATGGGATAGTGGGCTGAGGTTGTCTTGCCGCCTTACTTTCAACCACTGCTAATTGTCTTATCCAACAATGAAAGGAAATAGAGCAAAAGCTGAAGTCTCCTCCAGTCCTTGCAGGACTTTTGCCTTGGAGTAACAATACAAAATACACAAATGATTTGGTAGTGGTGTGATGCAAAATATAAAACTATGCCTGCATTTCTATTGCAGAATTGGTAATGCCAGTGCTGGTTGCTGCCCTGAAGGTCTCCACACAGACAGGTTTAGCTCTGCATGCCACTGCCCAGCACCTCTGCTTTCTGATTCTCAGAGATAGGACAACATGTGTGATGTCAGAGAATAAGGGATTGAAGATAAGCTGTATTTACCCATCCTTTTCCCTCTCTCCTCTCATCTCTCCGCTTTATAAGAGGCAAGAATAGAGTTTTTGTGTGTGAGATTAACGACTGAAGGGCAGAGGGGTTGCAGGGGATTTCATATGCTAACAGATGGAGGAGACAGGAGAGCCGGTGTCACCTTGTCTTTGACACTCACCTCCCAAGCAGCTCCCAGATCTCCTGTACAATTAGACCACTTGCACAGTAGGGACAAAAAAGTTTAGTGTTACCAAGTTTTGGCATGGGTACTGTGTAGGATTGAAATGGCACTCCCTATCATATATATCAAAGAAAGGAAATGGGAAGGGTGCACAGTTCCTGATAGATGCAGGTTGAGGGGAATGGGCAGTGAAGGAGGTGAGGTAAGACAAAGCTGAGTCAGCACCAGAGACAAGCCCCATCTGGCACTGGTAAAGATTAAGTCATAAAGAGGTTTGTCCAGATTCAAGGAAAGTGTGAGGGAAAAGAGACTGCCCTTCACACAATGGTCTCCTGTTGGGGCAGCAAAGCTAAGCTGTGCAAAAGGGCAAACCAGCGGTGTATGCTTTCTCACATCATGAGATGACTGCACATAAGTTGCCTTTGAGATTCTGGGGAGCTATTCACTTATTACTCCTTAAAGGATAGAAAGGAGTTCTGCCAGCATGTGCAGCACTGCTTGCCACAAGATTTAGGCTAAGCTAAACTGTGTTTATATCTCAGAGGGGGACAGATCTTTGACATGGGGAGGAATTCCAACCTGTCTCGCTCCAGGGAGTTGAGACACTCCAAAAACATTACATCACCTCTCTGGGTTGCAGACTGCTAGAAGTACTGCATTGTCTTTGTGATGTATCAGGATGCAGATTTATATTTAATGCATAATTTCAGGGGAAGAACAACGCTAAGCAAATAAAGAATGCTGCACGAACTGAAGCATTCACAGCTGAGCCAGGAGCTGCTTGAAAGGCCCTCAGTATAAACCAGCAACATGGCTCAATCAGTACCTTTCCAGGCAACACTATCTAACCACTGGGTAAAAGGTTTCAATAACAGAGCACTGGCAGAGTATATTGACTGTTTGTCATTGCACCAAGACGTGCACCAAGACGACTTTAGAAAAAGCTGTGCTCATATCAGAACAAGCCACAAAATGCCGAGGAAATCAATAGGTCACTTTACACACCTTTAGAGCCAGCAGTATTATGAGAGTCTCACTGAACTGCTGGTTATTAACCCTGCACAATTAAAAACTCACTTGAGTTCAGCACTTTTGGTGCACCAAGGGAGGTAAACGTAACCCAAGGAAATAAGTTTATAGCAATTTAAGGATTTGTAGTTGTCCTTCTGCTTGTCTGAAGCTGATTTTTCTGAAAGGTAGACAGAGAAAAAGCAGCCTCAGAAACTATCGTTAGGTTGTTTATCATGAAAGTTGTAAAAAAAATTTACAATATCTTATCCTTATTTAATTATATCATATGTCATAATATTTAGGGACCAGTAAAACCTAAAGGATTCACAGTCAAATAAGGCTACGCTATAGGACATAAGAAAGAAGATGTTGATGACAAATATCTTAAAAATCTAAACCTCACTGCTGTCTGTCAGTTTTACAGAGGGGAATGAGTTCCACAGTGCTGGACTGGAAAAGCTACAAACTCCCTCACTCCTCATTCCATGTAACATACCTGTACAATTTCTTTTGAGAATCTGTCATACTCAGTAGGCAGAAATGCTAGGGATACATTGTGACATTCAGCTCTGTATAACTTTATCATTCAGTAGACTTATTTTCTACTCATTGTCAACCAATAAAACAAATTGCAATAAACTACCCCTCTCTGGCTGGAACCTAAGAGGAATCAGAGCTATGACTATGAACAGCTGGAAGAACCAAACTTGGGCCCAAAAAGAGCAAATTGATAGGCATAGGAAAACATTTTGGACAAGTAACCAACACTGTAATAAAATTTTTGCTTGAGGGACAGCTGCTCTCATTTCTTAAGAAGGCAGGCAGCCTCAGCATGGTTCTGGACACCATATGACAAAAACCACCATAAAAGTCTTCTTTCATTTATGACCAGCCATGAGATTGGACCTTCTCCTGGCAGAATCTGACCTGGCCACAGTTATTAAAACGTCTGTGGCTTGGTTTGCAATGAACTGAATTTGAATGCACTGTGCTGAAGTATGCTTGTTGACCCTTCTTATGAAAAATATTACATAATTTTGATCATCATTGTTTTCTTTTTTTCTGTACCTGTTCCAGTTCTACTATATTTTTCTTCCAATGGGAAGACTAGAATTATACCTGTTATTCAAGATGTGAGCTCCCCATGGATTTGTAAAATGTTTCAATAATGTTCTCTGCTTTATTGTCTATTTCTTCTCTAACAATTTTCAACACTTGATTTGCTTCTTCACAGCTTCTGAGCACTGAACTGATGTTTTCCTAGAAATATCTGTTATAACCACAAGGTCTCTTTCATAAATGGTAACAATCAGTGCAGAGCATATCAAAGGAATTCTTTATTTCAGTGAACTAAAGCTTTTATTCCATATCTTTACATGTTGGGAACAGCTGGACTGGTGATACTCATTGTTAAATTCCATTTTTTAAGTGAAAATATCTTATGTTTTGATTTAGTGGAAACAAACAAAATATCCATCCACCTTTAAGAAACATTAACAATCTTTCATGGTGTAAATGTAAAATAATGAAAGTATGCAAGATGTGCAAATGCAGTTTCTACTCCATTGAGTGACTGCATTTCAGAACAGTAGACACAAGGACAGTGAATTTCCAAACACCCACAAAAAAATCCAAGTGTATAGGTTGGATGGGTCATAAGAACTATCCAGCCTTTCCATGTCAGCTTGCTGTTCATTGTGAAGCCTACATTATAAAAAAAAAGAAGTAGAAGAAGAAATAGAATTTTAGTAGATTAATTCTTAACATCTACCAATGACCAGCTATTTAGAAGTAAAAAACCACCATAACTTGAAGAATCTCTAAACAAAACCTCTGACTTCTGCACCACAAAACTTTCCTGAAGGAAGAGAGGCCATCTCATTAACTCCTCAAAAGTAGGTTTTGCTCCTACTTTCAGCACTCTATTCAGAGAAAGTGTCATTAATCAGCTTTCCATTAATATGGGTGGCTGTATCTTGGCAGCAACATTCAAATTACTCAGGGCTTACAATTTAGAAATATCCTCACCACTACATTGAATGGTGATTTATCATTACTGCTAGGAGATGTTAATTAGAGCAGAAGTACAGGCCTCACAATTTAATCATATTTTAATGTTTTTTTAAGTCCTGTGAAAAATATTTCCAAAAAAATATTTGGTGACAGACTGATGTAATTGAATTGATGCCTTGGTTTTTCAAACTTTGAAGGGTTGCCAGTTACAAGCAATGTTTCAAAATCAAATCTCATTTTATAGGACTCTGTACTGTAATTATGGATGAATAATGGAAATCAATACAAAGGCAGGAACAGAAGCTGTAGAAAATTATTCTGGTTAAATCATTCATTAGTATAATCTGCTATGTGGAATGCAAAGCTGAGCAACAGCTAAGATTTCTTTTGCCTATATTTTCTTAAAAGAAAACCTTTAATGAAGCTGCAACCAGAAATGTATTTTCATAACTGTGACCTGAGATACTGTATTTCTTTAAGTACATATCAATTTCAAACCCACGTCTGCTCGGCAGGATGAATAAGGCTCTCCTAATAAATCATCCATCCTTTCCACTCATGCATGAAATCAGTGTAACATGCATGATAAAAGATAACAGATTATTACACCAAATCAAAAAAGAATAGCATATACCTATATTTTTCAGGAAATATGTTCAAGTAGGATTGTCATCTCTGATTAACTCTTCTGCTTCGTGCTTGATGCTGAAAGTTTTATGGAATAAAATTCACTTTGGGTAAAAGAAAAGACTGAGCTGTGTTAACATGGTATTTGCTCTGACATCATAGCTAGCATAAAGTGTCATGGTTGCCAGGTTGTTTGACTACCAAATTCTGAAAATTAAAAAGGGATAAAAGGGGAAAAAAAACCCCAAAAATACTAAACTGGTTTAAAAGCATTCGAAAGGAATGAGAAACACATTTTAAACTATTTTTGCTAATTACACAGTGGTCGCTGCGTCATTTAATGTATTTGCAATCCATGGCACTGCGCTGACACCTAGTGGTATTCACTGGGCTGCAGTGGGACCCTTGGGTGGACCACCACGTGCTGGTTGTGTCCCCAAGAAACCAGCATCATCTTCATCTCTAAGAAATCTGCTTCAAAAACTGCATGAAACACTCTTGGAATGGATGTGTTCACCACCTTCAGGCACACGGTTGTCTGGCTTCATGCAGAATATGAGGATGCATTTTCATATTGAGGAAAACTCAACTGGAAGAGAAAATGGGAAAGCTCACGTGGAGCAGTGCAGCAATGAAGAAGGGACTACAAGCCAGTAAGGAAGCCCATCAATAGAACACAAAATGTTCTCATTCAGCTGGCCAATTATTCATGCACACAGAGCAAATAGCCTGAGCTTATCACTGTACAACAAAACCCAGCCTCTCTCTGCTGTCACTATACCACCATTCAAAGTTGTGTCTAAAGAAATTGAGGGAAAACTGTTGACCCAACTGACATATATCTCATTTAGCCTGAAATCTCCCTCAGATACTTCACTTTGGCTGATGCAAATAAATCACAACTCTTCAGTTTTACCAGGCTGCCGTACATTTATACAGTGAAATGTATCCGCAGGTGTAAATCTGGAGCTTTAGTGACAGGTGCATTACATTCAGCATTTCACTATATTGAAAATTTAATAGTGCCAGTCTTTGCTAAGTTTCAAATATTGAGAAGATTATTGTAAATTCTCTAACCTGTTTTCTTCTTTTCATTAAGCCTTGTCTAGAGAATCAATTACTTGGCGTTTTCTGACATGACTTACTGGTTGAGTAGCATTTGGTGAGATTGATTAAGTATGGATTATGGATGAAATCATAAATTCACCCAGTGAATTTGAAGGGTATTTTGCCTTTGAGTGAAAGAGGATCCAACCTGAGCTTTAATTTAGTTACCTGACAGAAGTAATTTAATGATGTTTTTTCAAATATTGTTCAATAAAAATACAGAGGGCTGATTCTGTTTTCATTAATTATTACATATTCATTGAATCTCATGGAAGTACTGCATTACATATGCTGGTACAGGTGAGATCAGAAATAACTCTCCTTGATAAGAGCAACCAGAAGACAGACGATCTGTTTAGAAAATTAGGTTTGGAGAAAGTTGTTTAAATATCATTATTGTTTGTAGACCTACATCTTTATACAATGAACTCCACAATTACAGTAACATTCCCTATATGTTATTCAGAAAAATATATAAGCTCATCATGCAGCTCCTGTTCAGACAGGACATTATTAAGCAGACCTCCCTGGCAGCCTATGTGAATGTTGTTAAGCCTGTGGTACTATTAGGGATGCTGAGGAAGAAAAAGGGATTTATAGGAGCATTGTACCTCTGAATCAAATCTGTGTGGATATATGTCATCTCTTGTGAGGGCTTCTGAATACATTCAGTAATTTCAGCCACTTTTTTAAAAGGACTGAATTGCCAAAACCATTAATTTCAAATCAGTCTTCCGAAAATTAGAAGGTTTTAGAGCTTCCTCCTGCCTCTCCCCAGGGGAGATACTGGCATACTTCTGCCCTGCTGGAGCCTGCCTGGGAAACTACCAGGGCTGGCACCACGCAGGTTGGCCAGCAAAATGTTGCCATGATGCAATCAGGTATGTGAGGAGAGATGCAGTCAGAGCAGAGAGTCCGAGGAACCTGTGAGAGTAGAGGTGAAGCAGGTTGGAGTTGGCTGTAGGAAAAGTTCAAAGGCCCAGGGGAAAAGATCTGTAATGCTTTTTGGTTGTCCCTTCAGGTTTTATAAGGCCTGTTCATTTTTGGAGAAACTCTTTCTCTTTGTAACTTCAATCTTTTGCACCACAAAAAAAAGAAAAAAAAGAGGGTTTGGTCCACATTGTAAGGTTTGCATGTTAAGAAATGCAAGTCATGTAATTGTCAGGGCCTAGCACAGTCAACTTCTCACGGTTTAATGAAGAAGAAATGACTACTGGATAGACTTGGGGTAGATATCTTGCTCTCACTCTAACTGGAAAATACCCATAGATTTAAATGTCTTAGGATCCTGTCTTTCATAGAAAAGCTTCAGATGCTGAAATATTTACTACACTATATTAAGTTCAGTGCTCAAATAGCTTATGTAAAACAATAGGTGTTTTACTGAGAAATGGATCATATCAGCATCCACTGAGAAAAGGATCTCTGTAACAAGATAGTCTTTTAGGGTTGATCAAATGTACTGCATCCTTGATGGCTTACAGTAATGGGAGTACAGTACTTATAGAAATACTTTTAAAATATGCAATGCCACAAAAAGCTTGGGGGTGGTTCATTCTTTTAAAATGAAGAAAAATTTTCTAGCAGTAAATATGTTAAAAAATTATTTCTAACTATTGGAAGGATATAAAAGAAATAACAGGGAGAATGTGGTTTTGGGCTAACAAACAAGCCACATCTTATAAGAAATAATAAGGTATAAAGTGAAAGATTTTGATGTTAAATAAGAGCCCTTCCTAAGCTCTCTTCTATTCTACTTTGTGCTTGGGACAGATTCAATACAGATGTGGTAGGAAAAAAAAGTGAAGAAAACATTTTTCTTTTGGTTTGTCAATGCTGAAAATGTTCACACCTATATTTTTAGTAGTTTGAACAATTTTAATAGCATCTGACTGTGAATGAATTTACAGATTTCTAGAACACATTTTTATAACTAAATGACGTGTTTTACAACTGCTGCTCTCCTCTTCCTTTTTTTTTGTCCTCCAGGTAAATTTAGCATTGTTAATAAAAAAGTTACAGCTGTCACTTAAACAGAGAAGGGACAATTAAAAATAACTATGTTTTTCTTTGATGATTTCTCTTTTGTTAGTGATCTCTTCAGAAGTGCATGAGGTGACTCACCTTCTCCCACCTTCTTCTGACTAACCTTTGCAATATCTTTTAAAACACCAAAGAAGCAAATATATTGCTTTGTTCACGTACAATACCAACTTAACACTCGCTGAGATCAGTTGAAAAACTCAGCATTGTATCTACTGAGACAGACCAGCTCACAGATTTTTCTGAGATGTGCAGAGGTGTACAGAGATGATACAAAGATAGATCAGGGTCATTTCTGGAATAATAACTTTATATACTGTCCTGGGATATTTTACTACTGAAAGTACTTTTAGATTACATGTAAAATAGCAGTCCTGAAGGCCCTAATATCACTCCAAACACCCTAATACTTTTTTCCTAGCTAAACTAATTTTGTAAATCCATTATTATGCTCTACTAATATACCTCCCAGTGCAGATTGTGGGAAAATTGCTATAATTTGTTCAGACAAGCAGGCCGAAGGCCAGATCTGGAAGCTGTTCTTCTGCAGACAGGGTACAGCCCAGACTGTTCTGATTTCAAGTGAATATACTGGGGGTTAGCTACTGTTGCTCTAAGGTTTTGCATTTGATGGGGTTTTTTGAAGGGGATGTTTGTGAATTTTTTGCATATCAACTTTCCTTTTTGTCCCTTTTTTAACCACTGACTTGGATCTTTGGCTGAAGGTATTGGAGTTAATACACAGACTAACAATGATACTCATTATTCTGTTACAATCAAGATTTCTGATGGTATGGAGATTCCTCATTTTCAATCCATTTTCTCTATGCTATCTGATAAATTCCATGAATATCTGTCTCAAACTGTCATTAACCAGCGCTCAGTTGGACTCCTGCTGTGTTCTGTGTATTTTTCTCCCAGCAAAACACTCTGGCCATTGTGCAAGGGGCACTGCCATCCAAATATGTCATATCTCTGCAGACAGTCCATGCCAAAATGATTTTAAGTTATACTTCAACTGAAGAATAAAGAGTCTGGATTTTCTTTCAGTAATCTGGTTCCTACAACTGAAAACCACTATCTAAAGCACCATTTTTAATATTTTTTTTTTTTGTGACAACAAGCTGTGGAAACAGTCCCTCATGTTTCTACAAATATCTGAATCTTCAAGTTATTCTGCTTTGACTCTTCTTCTAATCTTATGGTGCTCACTCTTCAGCAGTACCCTAGGATGTGGTTTTGCTGGTAGGAATGCTAACCAAAACAGGTAATTTACAATACACAGTCACAGGTACTGACGAGTCTGATATATGGAGAGTACTAAAAAACATCTGATGTGCTGATTTTCAATAGTAATTGGCTCACATGGTACAAATCAAATGCAGACAAGTACTTTCCTTCCACCGAGGTTCCTAATTGATATTCAGAAATGTTTAGTATATCTATTAATTCTTGCTCAGTATTAAGTACAGAGAACATTTGAAATCTTAATCACGTTTTTATATATATATCAATGAAAATATCTCTTTAAGAGTAAGTCAGTTATTTACATTCCTGAATAGTTATTTAGGTTCCTGAGTTCCTTTAAATGTGACACTTTGCAGCCTATGTACTTAATCAGGATGTATCTGGAGAACTCCAAAGAACTATTCAGGAATTAAGAGTAAAGACTATTCAGAATATTTGAGTGAATGTTCTATGAGGGACAATAAAAAGTTTAAAAAGTCAAATAAAATTCTAGATAAAATTATTGAACTGGGTCTATGAAAAAGTTAATAGCATGTTGTGACAATGCAGTTCTTAGCCAGTGATATAATGCTGGATTTTTGTGCCAGGCCTTTTATACTGATATTTATATTAAATGGACACAAATATTTGTGGTTCTGTGGCTCTAGCAACATTTTTCTCCAGTCTCTTCAGGTTCACGCTGTCTCAGACACATGACTCAGAACTTCTGGCATGTAGAAATCTGCCCAAGTGCCTTCCAGGAGCTTTGGTCTCCTTCCATAGAGTGACTCCACAGGAATGGGTGTTCCTCTGCCCCGTCCTTAACCACATTTGAAGACATCTTTACATAACTTCATTCAAAACCCGAAAAAGAAGCTCAGATTGTTCCTGGGCTTCCTGTAGGAGCAAGTTTGCCCGTTTCATCTCTATATTTAACTTAAATATTTGTGCAGCAAAAAATAAATCCTGAGTATTTTTACTCTGTTTTCTGGAAATTTAGAATATTAGGTTTACATTTTCCTTGATTTTCTTTTCTTTTTCTTATGACTTGAGGTAGCTGGGACTATTTCATCTGGCTATGCTGCTTGGTTGGAAACAACCAGTTGGTGGCTGGTCTCAAGTGGTGTTCCCCAGGGCTCAGCTCTGGGGCCAGTCCTGTTTAATATCTTTATGAATGATCCGGACAAGGGGATCAAGAGCACACTCAGTCAGTTTGCAGATAACACTAGGTTGGGTGGGTATGTTGATCTGCTGGTGGGCAGGAAGGCTCTAAAGAGGGATCTGGACCGGTTGGGTCCATGGGCTGAGGCCAATAAGGCCAAGTGCCTGGTCCTGCACTTAAATCACAACAACTCCATGTACTGCCACAGACTGGGGATCAGTGGCTAGGAAGCTGCCCATTAGAAAAAGACCTGGGTGTGCTGGTCAACAGCTGGCTGAAAACGAGCCAGCAGCATACCCAGGTGGCCAAGAAGGCCAGTGGCATCCTGGTCTGGATCAGAAATACTGTGGCCAGCAGGATCAGGGTAGTGATCATCCCTTGTACTTGGCATAGATGAGGCCACCCCTCAAATTCTGTGTTCAGTTTTAGGCCCCTCAATACAAGAAAGACATGGCACTGGAGCATGTCCAGAGGTCAATGGAGCTGGTGAGAGATCTGGAGCACAAGCCTTATGACGAGCAGTTGAGGGAGCTGGGGTTGTTCAGTTTGAAGAAAAAGGGGCTCAGGGAAGGTCAGGGAAGGTCTAGATTTGACATTAGGGAAAATTTCTTCATGGAAATGATTGTCAAGCATTGGAACAGGATGCCCAGGGAAGCGGTGGAGTCATCGCCCCTGGAGGTATTTAAAAGATGTGCAGATGTGGCACTTAGGGACATGGTTTAGTGTGGATTTAGTAGTGCTGGTTTAATGGTTGGACTTGATGATCTTGGAGGTCTTTTCCAACCTAAACATTTCCATGACTGCATGATTCTAAAATATTTTCAGAAAAATGTGAAAAATCGTTGTTGTAACAAGATTCGAGAAAAAATAAAATTGGGTTGTTTTGGTTTTTTTTCATTCCCTGAAAGAAACCACCAGTTTCAATTTTACTGAAATGATGTCTTTAGTGCAGTTTTTGAATATTTTAGAGAGAATATATTTTACCAAAATGCTTTCCTTTTTCATTCTAACCCAGAACGAAATTTGAAAACTGGAAGATTATGTAGAAAACTGAAAATACAGTTTTGATCTAACTCAGGAAGAGACAAAATGCAAGAAGACTCATCACAGGCGGTTTTAATACCTTTTCTTTTTTAGTGTTGTTTTTTTTTACTTATTATTATGCTTGATTAATCATCTAATATAATAAGTAAAACTTCTCTATAAAACCAAAAATAATTTCTCTTATTTTCTGCATGGGAAAATCAAGTATGAAAAACTGAATACAGAATTTGTATAAAGGAGCTCACTAGTGCTGCTTGCTTCATATTTGGGATGCTCTGTGTTCTCTTAAGATCTGTAGTTCTGAGGCCTTTTCAAAAGGCTGACCTGAATTACTAACTCCAACTTTAACAGCAAGGGAGAAATAGTGGATCTTTTGAAGTTAATAGCCAAACTTTCAAGGTTTTCAAGGGAGCTAGTTTTTCATCACAAATCTATCTAATGTAATAAAATCTAGATCATCTAATCCCTAGTCCTGGAATTTAAGCACTGGACTTCCTTTTTACACTTACCACTGAATAGTTTAGAATTGTAAAGAGAATATATTTTCCCCTATTGATGTAACATCTCAGGAATTGGCAAATCTAGGTGGTCCTACCACCCCTAAGAGAACTGAAATTTTTTAATGGAAATTGGAGCATAGATGAATGAGCTAACAGCAGGGTTCAATTTTAATGACAGCAACAAGGAATTCTGTAATTAAGCACATTAAGGCAGAACAACCTCTTTGAATTTCAGAATATCTCTAGTTCATGCTCTAACATCCGTTTTTCTTACACTGCTTTAATCTGCATCCTCCCTTCAGGCTTCTTACACTAAGGGCTTGACAGACTTCTAGCTGACAGTAGCTGGCATCCTTTTAATTGACAAGGGAGACCACTGTTGAAAGAGATAGGGAAGAGCATTCTCTCTTCCCTCAGGGTCTAAATGCTCTGCTTTTGCAGAACTCCTGCAGGACCTGCTAGCTACAAATTCAACCTGAAAACACAGGTTTTGCAGAATCCAAGAGTAGCCCACCTGAGCTTCTCATATGCTCTAGACTCTTTTACTCTGGATTTAGCCCAGTGTCCCAAGGGGAAGAGGTTTGGTATTTTATTCATCATGGGTCTGTTATTTTAGCAGAAAGTGAAATAATTCTATTTTCACGAAACAATCAAGCATATATTTATGCCCCACTGAAAGCACTTGCAAATGAGGGTTTATCTAAAACTTCTTGTGTATATAGTTATGAGATGTAAGAACATATCCATATTTTTAGCTGCATCAGGCCCATTGAATGCACCCTTGATAAACATAAACATGATACAGAAAAGTGTTTGTATTGCTCATAAGCAATAAGAAAATATTTTATGCCCCATTATACCAAATGTATTCACAAATTTGTTATGCAGTTGTGTTGCCTTTCTTTGACTAACTTCTACAATATGCATAAAAACTGTCTAGACTGTACGCTTCTGGGTTAGGAACTTTACCTTCCTGGTAGTATTTAATGCATCTGGTGCCATGTAAGTAAGAGCAGTGTTTTTAATCACTTGTTCCACCATTTTTATGATCTCAGTTATTTCACTCTGTTGTCTATGATTTATCATTCTTGATTGTATTTAGCTTGTTGAATAGCCATTACCTGATGATCTGCTCAGATTAATAGTATGGATGCTTTCCAAAGCAGACTGTTTGATGTCTGTTGTCAATGTGCTACATTTTCTGTGATCTGTTTTCATAACCAATATTCATGGTTAGGTGCTGCTTACTGAAACATCACACATGGAGTTCAAGAAAGACTGAACTCCAACTTGTCAGGACTATTGTAATGATGGTAAAATGATTATGATTAAAGCTAAAATGATATTTCCACTCCTGCAGCCAGTGTTCCTGATTTTATTATTTGAGCCTTCCAAAGAATGAAAATGGATTATCCAGATGATTTTTTTCCCTTTCTTTTTCCCTAACAAAAATCCCCAACAAACCCAATGCTCTAGTTCCATCAATCTATTCTTTCTTTGCTTCTAAAACAAACCAGTTTCTGTGGATAAAATTCTAGACAAACTAATGTGGTCAAAAATGCAAACCGATAAAGATGTAAGACATACATTGAGCCTTGTTATTAACAGATTTTTGAAAATAGAAGCCTTGCTGAGATTTCTGAAGCTATTAATGGCACTGATATTTCTCATTATTGGCTCAGTTCTGTATCCTATTTGCTAATCATTTTAAATTCCAATACCTCCCTCAATTCAGTGTGGGCATTGAGCTCATTACAGATTAAAAATGTAAACCAGAGAAACTTTTGGATCAGCAGTAATTATTACTACTTACAATCATTGTACTTCCTTGTTACTTTTTTGCTGTACCTGTTGGTTTTGTTTGCTGAAATAAAAAAGCAGACCATATGTTGAAAAAACTTCACATTTTTCATCAGACAGATATGCTCTAGGATACTGTATTCCATTAGGAATTGGAAGCCTTAGGCTTAATACTGGAGAAAAATACACAGAGTGTAGTGACAAAAACGAAATAAATGTTACAAATCACTTTCAAGATGAGATGCACCTACCAAAGAAGAACCTCCTCAAAGGGAAGTGGTCTCCTCTAGCAGCTTATTCCAGGGATCTTAACCTGGACCCTGCAGTGTCCAGCACTCTCCTGACACACTGTCCCCAGTAGAGGACTCCCCAGCACCAACAGACGCTCGGCACTGCATCCCCCCAACTACCTGCCGCCAGGAAAATATTTGTTTCCTCAACCTGCAGGAAGCTGAATACATAGATAAACCACACTATTTTGCACACCTCTGTTTTGAAGAGCTGTCCAGGATAAGTAATGTCGGCTGGTGTTGTGAGAGTCTCTAATTATTTTTTTGCTCAGAAACCACATGCAAACTAGTTGGCCCTTGCTGTCTCTTGTCATCTGATGTTACAAAGCAATCTACACTGTCTGTGAGCTTCAGAACACATACTGACAAAAGAAGTAGTTTCCCTGGTAACAAGGACCATATGAAAGCTCTCAGAACATATCCTCCCCAGGAGTTAATTTGTTTCAGATGGGAAAGGTGATTACTTATAAGAAAAAAGGGAAAACAGCTGAGCTATTTAAAGATGAAATAGTAAAGAGTAAGCAGTGTTATTTGTTCCACTTACACTGTTTTCATTCATATGCACATGATATAAATGTTTATATATATAGAAATACATACATTTTGGTATGAACTATCATTGCATAAGTGCTAATACAAGTGCGTAATAGACTTGGCAGTAAAGAACTTCTCTGAGGTCTTCATTATAGCACAAAAAGTGAAAAATCATTTATCAAATGCAAATTTGAATATTTCACAAATATACCAAGGATACAGAAAGATGAAAACACTACAGGACACATGAATACAGGTCTAGCCAAAAGATTAGGATATGCAATACAATGGGATTGTCAAAAGTAAAGAAATAAAAAGCAGAATAAATAGTGGCAGCAGTCTCAATAACATTCAAAAAGAAAGCTGTGCATGTCAGTATAATGTTCACATGCAGATAACTCTTTCAGGAAAAGTAAACTCTTTTTCCTCTAGCATAACCAGAAGTATTATTGATCTAATGGTCTTCCAGATGTGCAGAGTGGGTTACTAAAGATTTATGCCTCACTAGGCTTTTCAAACAAATGCTGTGTGACTGTGATTGAAAGGGAAAATTGCTTGTGCATTTGTGAGCTGGAGGGCAAATGGTGTCCACAACTGGGCATGGCAGAGGCAAGGAATGTTGCACAAGTCATGTTGTTAAATGTGATAAGTAAAATGAACACTTAGGATGAGCACTGGTTCAAGAGTAGGTATTTTTTCAACTGCTTATTCATTATATCCAGAGATCCTTTGTTGTAACATTTCAGTGAATAGGGATTCCTCTATGCTTTATAAAGACCCATCTCTTTGAATAAAAAAGTAAAATGAAAGGCCAAGACATTGCTGGAAAATGGAGCAGCAAATAATTCAAATATCTTTAAGCTGAGAACTATGACTACCCAGATGAGATTATTGAAACCAAAGGGTTTTATTTGTTGGAACTTCAGAGTTTTTCATCAGCTTGGGTTTTCATGTAGGGTTTGTTCTATTTGGTTGTTGTAGTTGTTGTTTGGAGGATTTTTTGATTCACTTGTTTGTGAGTTTTAGGGGTTTTTTTTGTTTCCTGGTTGGTTGATTTTTTTTTTTGTTTAGTTTTTACAGACCTGTGGGGAAAAGCAGTGCAAAAATTACAGATTTGTCTTGTCCTTCATAGAACGCTAAAACTGTTAAAGTTGAAGTAGGTGAAATTATAACGGTTTTGATCTCTTGCTTGTCAGAATTGTGATTATTTATCTGCTTTTTTCCAAGAGACTACTGCAGTAGCGATTCCTTCATAAAGTTAAATATTTTACTTTTTCTTGTTAGTTCTCGACAACATTAGTTCATTCAAGTTTTCGTAGACAGTGTAATTTTTTTCCTTTTCAGCTAATGAAGGTATGAAAATTAATACCTGTCTGAGAAAGTTACAAATAAGCAGTTAATAATAATGGACATATTTCAAACCATTTTATTGGGTTAAAAAAACCTAACATGACAGTGTCTCTTTAACATCTCTATTCCCAAAAGAGAAGACATGAGTTAACTGTTCCTACAATTTAGCTATATATTTAAAATTTTTATAAAGGAATTCCTATAAATTGTACTTTCTGCTGTGTGTCACACCTCAAATTATCTGGAAACCTGAGCTGAGCTCTGGCAGGAGTCTGTGGTTTTCATGCTGTAGAGCTCTGCTTTTGCACAATATATGTATTCCAGAATTTCCTCTTGCTCTCAAAGTGTTTCTGGTTACAAATCAAGATAGTCCTTTTGGTTTTAAAAGATGTGACTCGGAGTAAAACTTTGAGGAATGTCTAGAATGTCTTCTCTCAGTTTTAAAAGTGATTTAGGCACACTACCCAGAGACAGATTGGGTCACCAAAAGATTTCCAAAGTGTCTGAGAAGCTAAATATTCTTGCTGCACGTACCCATACTCGAGATGAACTGTTCTATAATCTAACTCTCCTAGATCCCAAAGTGAGTGATGAGATGTTGTAGTATAGGAATGGTATTTCCCAATTCAGTGTTTCCACTGAAACACTCCAAACCACGCACCACTTGCTCACTCCCCCCTCACCCTCCTCTTCCCCTCTGCAGCAGGATGAAGAGGAGAATTGGCTGCACAGAAAGGTAAAGATCACAGGTTGAGATAAGAACAATTTACTGGAAACAGCAATTAAATAAGAAATGAACTGCAACAGCAACAATATTAATAACAGGGTGTAGGAGAGAGACAAATGATTCACTCTCAAGTGTTCACCACAAAGAGCTCAACAATACCCAACTACTCATCACAAAGCCCAACCAGAAGGGACCCCTTTCCCCATTCCCCCCATCCCCTGCCCATGATGTGAGATGGTATAGAATAACCTCCCGGTCCTAGCCATGCCCCTCCTGGCTACTGCAGAAATTAACCCTGTCCTGGTAGAACCAGAACTTGAGATTTCTTAAACCTTTCCATCAGCTTTTCTGTCAGACTCTTTCTATCTGCTCATACACTGGTGATGTATCAACGACTTGTGAATGGATTTGTTTTCATATGAACCACTGTAGATCCTTTAAAAGTTTAAAACATTTCTTTCTTTTTTCCCCTTTTCTTTACAGCACAACCCCTCTAATACTACATAGTACAAGTATTTAGAAAGTGTATTGGCTAATGTACATGAAACAAGAAACCTGATTTCTGTCCCCTTCTCAGAGTCTTTCTTACTACTAAAAGTCCTGAATTCTCTCAGTTTTTTTCTAGGGAAGATAAAATCTCCCACATGTTTATCTTCCCACTTTAGAGTCTTTGCCCCTACTAAGAGTCTGTGGACTGAGGAGCCCAGCCTCTTTCAAGGAAGATAAAATCATATTGTCATTTTACTGCTGTGCTTTCTTTTTCTGAAGGGCTGCCCCCTTATAGAAATGAACTCTCTTTCCTAAAATAATTTGTGACACATTTTTCATTTCTGTTCTTTGCCTGGTAATTTCCATTCCATAGCTGCCTTCTCTCTCTCACTCATTACTTTTGGACAAAGAGTCATTAAAAGTCGAGGATACAATTAGTAGCAACCTCATTGTCCTGCCAGTTATCATGAAGGAACGCCTTCCTGTCATCTTTGAGCTTTTATTTTTGCTGTAAAGTGGAGGTTCTAAAATATAGATGACAACATCATAAAGGAAGATGACAAATAAAAAAAGTAAAAATTAAGAATAAGTGACTGCCACTATTAGCATGGAAATATCTTTTGTTCTCACACTAAATATTAATTATTCTTGTTGCTTTTGAGGATTTTTTCTGTCCTAAATAGATGTCTTTGGGGATTATCATATAGTCCAAAGAGAACTGAGACATACTATTGAATTAAAAAGTTAATTCATACTCTGATATGAAGTAATGAAACCTCATTGTAAAGAAAATCCTCTATGTTAACATCTAAGCATAGCTTTTCTTTTCTCCAAAATCGATTCAAGATGCATTTTATCCAATTTTTCCATGGGGCAGAACGAGAATATATGCCATTAGAATAGCTGTTGATACCATAAAGCCATCAAATAAAGAACATAATTTCAAACTAAACAGTGGAATCCTGTCACAAACTAAACACTCCATCTGGTGCCATTTAACTGAAATAACTTCTTCAAGGCACCACTCCCATGAAACATACAAACTTCAAACAACATTATTTTACTACAAATGTGGGCTATAAAACTCGATAGAAAAAAAGGAAACCATAAAGTCCTCAAGTTCCCTCTGAGCCTGAGCTAGAATCCAGATCTTCCTGAATTAAGTCACTTTCAACATGTTGCAACAGAGTGAGAGTCCCAGTAGATTTAGGTTTTATTTTCATAATTCATTCTCAGCTTGGCTGGGAACAAAGTAGCCACCTCCACATTTTTGGCAAGAAAACTTTCTTTACTGGAATAAAGGTTCACCTCTTCAATAGAGTGTTTGGCAAGAGACCAGGAAAAAAATAATATCTGATTTCCCTTACACTTGACTTCCTTTTTTTTTTTTTATTTTCAGGCTTTAGAAAGAACTCTCTCTTCCTCCTTTCAAATCCTCCAGTCCAGCTATAATTGCTTTGTTAGCCCCTTTTTGATCCACTCACATACCAAGTATTTTATATCTGCTTTACAAATATTGTATTTTTAATGACACCAAAACCTGTAAGGTTTGGAAGTAATTTCTTTTGCCTCAACTTCCCAGTTTACTAGAATCATAAATTCTTTTACTCCCAGGAAGATTATTATGCCAACATCATAAACCTGCATTTTATTTTTCAGCATAACAATGAGTTTTCTTTTCTTTTACAAGACTTTAAAAATTCATCAAAAGCCTCTGCTCAGTATATAACTCTTGTGCCTACAATGTCTCTTCCTTGAGTATTTTTCTATTCTGATTATGTATCAATGCTGTAGACCTTCTCTTCCCACTAACCAAATTTAACCTCACCACAGCCAGCATGATACTCCTTCCATAGTAGACTCCCACATATTTATTAGTATTATAAAGAAATGGGAAGGGATTGCTACAATAATTCAGCCTTCATAAACTAAACATGACTGCTGTTTCTGCACTAACCTGAAAGAAAGCACGAGAGATTTTTGGTGTTAGTTCATAACTGTAAAAATTATTCTGTGCAAATGCATTTTTACACTAGTCTGAGCAAAAATGAGAAATGCCTAATTACTCAGATAGCAAAACTCACAGCTTAAGAACATGGGATCTCTGTAGACTTCTACAGAACACCACAAACATACTGCCACCTACAACGAATTTCCCCTGACACAGATCATCTGCCTCATTTCCCTTTGAAATAGAAACTGCACAAAAAAACTAATGGAAATTCTCTGGTTTAGAAGACTAAACTAGAGAATTAATGGTCTATTTGGAGCTTGAAAGAAGCCATGTTTTACCTGAAAGTCGTGAAAGAGAGTGGACTTGAAGAGGAAAAATTTATGTCCTGTGCTGGAAAACTACATGCTTTGAACCCAAATGAGAACAAATAGCTACAGCTTTCACAGTGGTCTGTTGTCCATGACATTAAAGTTAGGGATGATTAACAAAAGTGCATCTATTGAATATGGTACAGACCAGTGTAAAAATTTAAGCAAATCCAACAACAGCAACAAATAAAAAAAAAACTTTTGAGAAAGTTGCAACAAACCGAACAGAGAGTTTTACATTATATTACTGTTCTCAACTTTATCCCATACAACCTATAATAGAGAAGAGTAAATTTGTTATTAGACAACTCCATGGTGCTACAGGCGAATTACATATAATAAAAAACTAATAGAAATTTTAATAGTGGTGACGTACCAAGGCCAATTTTAAAATGCTTATAACTGTATTTTAAATTCCATAGTACTTGTAGGGATATATCTAAGGTTTTAACAGAATGAGATGCTGAGGGAAGCTCTCAAGGGTTCCTGGAAGCAACTTGTTAAAATTCTGTCACCAAATTGAAGGGAAATTGAGATTAATTTTAAAGCCTCTAATGCAATTCCTACTTTCTCCAGGTAGAAAAAACCATCCCCACTAGAAATGATTGGACCCCAGTAGTCATGAAAACAACTAACAAAGAGTAATTTATTTTGCTTTTGGAATGCACAGCACTAGTCCCAATTACATTATCAAAAATGTCTTGGGGATAATATAACCAAGGCACCTACAAGGTCTTTATGTACACCCTTGTTCAATTACACGAGCTGAAGCTTATGCAGTTCTGTCACTAGAATGCATATGCTTTCATTTCCTTGGTTAAAGGAAGACTTGTGGGGTTTGTTTGTTTATTTTAAAGCATAAACATATCAATAGATTTTCTGATATGGCTTTCTTCTTGAAGTACGATGATGTAACTTTAACAGAAGCTATATGAGAAAATGTATGTTGGTGCCTGATAGATGCAGAATGAAAAGAATTAATGCATTACAGCATTATCTCCTGGATGCATCTGAATATGCATTGTTTTGCAGATGATCTTAAAGACTTTGTGATGGACTTGGAAACAACTTTGTGCTTTCACTCCATTTTACTCTGTACACTATTGTGCCTTTTACCTGTACGGAGCTCTTGTGTGAAAATTTAGACTCTATGCCTGTAAACACAGGCACTTAAGCAGTTGAATAGTCCCCACTGCTTTCGGGGGGACCACTCATGTATCTGAAGTGAAGCACTCACATCTGCATTTGCAAAAAAGCCATTTAATGAAAGTACCATGGTCAGTGTGGATTAGCATTATAAATTAATTTCTGTTCCAGAGAAGAGGCTGCATCCTACCTCTTCCATAGCAGTGGTATGTTTGCTTGCTCTTTTTTCTCAGTAGACATATAATCCTAGCTATTGACAGACCTCATACACCATTCTAAACCTTAGAAATCACTGTGGCTTTTGCAGGTTCTGTCAATATGAATACAATAATGGAGGATTCATATTTTTCCAACACAATTTTTCAGTATCTTTTGCTTTGAGCTAAGGCAAAGTGTGAACACTGAAAAAAAAATTAAAGCATAAGCAAGAAAGAATAGTTTAGAAGAATATACTACTAAGCCAAGATCAATAAAATACCTTTCATAGATGATATTCTAATAAGAAACCCATAGATTTTAAATATTTACTCTTAGTATAAGACTTTAAAAGTGTACCCTGAAGTTACTCATCACCCAGGGTTTATATTTTTAAGTTCCCCTGCATATTGTGAGAAATTTAAAAGGCCAGTATATCAGAGGAAAATAAATATTCATCTTGAAACTGTAGAAATCTATGTGCCCTTAGCCACTGAAACTGTTTTTGTAAAATTAGGTAGCCAAACCCCAAACTGTTTATTCACCTATGGCATTCTAAAAGTATTTCCTAATGTAGTACTAGTATGCCTTTTTTACAGGCAAAGGACACAATATATTGTTTACAACAGAGGCAAGACAATCTGTTTGAGTAAATACTTTAACATTAAGCTATGTTTTTTCTCTGTAAGAAATATACAGGTGTGTTTCACATAGAATTTCAGTGGTGGCTTATTCCAATACTCACACATTGTGATGGGACTCTGTAATGTGATTCAAGTATTTTTCATGAAGATGTAGTAAATATTCAGATTTTTCAGCGGTTATCCAGGAATTCTTCAATACAGGAATTGTTGAGGAAGAAGAGAACTGCTTACCAAGCACACCTTGCACTGCCATCCTGTCACACAAGAAAAGCAGCCTTTCGCATTACATGCAGCAAGCTCCAACAGAAACTCCGTGACATCCAGAACAAGTGGTGGATCAGTCTAGCTGAAAAAACTCAATTATGCGCAGATACACGTGATCACAGAGGATTCTATGAAGCCTTGAAAACAGCATACAGGCCTACATACCAGGTCCAAAGCCCTCTACTCAGTGCTGATGGTCAAACGCTTCTAACAGATAAAACCTCCATTCTGAATCGATGGTCTGAACACTTTCAGACTCTTTTCAGTACCAACTGTATAGTCCAAGACTCAGCAATTCAGTCCATCACATAGCAACCGGTGAAGTAGGAACTGGATATTGCCCCCACTTTAGGAGAAACCCTTAAGACCATTCAGCAGGTGAAAATTGGCAAGGCAACTGGGGTTGACAGAATTTCACCTGAAGTCTGGAAACATGGGGGCCTTGCACTCCATGCTAAATTTCACAAGTTTGTGGTGGGCTGTTGGGAACTAGATGAACTACCATCAGACCTTCGAGATGCAGTCATCATTACCTTGTATAAGAAGAAAGGAGTTCAATCAGACTGCTCAAATTACCGTGGTATTACTCTGCTCTACATTGATGGCAAAATCCTGGCAAGAATAGTTTTGAGCTATATGACTAATACGCGCCACAGCAGAAGGAATTCTACCTGAAAGCCAATGTGGTTTCAGAGCCAACAGGAGTACCACAGACATGGTGTTTGTTCTCAGACAACTGCAAGAGAAGTGTAGGGAACAGAACAAAGGTCCCTATGTAACCTTTGTTGATCTCTTCAAGGCTTTTGATACTGTGAGCAGAAAAGGTCTATGGTAGATTTTGGAACGCTTAGGTTGTCGCCCCAGGTTCCTTAAAATGAACATCTCACTCCATGAGGATCAGCACAGCCAAGTCAGATATGGCAATGGACTTTCTGAGCCCTTTTTAATAACCAAAGGTGTGAAACAAGGCTACGTTCTTGCACCCTTTTCACAATCTTTTTCAGCATGATGCTCCAAAGGGCCACGGCAGACCTCGATGATCAGGACGGTATCTACATTTGATATCGTACTGATGGAAGCCTTTTCAACCTAAGGCGTCTGAAGGCCCACACCAAGACCTTAAACCATCTTGTCCGGGAGCTGCTTTGTGCTGATGACGCCGCCCTTGTTGCACACACAGAAGCAGCTTTGCAGCATTTAACATCCTGCTTTGCAGACACTGCTGAGCTCTTTGGGCTGGAAGTCACCTTAAAGAAGACAGAAGTTCTCTATCAACCGGCACCTCAGGAAGTCTTCCATCATCCCCATATCACCATTGGCCAATCAGAGCTTAAATCAGTCCAGCAGTTTAATTACCTAGGTAGCTTCATCTCTTCGGATGGTAAGATTGACGGGGAGATAGACAACAGGTTAGCAAAGGCATATAGTGCCTTCGGAAAACTCCATAAAAAGAGTTTGGCAAAATAAACACTTGAAGAAAAGTACCAAGATCGGTGTTTACAAAGCCATAGTGCTGTCCACTCTGTTATACGGATCCAAATCATGGGTCATCTACTGCCACTGCCTGCGTCTCCTAGAACACTTCCATCAACGCTACCTCCGTACAATCCTAAACATCCACTGGTCAGATTATGTGACTAATATGTCTGTTCTTGAACAAACAGCAGTCACAAGCATTGAGGCCATGTTGCTGAGAACACAGCTGTGTTGGGCAGGGCACGTCTCAAGGATGAAGGACCACCGCCTCCCTAAGACCTTGCTTTATGGTGAACTTGCCACTGGCTGCCGCAAGAGAGGAGCCCCAAAGAGAAGATACAAGGACTCCCTGAAACAACATCTCAGCCTTGGCCATATTGATCTACATAACTGGTCTACTCTGGCCTCCAGCTGGGAAGTCTGGAGACACAGTATCTTTAACGCTGATGCTTCTTTTGAGAAAGCACGCAGGATCACTCTTGAGGAGAAAAGACAACGCAGAAAGAATCGTGCCTTGCAGAATATACCACCTAAGGAGTCTTTCTGCTGTGCCTTTTGCAACCGGATGTGCCTATCCTGTATTGGCCTTTTTAGCCACCAGCGTGCTTGTGACAAACGTGGGTAGAGCCCTTCCCAAATCTTCGTTCGTGAAGCCCACCCATGATGAGTAAATATTCAGATTTTTCAGCTGTACCCACCTTGAATATCAATAACAATCTGGCTTTTGGCTTTAATAGCAGCAAATCAATGACATGTTACAGCTTATGCAAATGAACATACAGTAGCTGAGAAAACAGGAGCTTAGTCTGAATACTCTGTCAGTCTCCTTACCTGTCTACATTAAAATACCTTTTTAAGTACATGACTGCATAGTACTGTTTTTATTAGCTAACTAATAAGACAACAGACAATACATTTTTTGAGAACTGTTACCTTTAGGTTGAGTAAAACCATGAACAATTTCAGTTCAAAAGGCAAATTAATGAAAATAGTAGAATACTTCTATCAGGGTTATATCTTTGTCTCACCACAATTAGAGATTGAGCACATTTAACTGATCGTATTGTGGTACTAGCACTGCCTGATACATATATAACATATGAGCAATGTAAAATTATTTCATTTTTCCAATTAAATTGAACAATTGTATATAAAACAGGAGTTTCCAAAGCCTGAATCTAAGTTTATGTCCATTAAAATCAGTAAGATCTGTGCAATAGTTAGATTTAACTTGAAAAATATTATACACTTTTGACCATCCCACCTTTAATTCTGCAAATATTTTAATTGCACTGCTGGTGCATTGTATTTCAATCAATCTACATTTTGTTAAACACTCTAGCCATGCTCCAAAGCATTGGCAAAATTAACGTGGAGGAGGGAATGAACTTTTTGTTCAATTATACAACTGATAACACTGTGCCATACATTGCCACAATACATCTCTGTTTCTCTGGGTTTAAAGAAAGTTAAACTATGTTAAAATAGAGTTCAGATGTTCACCATATGTAAAAAAAACCTTCAAAGTAAATGATGTAGGGCAATGGTCAGTCCTAAAGAGAGCACAATCTGTAAACATCACTTGGACAGACCAAGTTTTAATTTTACAGATTAAAGAAGCTGTGACAACAGAAACACAAGACTGGGTTTTGTGCCAGTTCTCCATAGGCTTCAAAATCATCATATGAAACACTATACTCTTGAAGCCATTTTTCTGACTTTCAGAGGGATCTTTGTCATTAGTTTCATAATGCAAGTCATAAATACAGCTGATGCACATGATCTGTAATGTGCAATTCCACCTTTCACCAACATCTTTGTATATCTTCACATTTTCCTCCAAAACAGGCAAAACCCTCAATCCTTTAAAGAAAATTTCACATATGCAAAACAGTCAAATGTCAGACCTATATAGATGGTTTTAACAGTAGTTAATAAACATTATTATATATTTGGTACAAGCTACAGATAAGTGCAGTATTTTAATGAGCATTTATGACCAGTGGTATTAGCTGGCATCTATGATCACATCAAGAAACGTGGTTTATGGCATGAGATGTATGGCATAAGCATGCTGTTTCCAGACACAAAAGTAAACTATTGGTGAAACGGTGCCTCAGAGCTAATAAATGACAATTAGCAACCTCAAATCTTAATCAGAAAAATGAAAATCAACTAATCAGAGGAAGATCCTACTGCTATCCCAGCATCCTGCAGTTTCAAACTCTTTGAAAGTATATGGGCATATCAAATACATGCATACCTGCATTTATACATCTATGGAAAATATGGAAAGCCAGGGTGTGACATTCCTAAAGAAATACAGCAAAGCTGTTATAAGTCCTTTGATGTTGCTTGGCCAGGAAAACATGCCTGTTTCATCGTATTATAACTGAGATAATTTCTTTAGTCTGAGAATTTACGGCTGTCCTGCAGTTGAAGTTGTCCAAGAACTAGAGAGTAGACACTAAAATTGGGGTTGCAAATCCTGTGTATGGGTGGAACTGCAGAATTTTAGAACTAATGTCACTCTTCATTACATTTAAAATTTATATCTCCATTCAATTGACATGTATTCTTATAATTAGTCCTTTGACAAATCACAGCCCTGACAAAAGAATTGAGAAACCAAAGGTGAGCTACTTTGGACTTGAAATTTGGCAAAAAACTGTTAAGATCACCCTTAGGAAGATGTGAGGTGATGTTACTCCATGCAGCCCCAAGCGACCACTGAGAGATGTTATTTTCACTTTAGGCTATCTCCTTTTTTTCTGCAGACTGAATTGTAAAGATGAAAACAGTATAGTTTAAGGACAAAGGTTCAACTTGAACATCCAGTTTCCCTGTGGGTTTCAGTGAAATAGCTTTTGTGATCTTGTGTCTAAAAATGAATTGAATGTAACACAGCAGGCAGTGGGTAACACAATACTGACATTCAAAAACAATTAAAGTGGCCCCAGCTTTATTAATAACTAGGGAATATTCTGTTTTCTAAAACAGATGCTTTAGTTATACCATAGAAATTTAATACAAAGCAGTTGTTATCGAATCAAGGCATATAGTTCATAATGGTGCAAATTATTGATCATTTTCTTGATTTAATTTGCTTTATTTGATCATTCACCCATAGCCTTTCAGAGACTATATTAATTATTTAAGCCTAAGATACGTGGTAATAGCTAATTACTCAATAAAAAAAGTCACAGAAACAGATCTTTTGATGGGAAGAGTACATTTTATCCCACGTACCAAAGTGAGAAATGAATTTAAACTAGTTAAAGCCAGAACTCTTTAAGGTATTTGGAGGCACACAATTTCACAGACCAGTGAAACTTTATGTAATGGAAATTCATTAGAAGAAATAAACAATATAAGACAAAATTGCTTCTCATTTTCTTACATATTGCTTAAGCAAGATTGCGGTTGGAAGTTGGAATTCCTGTCATGTTTCCCCAGATACATTCTGCAAATATATTCTTACTTCATTCAATAAAAGACCATTTCACCCACTAACATATCCACTATTCCATTCTATCCTGCTGTCATGCTTCTTTAGATAAGTTGGTATTTTCAAGAGACAATCAAAATATTTTGGTAGGTTTTCTAGCACTTAATTTAAAACGTAGCTCAGTCTATGCAGATCTTTTACTTGCACTAGACCTGTGTCACTCTCCTCAATAATTCTCCTTCTTGGCTTTTTTGTCTTTCACGTCAAGCAGAAACTTCTGTCCTTGGCCTTCAACTGGTCCTTCTTTGTTATCCCATTGTGGCCTGTCTCAGCCTCTGGGCTATTTTATCATAGCTTCTGTGTACCTGATTGTCCTGGAATCAACCCCATGTGCTATTTATATTAAATAAAATAACTTTTTAAAATTAAATTTTTCTGTCCACTAATGCTAATTAATTTCAACAAAGGCATTGTCTGCTCAAATGGAAACACAGCAACATTTTGGGGTGGATCTGTCTGATCTACGTATTAAGACTGTAAAATCCTCATGGCAGGAGCTATGTCTCCATCTCTTCCTGATTCTGTGAAGCAGCACAATGTTGGCACCTAGCAAATTTGTAATAAGAATAATAAGCTGTGTTTTGCCAGGCATGATCTAATGGTGTCCTTTCTAGGTTATGTGGCAAGTATCAGAGACAAAAGGTACTTTTTTCTTAAGTGAGGATGGTTTCTAAGAAATATTCACATTTTAAATGGTAAAAAAATGTCATCTTTTTTTTTTTTTTCATTTACCCAAACTTCTTTTTCAGACTAAAGCTGTTTAAACAATACAGCTGACCTGATTCTCACCTCAGATAACTGGCAAAAGAGGCACTTTCAAATCCGGGACTTCAAAGTTTTCCAGAAAATTCTCACAAGGATTGCCGTTCACATTTATAGGTAAATTAGACCATTAAAAAGGACACAAATGAGCTCTAAACATAGAGAATTCAGAACTTAAAGTTAAAATAGTGATAATTAAATCATTATAATAATAGTAAAATTAGTCCTCCTTGATTATCTGGCTTTGCACCCTTTGACTGCCTTGGACTGTTCAAGATAATAAAGTTGAATACATCCATACGTATTTGGAAAACTTAGGCCTAATTTTATGTTCTGTTTTACAGCAAAAGGTTCATTTTTTTCAGTGTTGAGACATCTTTTTTCCTCCCAGAAACCAAACTCTATGTGTAAATAAATGTTAAAAAGTATTAATTATTTTCCCTAATTCAGTATTAATATGTGATATAATCCAAACCTTTAAAAGTCTGTCCTGAAAAATATTCCACATATCAATGCTGGAGGCACACAATACCTGAGGAAAGGCTGCTCATCAAGTGTTCTTGCTTTACTTTTGACAGTGATGCTTTGCTGGTTCCCTCTGCCCCTCCATGGCACTTGGAAATCTGCCACACAGCAAAGCTCACCCTGCCCTGCCTGCCAGGGAATCCACACCATGGGGTGTGTGCGGGGAGAATCTACATGTGTATGAGAACACTTGATAGAAGAGGTTATATGGCCAATAGCAAAAGTAGGGAAAAAATGAAATGCTACTTTGTTTGGTCAAGCATTTTTTCAGCCTTCATATCAATTGTACCACCTTTTGTGCTATTTGTAGGGAGCTAATGACAGCTGCCATTGATACATTTGTACACAACTGCACGTAAATTAGTATTAGGTAAATATTTTAAGAATAAAGACATGGGGACTGTCATGACAAATAACAGTTTCACTCTTGCCTTTTAAAAATTGCTAGGTCAGTGAAACAGCATGTTAAAAATCCCTTTCTAAATATTTTATGCTATTGCTTCAGAAGATCATAATAATCATAAAAAGCCTAGAGCTACCAACCACCATTATCATCTCAGCATTGCAGCAAGTTTCACAACAACGAATTTAATAAAACCAAGTCTGTCAGAAGTATTTTTAAAGAAAGCATTGGCCAGGCATGTGTTTTCAGGTAACACTTCCCATCCACATACAAACTGTTCCTTCATCATGAAAGGATTTTTTATACAGCTAGCTATTTGTATACATTTTAGCTTTCATACATATGTATGTATGTGTATATATTACAAATTTTAAACATAACCTGAGACACATTTCTTCCTATCGAGGAAGGCACATATTTTATATCAGAAGCAGTGGAGTATTCAATAAAACATTTGAATAAGTGAGCCTTGGCTCACTCACAAATATGTGAAGAATGAGCCTGATCTTGGAACTTTTGCAAAGCTTACTGAAGGCAATAAAAAAAATCTTCCATTCATTTTTCAGTGTGCTTTTTGCAAGGCTTTTCACCATTCAAGCATGTTGTCCTTAGACCTATAATGAAATAATTATGGTGCTTTGGATTTTGCTCTGAATTAGTCAACGAGAAGTGAAGAAGTCAGAAGAGAAAATTATTCAGAATGGTTAACTGAACACTGATGTGATTTTTTTTTTTTTTAATATTTATCTCCAGAACTGTATACCCCTACTTATAAACTCTCCCAATAAATTCCAATGTCAGGATCTGATTATGAATAATAAGTTCATCCAATGGATTTTGGATTGAGCCCAGAAGTCAAATCAATAGTTGGAGCAGTCATAAACATGCAACGGATCTTTTTTTTAGTTACCAGTGATCTTGCACATCAACTGAAACTATGATTAATGACAATTTCTTATACTAATATGTTGAATACCTGTCTATAAAGTACCCACATTACAATGGCTTACTTGAACACTTACCTGGACTTTTAACTGTTTCAGAGATAATGGGGTTGCACATATGCTAGTGACCAACTATCTTCTGGCTGAATTCTTCAAGGGCAAAAGGAGCAAAATGAGCCAGTGTTACAACTGGAAAGAACAGCAAGTGTCCGTGGTCAGTGTTTATAAAGAAAATAAGCAAGCATGCAAAACTGTAGGGCACTGCTCCCTGCTGCTCCTGGCCCTGGTCACTTGGGCTCTTCCACAGAAGTCCCTGCAGATCCCTTTATGCTGGACAGAAAAATAAATTATGCCAAAATTCCTGATAATGTCCTTTGTGAAAGTCGTGTTGGCTGGTTTCTCTGGTTCACCAAACCACCAATTAGCCTCTGACAAACAACTCAAGAACCCAAAAGGGGGGCGAGGGGTAAAATTATTTGGGCTGTCGTGCACAGACTGAACCAATCAGCCTCCTGTCCTGTCCTCAAAGTGTATAAACATCTTCAAAACTGAAGTTGTACTATCCTGTGCCTGAACACTTTGAAAAGGGGGCAGGGTTTACACAGAGAAAAAGAGTGAGCTTCCAAATGGAAATATTTCATTTTTGCAAGCATTATTAATTTCAATGGGAATCTTACATAAGTGGAACTAGATCAGGCCTCGAATTAGGCAAATGATATAATAAGAAATGGCAGCAGAAAATGAATGTAGACAACAGAAAGAAAAGCCTACAGAAAAAAATGAGTGGAGAAAGTTATATTAGAAGAGCACAATTTGAGAAGCATAAATTTTTTAAAAATTTATATTCATTAAGAACAGATTAAAAATGGACAAAAGACTGTTAAATGGAAGTTCTGATAAGAGATCTGATGTTGTAAGAGGTTGAGTGACTCCCAAAAGGAAAATGACCTCTCATTAGTAGGAGGCAACACAAGCAGAGGGAAAAAAATGAAAGGGTTAAGGGCTAGACAACAGAACACGAATCACAAAAAAAAAAAAAAGAAAAAAAAAAGGGAGTAACAGAAAGGAGGGATGAAAGCAAGACCGTGATGACTTGAACTCTGGGTATGACAGGGAGCTGCTAGGCTGCCTCCCAAGGGGAGAAGCTGGGCATCTATTGCAGTGAAAATGAATTATAGGAAAGTGGTTTGCATAAAAGGAAGAGACAAATACATAGATGAAGATAAAAAGGAAATTTTAGGGATACTTTATTTAGAAATTTAATGATTCAAAATGTAGCTCAAAATTTTGCACACAATATGCATTTTTTTTCTCAGATGTTTCTACATAAACTAAGTTCATCACAAAACTAGTTTCTGTCAAAATATTTTTCTCAATGTTGCTTAAGTAGAGACTTTTTTCATACTTTAAAATATAAAAATAAAAATGAAGGTTGTCTAGGCAAGAGGAATTTCAGGAACTACAAGACATCTCAAAAAATGAAAGATTTTATGAAGACAAAAGTTTATAAAATAATAAATCCAGAAAACAGCAACTATTTTGTAACTTTAAAAATAAATGAAAATTTCTCTAATTACAATGAATTGTTTTTCTAAAGAAAGCCTTCCTTTAAAAAATAATCAAATCAAAGAAACTAGTCTCTCCTTTGTGTCTTTATAAATGTAAGGTAAGTTCCTTATATTGCTAGCTTTAAGAATACTACATCAGCTAACAATTCACCTTATTAATTTGAAATTAATTTTATAATTCAGGAAAGTCAAGTGTTTGTCTACAATTTTAAAAATAGGAATGTACTTCATCATGGTTGGAATGTAATTTATGAGCACTGAATCAAGAAGTTATCACTGTCATGGACTTTCCCCTTCTGTGAAGTAGGGCTAGGTTATTTTGGTGTCCTTTCTCCAGCTCTGCTACTCAAATTGCAAGTTCCTTGATGAAGGGAGTCTATCTTGCTATTTTTCTGTGGAGTGCCAGGCAGAATGAGAATATAGCCTCACCTGGATCTTCTAAAATAAAAATTATTGAAAAGAAAACCACGAAGATTATGTTCAAAGCTGTCCACAAATACCATATTCAAAAGAGCTGTGAATGGCAAATATTAACTCAGTATATTCCAGATAAATCATAATAAATCCATTGTCCCGTGAAACATTAGGATCAAAAAAACCCACAATCCCATAGTAAGACATAAGGATCTATTTTTTCTTCACTGTCATAGTCTGGAATAATTCCTAATCTTAAATTGTAAACTTACTGTTGTTATATTTTTAGATGTTAGCCACCTCAGCATATTTTTAACATAATTATGAGTCGTGATATTGGTATTTTAACATGCAGTATATGTGTATAATTGCAATCTATACCTCAGAGCTCATTTTTCAGCTACTAAATTGAACTACAAACCTCTCTGGTATTGTTTATGGAAAATTCCATATGTTTTTAGGACTTTTGACCTAGATTACTTCAGATTTTCCAAACAAGAATTTCCCAGGCTTTACCAAGAGACTTTTTAGGGAAAAAAAAACACAGGAAACAAACAAAAAAAAGAATTTCACTTTGGGTTTTTGTTTGTTTGTTTGTTTGGGGCGTTTTGTTTCTTTTTCTGAAGTTAAATACCTCACAATACAGAGAAAAAAAATTTCTGACAAAATATTGCTACTGTACCAGACAGTCACCTGTAAGGTGATAGGTGTCAGTATCCTTTTGTTCTAAAAGTAACATATGAACTCAAATAAACAACTTATGATGAGGAAGTTATTGATAAATAATCTGAGCTATATGAATAATTTTATATAGACATGGCAGTAAAGAAGTGCAATGACAAAGAAGACCTAATAGTTTATAGAACTTGTTTTCTTCATCTTGCTGCAATCTTCTAAATTATTTTTCTGTGAAGGACAAAGATAAAACAGGGTCATAATATAAGAAATGTATATTAATCTATAATGTACTGCTTAATGGTTTCAGTTGATGGTAACAGCAGGACTTAGAGCCTTGTGAATTATCAAAAGGGGTTGGCTTTTCTGCTGAATATGTGCATGAATAAGCAGTGGTACAAAGCTGAATTAAAATCTGGAAGTGTCTTTAAAGTCTTACTTGACCTTATGATGGCATGTCAGCAAATTAAATTTAGCTAATGCTGTTCCCAAGAGCTCTAATTATGGCTCATATGTATATTCTGCAATTCATTAAAAAAAATGCATTATAACAGCCTTACTGTATACTAATTTGCATGCACATCAAAATAGAACCTGTACAACCAGAATCTGCAGAATGGCTTTAATTCTTCTGAAGTATTTAGATATTTCATAAATACTCGTAACTATTATTCTTTGTTGAAATGCATTTCTTGAACTGTCTGAGCAAGGATAATTTACATTTGTTTTTGGAAGTGGTCAGCACAGATAAGTGGTCTGCTCAAGAACATCTACTAACATGAAATATAATTCTTTAAAGAAAATATCTGAACCAACTGCCCTGGGTGTGACATCTACGGAGGACAACGAGAATACAGTAATGAGTATGGCTTATGCTTGCTATTCCTCATTCACACTGAAAACTTGTCATAAAAATGGATTACCTGCAGTTCTGTACTATTTGCAATTCTTATTGGGGTAATAAGACATTAGAAGTTTAATGTTTAATATATCTCATGAAATACAAATAGCATATATAGATGTGAAGATACCAAAATATTTGCTACCTCAACTTGTTACCTTTTACTGTGTTTATATTCTAGGCTGACAAATCAACAGCACTTGTGATGCTGTCTACTGTTTCAGGCTTCTGGGAATAACATTACATGCTTGCAAGGACCACAGACATCTTCCTGGACAAATGAAAAAAACCCTATTGAAGGTGATAGGTCAACCATCTTGATTTGTTGACAATCTCCAGACCCTGGGTTACCCAGCTGATGCTGGTGGTGTGTTGTTGTATTAGTGGCATAGCTGCACTTCTCTTTTATTAACTCCAGAGGAAAACCTGAAGCTGCTGAGTGTTTCTTGTAATGTGATGTCAGTTCCTGGCTTCCAGTGACCACAAGAGAACCCTCAGCAACTTGTCAAGACAACTTTGTATTTGGCTCATTTACTAATGGAAGTTCAGTATATAAGATTGAACTCAATCAAATCAGGAATTTGAGGATACAAACCAAAAACATTCAAAAGAGATGCTGCATATTACATCTCAGCTGCATATTACATCTTAACTTACATGGCATTAGAGTTGATTGGCCATACCTTAAGCAGATACTCCAAAGCTGATGGAAAGAACCAAATAAATGAGTTGGAAAGCCACCTCTCTCTCTCTCTCTCTCTCTCTCTCTCTCTCTCTCTCTCTCTCAGTGTACCTTGCCAAGGTTTGCAAGTTAGGGTGCTATGGCTTCTCTTGCCATTAGTGCATTGCCTACGAATGCTCCAGTAAAGACAGTTCTGTTTATGGACTGACACTGCATTTACTTGAAAGACTGTTGAATTAACATTAGTAGGTGTAGGACAGCCTATAGCCATCAACACCTACATTTTGTGTGTGCTCAAAATGAGTTTTCTGAGCTCCTCAGTTCAAGTGTAACTTGCTTGAATAACTTAAAAAGAAAAAAAAAAGTAAGATAAGACATAAGAGTAAGGCCAAAAGGAGTCAGACCAAAAGGAACTTTTCTGCGGCAGTTAAACAAAAGCATTGTGAATTTATGCTAACATTAGAAAATGTGCCACAACATTATCCGATAGAACCATTGCCCTAATGTAGGAGTGTGTGTAATCCTTCTAGAAATGTCATTAGAAGAGAATTTGTCACTCCAGACTGCAGTTACATTTACAGTAGAATATTTGTCTAGGCTGTTTGCTGAAATACGTCTGATTCCTCAGTAAAGAGAGAAAAGGCAAGGAGCTCTAGCCTATATTTACCGTGGCACACACTCAAGATAAGCCTTAAAATTACTTTTTGGTGTCCAAACAGTGTGGTTTCCCCATCAAAAGGTTATTTGTTATAGAAGAGCTTTATTTGGCAAAACACTGAGGACATTCACTTTTTAATTAGAGCAGCAAACTTCTGATGCCAGAGTTATGGCATTTTATAACGCTTCTTTTCCTGATTATAAAAGAAACAAGTGCAGCAGAACCTATTTCATCCCCTGGGAATTCCCTGTAGGTCAGTTACACTATGAAAAAATAAACTAGAAATTGTAACACTGAGTACGCTTTCCTAACATCATGAGGAATCTTTTAAAATGTGTGGAGTTTAGCTCCTGATGGTTTTTTCTTTGTTTAATCTCATAGTAATTTTAAACAGAAATTTAAAAAATGCATTTCATTAATTTCTTTTCCTTATGTATTCATATCCTCATTTTTAACTCCGTTTTTATTTTTATTTGGATTATATTTGCATTTAATGTTATTAGTTAAGTGCAAGTGGGTCAAATGTCAGTGTAGTGTCTTTTTTTCTTTTTCCTTGAAGGAATTGGACCTTTGATTTTACTGGATATTTTAATAATTCTTGTTGCTCCCAACAGGATATTCTGCTGAGTGATTGCAAGGTAAAACTAATTCAGATCTCTTCACAATAATACATTATCAAATGACATAGTTGACATTTTAAAAAACCTACAAGATTAAACTAGATTTATTGTTTCTCAAAAAAAATGAGGTGTGACTACCTTCAGTTTTTAGGCACAACCAATTACAATCTACTTGTCATTTCATGTGATAAGACCCAGTAAGCCCGTTAATTAAAACAGCCACAGAGCATCTGCAGCACTTTTGAATGAGTGCAAGGTCAAAACAGTCTTTATGGATCAGTATTTTTGTGCGAAGGTCGAGGGACTCATTACCTGCCCCAGAGTCCTCTGTAGCTCGAGTTCGCTCTCTCAGAGTGGGATTAGACGCGATGGTTGCTGTCCAGACTGTGTTTATTTTTACATATCGAGGGTAATGGAAGTTCTGCTTTAAACATCACTATGCCTGATAGTGTTAACATTTTGCAAGCCATGTAGGTGAGGTTCCTTTATAACGTTTCAATGTTTGATTGTCTCATCTATCTAAAAACTGCCATAGATCACTGCAGGCTGGGCTGCTAGGGAAGATTTGTTTGCCTGGAAGCAGTATGGCTAAGAGCTAGAGGGCCTTCATATTGAGGCTAGAGAATTTCTTCTGGAAAAAAATATGGTTAAAATACCAAAAGCCTGTTTTGTTTTGCAGTATGAAAAAAAAAGCCACTGAAGTTGCTTGAAATTAATTTTGGGTAACATGAAAGAAATTTAAAGACAAAATCGTACAAAAACCTTTCATAATAATGTTCTAGAATAACTGAAGTAGAAATAAATTTAAAGGAGGTTTTTAAAATAATAGGATGGATTGATTGTTTCCCATGGAATCATCCATCATGCCTAAGCAGTTTGGATTATCAAACTGAGAATGAGTTTTGGAAGATACATGAAAACATCTATTTGAGAAGAGATAATAAAATTAATCAAGGCAGTTTGCAAAGGAATAAACCCAAAACAATAATGTAAGGGGAAAATAAATCTAAGTATTCTTCAGCTGATGAGAATTTTAAGATTCTCTGATCAAGAAAGATGTGTAATTGAGTTCTTCATCAAACCTTAAAAATGGAAATATAATATTCTTATACCACTTTTTAGGTCTTCATTGGAGTAACATCTTGAATAGTATGGTCACTGTGAACAGGTTCCAGAAGTACTAGAAAAACTAGAAAGAAAATATCATCAGAATGATCGACCAGCTTAATAGAAACTATGTAAACCAGGCATCTTCAGCTGGGAAAAGACAGTTGAGGGTGTGATAGAGGTCCATAAAAATGAATGATGACTAAATCTTTTACAGACAAAGAAGAAGTAGCATGCAAATAAATTATTTTAAGAACAAAAGGAAATGCTTGCATAAAGAAAATAATTTAACTATGGAACTAAATACCATAAATGCTAAGGAGTCGAAAATTATAAAAGGCTTCAAAAAAAGGACCAGACCACTGTCACAAAGGATAGGTCCATTAGTAACTAATAAGTGTGATGGCCTATGCCCACTCCCTGTGACAGTTAGTGATATGACAGACAGCAAAGCAAATGTTACAACAAAAAATGCAGAGATCATCCCCTGCAGTATGTTTCCCACTCCCTTTCTTCAAATCGGTTCTTATGAGCATTATGACATTTTCAGAAATGCTCTAAACAGCCATGACTTTCTGTAAAGTCTCTTTCTTCTCCACAGCAGGACTTGCAGTCTACACCTGAGACATTTAGCCTGTTCCCTCCTGGTGAGCTGACACACTGTCATATTATTCTTGTTCAGTTCTAACTCCTGGTCACAGAAAATATTTTCTTTGCCCCGTGAGAGAGCTTTTTTACCATTTAATTTGCTTTGACAACAACAGCATGGTTAGGGGAAGAATGACCTAGGAGAAAAGAATCTTACCTTCAACTGGGCAGAATACCATCCTTCCAACAAGGAGATCAACAGAATGATGGAGCAAGGCCCTTTGCTGCAATGCATGACTGGAGCGTGACAGATAATTGGGCACAAGCTGAACCAAGACAGCCACAGACAGGGTAGAAGGAAAAAAATTATCACCTTGTGGGCAGTCAAGGTATGAAGCAGGTTGCCCCATGAGGTTGTGCAGTCTCCATATCTGGGGGTTTTCAAGGCTCAAATGGTTAAAACCCTAATCTGATGTCACAACTGACCCTACTCTGAGCAAGACTGAACTAGAGATCTCCTGAGGTTCCTTCCAGCCTGAATCTATGTTTGGTACTATCATTAATTTGATCCACACATATATAATCCATAACAATTAATGTAATCAAGATGGCTCAGTTATGGATGTTTTAGCCTGTGAATGACTGATGAGGAAGTTCTGAAACTCTGGAGATCTCAAAGGAAGAATGCATGCATCTGAAGATACAGGGGAAAATTAGGTAGAATTTGTTTATTATGGTATAAATAGTCTTTAATTTGGCATAATTAATAATTTATAAATATAAATTCAGTAAAAATAATGAAGTCAGTTTCCCTTTACTTCTAAAGGTCATAGCAGAAACGTCTGTGGGAGGGTATTTCAAGAAGGAAGTGTTATGAAAAACTTATTTCCTAGAAAACATCATGGAAGGATTGATAGGATAAGACAGGTTTATGATGTAGGGTCTTTTCAGTCCATGTGTCAGTAGGCCATGAGCTTCTCAGTCTTGGTCATAGAACCTTCCAAGATACAAAAATTTTCTATGCTGTTTTTTAGATCTCTTCGGGAATGTAAAGGGATTTTGCATCAAAATCTTCTCGGTAGGTAAGACAGTGGAAATTGTCAGTCAGAACAGCTTTCATGTTCTATGAAGATCCTGTTAGGAAACTGGGAACTCAGCATTGTCTGCGACAGACAGTTCATATGCGAATGTAAAAGAGCTACTTTGACATAGCAGACTCCTTGCAAGCAGTGGAACAAGGTCTGCATCAGTGTTTTCTGTTTCAGAGAGGATACAACATCGTGTTCTGTGTACCCATGACCGAGGATAGTGGTGCTCATGTTTCTTAGTACAATCTCTTTTTCTTAAATAAAATTATTTGCTCCAAAAGCACCATACTATGAATATTTTATAAGGGCCCTGAACGAAGTATGTTCAAGCACTCTAGTGCATGCTATTGCAGGAGATGGACACTTTAAAAGCTCTCAGTCCCATCCCCTTTGTCTCCCACTACTTTTTCCCACACCATGTCTCAGTGTGTCATATCAGTTATGCCCACAGAATTGTTCATGAGGCTGCCGTGTGAAGTGGGTCAAGAAAATTATTTAGATTAAAAATTGTGCTCCAAAACCTGTCTGACAGGAAGGAGATGGAATTTTATTGCAAATGTTTGAATAACTGGCAAACTGTATACCAATTCCTTTCCAGCACTGCTTTGTTCCTTATTTTGTATCTACAAACTTCCTACTAGAAATGTCTAGGTATGAGCTTACATTGATATATGGTTACAGTCTGCTGGACCTTAGTTTGCCACAGACATTACTAAAAAAGTTGATTATTTTTATCTTGAGAAAAGCTGGAATTTCTAGCTTTTAAATGCCTATAGCTGACAAATTCATGACCTCTAAAATGCATCAAGATAAACTTCTATATTTTTTAAGCTGAATACTACAAACAGCAACAGACCATAAAATAAACTGACTAATTTTAAGGTTAAATATTAAACTAGGAAATATAATCTGGATGTAGAGATTTTCCATATTGACATGATAAAATATAACTCCCCACAGAAAAGAAAAAAAGGTCTTTTTTTATTGTATATGGTATTTTACAGTCTTTGGATGTATAAAAGATGACAGCATATTTTCATTCAGTGTTTGTAGTAACTAGCCGGCAATATGCAATTAAAACCAAATAGTAATCTGGCCAGCTCTGCCAGGATACTTCTCTGGGACAACAGTGCACACTACGGTGTATAGATTCAGATGGCTCTTGGACAGTGAAGCCAGAAAATCTTATTTACTTTTGAGATTTTAATGCACACAGTTAATAATCAATAAAGCAGACAGTATAGTAAGGTCTCAGCTAGTTTGAGAGTTAATTTGATAAAGCCTAAGTATTTAACTGGAAAACCAAGTCAAATTATACCTCAAACAATTCAGAATATCCAGTACATTAATTTATATGAGAGTTTAGACACACATTAAGCAAAAAGAAGCTTCCTAACCTCTTTACTAATACAATAGTTATGGCTGGATCCTCTCAGGTTGTATAATCACATGAATAAGGGTTTGCCACAATAGTTTATTCAAATCTGTTACCATCAGTTCAGGCAACACTGAGGCACATGATTTTTCTTATTTAAATAAAACTTGATTTCCTCAGAATCATTTACCATTTAATATCATCTTTTTACAGCAAAGTCCCACATACAAACACAGAAGGCAGTGAGGTAGTATATATATTGTTCTGTATCAGCTTGCACTAGAACAATATAAAACAAACTGGGATGGACTTCTAAAGCAAGAGATTTATTTCCCTGCCTTCACACAGCAGTGTGGAAACCCATACCTTTCTGCTTTTTATATGGGAGATGTTTGTTTAGTTATATCTCAGTTTTTAACCTATATCAGCTTTGAATTTTCAACAAGCATCATCATTAATGAAGTCATATAATGTTTATTAGAAATACCTATAAAATGTTTTGTGTGTCTGATGATTTTCAGCCATGCATTTATAACATAGATAATTAATAATAGTGGAACATTTTTGGAGTCTTTCAGCTAGGATAGAATAATAAATCTGTCACAATGCATCCTGAAATAAAATATGAAACATATGGTGAGATACTAAAAAAAGAGGCAAAAAAAAAAAAGATGTCAGTGACCACAAAAACATTGATTTCCTGGTGTTTCAGAAAACTCAGCTGGGGTAGAAGGCTTTTACTTCAGGATGAGTATATACACAATACTACCACCAAGCACTATGTGCACTACAGAATAGTGAAACAGGTAAATTGCAAGCTCAGGAAATCTGCCTAAGTAATCCATTTCATAGAATTAAATATGTGCTTATAACCTGTGACCTCCAGGAGGGAAGCACCTGCAAGACATTCCAAGTAGAATCAGTGGCTACAACACTGAGTTTATGAAACCACTCTACCACAATGTCAGTGATTTGAAAAGCCACCACTGTACACAAACCATGAAGATATCACCCACGATGAAGAAAAAGTATGTCCATGGGTCTCACCAGAAAAAGAATACTTGGTTATTTTGATCCCAACCAAGGAATATTTTATGTTAGCACCTGGAAATCAGGCTATAATTTCACTTTATGTTGTGTGTTGTTCTAAGCACAATCTGTTTACTGCAGCACCAAAAGCTGACATTTCTGTCAATTGACAAAGTCTGATTACTAGGTAAGTGGAAGATGCAGACTGAGAAAATTTTAGGAATATCACCAAAACCCATATTTTGACTCTTATTCCTTCTGAAGGCTTGTGTTAGGCTTCATTTCTTTCCTGTGGATCACCAGAAAGAGGAATCTGACCCAAATAGGAACTTGCTGGTGAAGATGGTAGCAAGACATTGCAAAGGTCACCAACTCTGCAAAGTCAGCATAACCTTCCACCTATCGATTCTGCAAATCAAGAAACTCACAAGCTACTGCAAGTAAATCCAAATCCTATAAATATCAGGAACATGAGGGTTCTAATAAATAATTCCTGTCAAAGTCAAGTCTATAAACAACTTACTAAAACATGTCAAACTGTCAAACACTCTTTATATTTTCAGTCCCATTTTCAGTATAGGAGATAAAATAAGGACTTGCTGATATTAACCTACAGAAGGCTGCTGGACATTCTGGTGCCTTTCCAAAGGTCCTTAAGAATTTTGGAACAAAAGGAAGGATGTGGTAAATTTCTTTACAAATACTCATCTCTCTGGCAAGCTACCCAAAGAATATACAGTTGGAAAATTTATGACCCTGGAAGCAAGCAAGCTCTAGAAGTCACTATATTTGACTGTATAGTGCCTGTCACAGCTTGTTAGAGGGCTTCCTCCTCAAACAACATAAAACAGTCTTGGAAACAGCTGTCCTAATAGAGCAAATCAGAGATCAGATTCAGTAACAATAGCTCTGGTAAGGTACTAGCATAGTCCACTTTCACTGAATATAACTGCTGAAATAAATTCAAGCACAGTTGTACTACTTATGTTCAACTGTCAAGTTTTGCAAGGAGGAATGTCTGGCAGTTAAACTTATGTCTCTGTTTTCAAACATCCTTAACTTGCACACAACTCTTACACTGTTGGATACCATGCCCAGCAGTAGAAAATCTGCATGCTTAATCAAATTTCTGAATGAAGGACTTCCCCAAGAGCCACTACCTTTCAATCACCAATACTTTATCTAGAGTCTCCTACATGTTAAAGTCCGAAAATGACTTTGTAGTGCAGTTGAGTTTGGTGCCTGCTCTGAGATCAGAAGCATAAATGTAGGCTTAAAGCCCAACTTCATAGTCTGGAAGACATAACTTCATAACTTCAGCTTTCTCCCAGACAGGCAGAAAATCGTAGACAGTTAAAAAAGGTAGGAACTGGTAGGAAGTCATAAAAAACCTCAAAACATCTTTCAGGAAAACAAATTAAATTGCTCAATAGAAAATAATTCACATTGGAAGGGACTTCAGGAGACCACCTAGGCCAGCCTCCTGCTGTAAACAGTGTCAGCATGGAACAAGGACCAGGTTAGAGTTACCGGCTGAAGTGTGTTGGAATCGGACTGAAAGCTGCTCACAGCTGCCAAATGCATTTTGAGAACAAGCACAATACAAGAGCCCAGACATGCCCATTAGAAAGTAATGGGAACTACCCAAGGTAGCACTGTATGTGCCCTGAAGATTTTAAAATAAGGATTTGTCCTATCTACAGCAGAGAACTCTGCTCATCTGTTTGATATAAGAGCCCTCATATGTAGTTGATCCTCCCTGAAATAAATAGCTCTTTCAGAGTAATAAGCAGTGCATTAAACTCAAATCCAATTCCTTGGCTTTCAATACTATTGAGCACCCAAATATTAAACATGAAGCAGCTGCACTGTAAGAGTGCCAGAAATTTATGGTCAATAAAGATCTGCCACTCGAGGTTAACATAAATGAGAAACAAGCAATGCGCCTAAAATCCAGAAAATTGTTTTAAATATGCGTCTCAAATCTTTGGGCAGAACTTAAAGATCTCACATCTTAATGGTATTTCATATAGGTATCCAGCAGTATCCTAAGTAAGAAATGAATTTTTAATCTCACGTAATAATGCCAGAATTTACCTCACTTTGCCAATAAATATCTATCTAAATTTATTTGCAGCAGAAAGTCACAAAAAGTGTACATATCTTGCATAAGCAAGGATAAACTTTTGAAAACAATTTCAGAGAACTTAATAATTCTCATTATTAAACAATTCTGGATTGTGCAGTGATGTAGGGAATATCAAAGAAATTCAATAGGTTCCAGAATCTACAGTAGGTTTTCAATTAATAAATAGTGGGATTTTTTTAATGCCCATTGCAAGAGAGAAAGGGAATGTCAATATATAATTCTAGAGATAGCTGTTATTTTATAACTTATTGTGTATTTCAAAGCTATATATAAGGCTTTTTTTTAGTAATTTCTGCATTTAATTTCAGTGGGCAATGAATCTACTGTTTTCATAAAGGTTCTCCCTTACTCTTAAAATGAACCAAAAACATATGCTGGAAAATTTCTATCACTTCCATCAGAGATAATGAAAGCGTGGGATGAAAAAAATAATGTGTATAAACTTTATTCAACTTGTGGAAGTCAGAGGCCCTGTTAAAAATTAAAAACAAAAGAACTAGTGTTCTAATTTGTTACCAGGAATTTAGGGACCATTTTGTCTTTCCAATGAAAGAATACTGTAATACTTCTATAGAATTGTGAGAATAATGATTTTCATCAAATCCTTTGCAATGATTCAAGTTTTAAAAATAAATCTGAAGAATTTGCAATTGGTGAAAAAAAAAAGGTGTGCGTTGCAAAAAGGATAAAACAAGTCTCATCCCAGAGTTATGTGTGAGGATGCTGAACTCTTTTGTTTAATGTAACTTTTTTTCTCAAAGTTGCCTATGCTTTGGGAAAGCAAATTGTCCATAATATGCAGATCTTCTTCTAGATGGAAAGCTACAAAATGCCTCTTAATTTAGGGGTTATCAATAAATAGGTTTGTGAACATTCACCCATATCATGTAGCAATCTTCCTTCGTGAAAATAAGCTATGTTACAACACCAGAATGTACCTTGAAATGTTACTTTGGAATTGTTATCAGAGAATTTCTTTTCTTCATAAAGAGATATTTTTAAAAATTATTTTTACTACATCTCATATAGAACACAGTGTGTAGTTATCAGGTACATTACACAATTGTGTATTTCTGATCTTGATGCAATCAGTCTAACGTGGGTTAAATTTTCCCGAAAAATTTCCTAATGTGATATTATTTATAGCCATCAAGAACACCACAGGGGCTTTTTCGTAATTAAGTTTTAACACAGCAAGAAGAAAAAGGCCAGATGGCCATCTAGTGCTCACTGTGAGAAAGGCAAGTGATCAAAACGCCCTTTTTGACAGTGATTTTGCAAATCTCCTTTAACAGTGAAAACGTTTTCAGAGTGCACAATACTTCTGCAAAACTGAAACCTAAAATTCTGGCAACACTGAAAAACATAGTAAACCGGCTCATTTCCCTGCTTTGATTATATTCTTGTGTCTAGAGTTTCACAACATGCTCAGCAGTATGGAGCAGCTAGAATTTTCAGACTCTCTCAGGTGTTGCATGATTACATTGAATTTTGGTAGCTGTCAAGTGCCTAACTCCATTTGGTTATGTAAATAGTACCAGCTGATATGCCGATACCTCAAATTACTACTCATAGACTCTTAGAATGGTTTGGGTTGGAAAGGACTTTAAAGACCATGTAGTACCAACCCCACAGCCACGGGCAGGGACACCTTCTGCTAGACCAGCTTCCCTGGGAAACCTCTTCCAGTGCCTCATCATCCTTAAAACAGTAAAGAATTTCTTCCTAATAACTTATGTAAACCTATCCTCCCTCAGCCTAAAGACATTCTCCCTTTTCCTAACACTGAATGGTCCTGTAAAAATTCCCTCTCCAGCCTTCTTGTAGGCTCCCTTCAGACACTAGAAAAGCCAAATAAAGACTTCTTGCCTTCTCATATGCACAGGTCTCTGAAGCCTGTGACCACAGCCAGGCTGCTCTGCAGGAGGGTTATGCTGAGCAGCCATGCAGATCTCTGCCATGCAAATGCAACAGACGCACCCTGCAATGTGGGTCCAAGAATGTGTGGCAAGTCTCAGGTCTGGTCTTGCTCTGAGGATGGATTCATAACCATAGCAAAAAAAGACAAAGGCAGATGTAATAGGATTCTTCAGCTGCAGTATGACCTGGTTCTGAACCAGAGCAAGTATTTACAGAAGATCTGTAAGTCAAAGCATGCTTATGGCTGTTAGTACGTGTCAGGGTGGAGATATGACAAACAATTGTTACAGTTACATGGTAATGTTTGCCTGTACACTCTGTAATGTATTCAGTGCAAAAAATTCACATTCCACCACAAAGAGAAACTGTTTTGTTTCCCTCCAAGGCAAGAGGAATCTTACTATTATTGACTTTACCAACATTATTATTAACTTATTATTAACTTTCTTATTAACTCATTTGTGCTCATACATATTTATCATACTAGTTGCCCTTCACAGAAATGCAGAAATTATCATAGACTCATAGAATATGTTAGGTTGGAAGAGACCTCTGGAGGTCATCTCTTTCAACTCCCATGACCAGCTGCAAAGAAGGGAGAAGCTTCTGATACCAGAGTACTGACAACATAACTCAAAAACTCAGGCTGAATCTCTTTTGCAAAATGACAACATTTTTAATGCACTTTCTACTTCAGTGTGCTCTGCCTGTCACTGTGTGGTTCCATATAGAAAACAACGGTTCTGACCAAAATCCTTCAGGAAAATTTACAATCCTTCCTGGGAATAGAAATCTTTCATGAAAGCTATTCCTAATGCATCTGAAGATGACACAACTAAACATCTCATCAGTACATGTTCATTAGGAATGGCCCTTTTGTGCATAGTGAATTTTAATTAACACTACCTTTGTCCCTGCAGGGGGTACTGCCAACGACAGCTGAGTTCACTAGCTTGCTGCCACCGGGTAAACACCACAATGTCTGCCACCGACATGGATCTCCTCTGCTCTCACATATATGGGTTCTTGTCCTACCTCTGCCTCATTTGTTAATTATGGCCACCGAGAATTATGCCATCAAGCTTTATTTGAAGGTACTTCTAGCATAAAGAAGGAAGAAATTAAGTGACATTATAGCTAATGAGGCACCACCTGAGCCCTATAGCAATTTCTACAGGCATATGGGATCTGGTGGGCTATTCAAGAATGTAGAAGAAATATCTGAGGTGATTTAATTCATTAAATAATTCCCTAGGTTCTCACTAAGTACTACACATACACAGGTCACAGTGTTCTTTTCCTTTTTCTAGTGTACAATTAATGAGATGGCACACTGAGGAGCGGTTGGATTTAAATGCGAGAAGAGATGCCACATATGCAAATGTCCTGAAGGAAGCACAGATGGGCATTCCACAGGAAAAACATCACTGTAACCTTGCACTACAGCATTTTCCAATATAAGTAACTGCATTTACCCCAGATGAGAGAATATTATACTAATACAAAAGGGAAATCTTTTAAAAACTACCACTATCTCAGGGGCTCAAAACATATCCTCCAACACTATTTAGTGAATGATATGTCTAAGTCCCTGCAACATTTTAAAAAATTCCATCATACTATCCTCCAAATCTTTACTCCTGTCACATTTCAAAAGACCAGATTCAGTCCTAAGACAGCTGAAAAGAACAGGTCTCTGTAAAGAAAATAGTAGGACTTGATTATGATAGGAATACCACAAAGATTTTAACTATGTGCAGTATATCTAAAATACCCTCTAGCTCTTGTCACTTCAATATCTGGATAAGGGATGGGGTAGAAAGCATAGATAACATTGTGGCTCATTCCAGACTAATGTCTTCAGTTTCCTCCCCGTAAAGCCAGAGGAAAAGAGGCAGGACTGTTGACACCTGTTTTACCCAGATCCCTTAGTACAGACATAGTCCAAGGGCCTAAACTTGCTCCTGCTAAATACTGCATAAGTTGTACCTTTTTTTTTCCAAAAAGACTGAGATGAGAGACAAAACACCTCACCTTCCCCATAAAAACAGAGGACAATGTTCAGGATAAGACTCTTTGCTTGGGACAGAAAGCAGAAGACAAGCTCTTTTCTGGGTGCAACTACATCACTGACTAATGGAGGACAAAGGGGAATTTGTTTTTTGCAGTCTGCTATTGTCCTAGGACCTAGGCACATCTCATGTGTATTGGTAGCCAAGCTCATGCCAGTTGCTGGTCCTATGTGTGTCCATATATCTAAACTAAAAAGGCAATACAATGAAGATCTCTGTACCAACACCCCAAAGTGCCTTGCTGCTGTTGCCAAAATTACCTGCACATGTAAAGGGCAAACTCCAGGTGTTTCTCATGGCCACATTGCAATTGCGGCAGAGAGGATGGTGACCTGCCAGGACACTGAGAAGAAAGCTGCTTTGAATTTGTCCTCACTGCACTAATGTGTGTCTATATGAAACCAAGTCCAGAAGAAGACAAGTTCACACACAAACAAGAACCCCTCCAACGCACTATCCCGTAGATAGCTACAGTAGATGCAGGTCTGGTTCTCCTATACTCCTCCTCTGCACTTTGATGAGAATAGCTCCATGTCATCATAGAAATACAGTAGTACACATATAAAGAGATACATGAGAGACAGGGTCCATTTTCACTGCTCTTCAGAGGTTTCACTGCAGCTACATTCAAGGAAAGAAAGACCCTTCAGCCATTAAAGGGTGAATCCTGGCATGGTCTTACTTCAGCTTCATATCTGACTCCTTTCCTTATTCCTAGTATATCATAACACTTCATAATCTCTGTATGTATGTTTGTACCCTACACACTGCTTTGAGATATTTGCATATTTTCACAGAATCGTAGAATGGTTTGGGTTGGAAGTCACCTTAAAGATCATGGACAACTTCCACTAGACTGTGTTGCTGAAAGCCTCACCTAACCTGCCCTGGAACACTTTCAGGGCATTTTCCTTGCAGGCAGAAGGGAGAGAGGTACAGAGACACTCCTCTCTTTGGTTGAGACCTATGGCAGAGGGGATGAGTGAAAATCTTTGCAGTCACAAGGCCCAGAGTACCAATACCTTTCAGACTTCTGGCAAATACACACAGACTTGATTAGTACTATAGTATGGTGTGAAATTCATATATGAAAATATACTTGTTAGAGTAAGGAAATTATCTTCCACTTGCCTGTTTGACGAATTTTCTTCATTTTCCCCAGTTAAGCATAAAGCTTTCAAAATCTTACTACAAGCTTGACAGAAGATTATTACATCGGATTTAACTTCCTTAGTTGTTTCAATGATTTCCTGATGCATTTTGAACAGCTATTAGATGTCATTTTGCAAATGAAGCAGCGTAGGGGATAGGAGACAGGACCTACACTAGAGTGTCTGTGATGGCCATCTACCTTCTGTCAATACTGATTACAGTCACGTGTCGTTGCTCATTGAAAATGAATTGGAACTCCAACTCTGCTTGTTAACTGACAGCAACTGCATCAGAAACTACCCTGACAACTGACATCTAAGTTGTGATGCCTCAATGAAATGGGTGAAAGAAGAAGTACCAGACTCCATTCTTATCCTTCTGGGACAGGGTTGTATCACTAGATAATTCATGGAATTACATACTATCCATAGTCAATGACCAAATAAGGAACTTCACTTTACAGGATTGTCAATCTATCACCTTTCAGGAGTGCTAAGTTCACTTAAAAAAATTACCTTTAGCAGAAAAGGATGTTATTGCTTTTACTGAGGTCACTGAAAGGGTAAGATCCTTCTCAGTGATGCTAATGTGAAGGTACAGGGGTGACATGAGTTAATTGCACAGTTACCACTCTATTATTGATTTATACTCTCCTGACATTTACAGAGAAATAAAATAGAGTTTACAGTTTACACAGTCTCACAAAATACAAGCCACATAAACTACTGTAGAGAGTTGTAATTCAAATTGTTAAAATTATTACATTTAAAGGAATGAAACTGAGAAAAGGTGCAATTTCTCTCTCTTTCCTTCCGTAAAGCATTAAAACTATAATTAGGGATTTTGAATTAAAGTAGAGAAAATTAATTAATCTACTGAAACGGTTTACTCTTCCCATATGCATATACAAATGTGTATAGCCTCTGTGACTAGCACAATTGTTGTAATTAAGGCCCACAAGACACCTGCATAAATGTATTTCAGTTATACATTTTACATATATTCAAGTGTCACAAATAAGACGGAACATGAATAGAATTGGTGTAAATTCACCTGCTTGAATCCTGGCAATAACGCTACAGCATACAAAGCTTTTTTTTCCCTTGACAGAGCTTCTTTTACCAGCCTAATCAGTCTGATAACTCAGTTTGGTCACTTTTGTCCACTTACAAGTCAGGATAAGAGACTTTTTGGAAGCAAGATTTGTTAAGAAGCTTCATCTGGTATTTTCTTCAGTCCCAGAATCACAGAATCAGAGAACATGCTGAGTTGGAAATGTGAGATACTGTATTCGAATCTCACTGGATTATTTTATCATGGGATCAGAATCAACCAACTCATGTGTGTGTTGCGGGGGGAGCCAGGTTGGAGTCTATGGTGAGGCCTGCAGCCTCATGGCAGTCTCCTGTGGGTTCACGGAAGCCACATGGCAGGGCTGCCAACCAACAGGCCTGCCTGCTTGCCTGCCCACACCACACCCCTGGGACCTCGGACTGGCTGCACCACCCCACACTGTGGCCTGGAGGGCACTGGGTGATCAGTGCCGGACATCCGGCCGGGGGAAGGGGTGGACACGTGGCCAGACTACATAAATAGAGCAGTACATGGGTTCCATCTTGCCTTTTCTCTGGGGACCTGCCATCGCCATGGGAAGCCCTGGACTTCCATAGGATTCTTCAGTGTTAGCTATGTCATTCTTTTATTCTAATCTCTTTATTTACTCCTTCTTTTTTCTCTTAATGTCTTTCTTTATTCTTTTCTTTATTCTGTCCTGAATTCCTTTTGGGTAACTTAAAGATGATAGGTTGTATTTTACTAAGTTGTAAGTTAGTGTCGCCTTAGGTTGAAAAGGCTTCCATCAGTACGGTATCGACTGAAGGCCCACACCAAGACCTTAAACCATCTTGTCTGGGAGCTGCTTTATGCTGATGACGCCGCCCTTGTTGCACACACAGAAGCAGCTCTGCAGCGTTTAACATCCTGCTTTGCAGACGCTGCTGAGCTCTTTGGGCTGGAAGTCAGCTTAAAGAAGACAGAAGTTCTCTATCAACCTGCACCTCAGGAAGTCTTCCATCATCCCCATATCACCATTGGCCAATCAGAGCTCAAATCAGTCCAGCAGTTTAATTACCTAGGCAGTCTCATCTCCTCAGATGGTAAGATTTACGGGGAGATAGACAACAGGTTAGCAAAGGCATATAGTGCTTTTGGAAAACTCCATAAACGAGTTTGGCATAATAAACACTTGAAGAAAAGTACCAAGATCAGTGTTTACAGAGCCATAGTGCTGTCTACTCTCTTGTATGGTTCTGAATCATGGGTCATCTACCGCCACCACCTGCGACTCCTAGAACGCTTCCATCAACGCTGCCTCTGTACAATCCTAAACATCCACTGGTCAGATTATGTGACCAATACATCTGTTCTAGAACAAGCAGCAGTCACAAGTATTGAGGCCATGTTGCTGAGAACACAGCTGTGCTGGGCAGGGCATGTCTCAAGGATGAAGGACCACCGCCTCCCTAAGATCTTGCTTTATGGTGAACTTGCCACCGGCTGCTGCAAGAGAGGAGCCCCAAAGAGAAGATACAAGGACTCCCTGAAACAACATCTCAGCCTGGGCCATATTGATCAACATAACTGGTCTACTCTGGCCTCCAATCGGGAGGCCTGGAGACACACCATCTATAACGCAGCTGCTTTCTTTGAGAAAGCACGCAGGATCACTCTCGAGGAGAAAAGGCAACACAGAAAGAACCGTGTCTTGCAGAATATACCACCTAAGGAGTCTTTCTGCTGTGCCTTTTGCAATCGGATATGTCTATCTTGTATTGGCCTTTTTAGCCACCAGTGTGCTTGTAACAAACGTGGATAGAGCCTTCCTAAATCTTCGTTCACGAAGTCTAGCCATGAAGTCAGTGTGTGCTGGGTAATTCAGTGAAATAATTGGTTGTATGTTACCCCTTTTAACTTCAGCCAAAATGCCTATTTTCTCACTAAATTAAAAGAAATCTCTGGAGAAACATATGTAGCGTGTTCTCTCTGTGCGACCTCAAGGTATTAAGTACCAAAGGCTTTGCAAAAAATTAAATTTTGGAGCCTTAAATATAAGTAAAATGCCTGGGTGGCATGTGGTTTCACCTGGGGTCTTATAGGAAGGAACCCACAAGAATCATTGAGTTCAACTCCTGGCGCTGCACAGGGCCATCCAGTCACAGGGCTCATTTAAGTTTCAGGTTTCTGAATAACCTTCCCTGTTTCATACAAGACTTTATGATGAATGGTATCAGGAATAGATGCTTCCAAAGAAAAGAAAGTCTGAAATTCCCTTCATTGTACACATTTCCAGCCCTGAGGCTCCAACACAGTAACAGAAGATGAATCTGGTGCACACCAATAGTTCAGACGCAACACAGGCCCTGGTTCCAGTGCACATGGTTTGCATCAAGCACCTGAAAAATATGTCTTAGGTCTACTTACATATATGCTCTGTATACTGAATTCCTATGCTAGACCTGTGGAGCATGCTGCTTCATCTTCAGGGAGTCTGAGGCCTCTTTCCTTTATTATGTGAGTCTGGCCTTCTCCCCAGAACTTCTTTTTCTCCCAACATGAGGAATATCCATTACACTAGGTACATGAATAAATAAATGGAACACAGAGAGCCTAGAAATTTGGCAAAATATCACGCAGTAAGTCTACTGAGAAAGCAGAGGAAGTAGTACATCTAAACAAATGTATAAATATGTATACAGATCATCCCTCAAAGACAAATCAGCTGTTCTGTGATGATAGTAGCATAGACAATAGAGAAGCAGCTGTTTCCCAAGGACTTCTTCCTCGGAGAATCCAATGTATGCCATGCTGGGGAGAGAATTTCTTTTCTATGCAATCTTCTCCAGCATGCTTATTTTGGTTTACATCTTTTGTATTGAAGAGGCAAACCAATAACTCTCAAAACAGCTATTTTTTAATGAGTTTGATGCATTTCATTTCTTCTAACCAACACAGAATCTCAACTTAAATGTTTTTTTCTTTCCTTTTCTCAGGGAGAGGTGGATACTCTCAAATTCACTCATTTTAGCATGCTATCAAAGTACACATATAAACTTTCTGGGAAAAAAAATAGTCTAAGTACTTCACTAAAACATCCTACTGCCAGGCTGGCAAAAACATGCATCGATCTTACCCATTCCTTGAAGGAAAATGCCTGCTTGTACAGTTTGGTATGAGAAAATACACTGAAAGTTAACAGTATTAATTTATATAGTGTGATACGATTTATGGAGTGTGGTTATTTTTATGGTGACCCCAGCATATTTCCTGAGGTTTGTTACTAAATTTTACAAATTATTTAATAGATAAATATATTGTTTCTCAGCAACCTTTAGTGATGTTTGATTTTACACTTTCTTTATTAAGCTTTTAGTTTTATGCAAAATATTTAAATAAATAACAACTTTAAGTTCATCATCTAGAATATAAGAATGCCCATACTGAGATTAGCCTCTAGGTTAGACTTAAGGAAGGTGGTATTGTATCATGTGAGTCCCACTGAAAATGTAAATGTGAAGTTTTAGATCTATAGCTATCTTAAATAGCAGTGTTAAAACAAAAATGACATTCTTCTCTATTTTTATTACCTTAGAAATAAAAATTGACGTATTATTAATACAATTATGAACACGTGTGTTGAATGCTGCTGTGCTCTGTATAGAGTATGAAGAATATACATGAATCACAGCTCCACCTGGGATCTTTGTAGCTTCTGTAGTTATATGAGCACATAAAAGTCTGAGATACATATAAAAGGGCCTGCCCCTTCCAGATCTGGTAACTTCAGGACTTGAAGATAGACAGAGGTCCTCCCTCTCGGGGATGAAGAAAGTTATAGAATTGTTTGGGTTGGAATGAACCTTAAAGATCATCTAGTTCTTATACCTTCAACATGCCCAGCACTGTAGTCAATGCAGAATACAGCCACTCACCTTCCGCTGCAAGCTGCCCGTCCCCCTTTGGAAGGGTATTTTGAACATTATATGCCCCCTCAGATCTCCTATCATAACTGCATGTCTAGTACTATTAGAATCATCTAAGAGGAAACAAGCTAACATAATTTTTAAGTTAAGCTGAGTTGTTTTGACATGATTGGTGGAAGATCTAAGAAATTGGCAGCTTTCAGCTAGGGGGTGGTCAACCTAGGAAGAAGTGCTCAGAGCAAGGATGGGACTGGCTGGGCCCTTCAGCACTTCCCTGGCTCCGGCCCTTCAGCCTCAGCTCCTATGGCCTACACTTGGGCCTTCTTCTGCATTAAACACCTGAGCCATGTGTTTTTGAGCCAACTACCTTGAATCGGTTAAAGTATAACCAGTTTAACTGAAACCATCCGGGAGGAGCTGGCAGGATCTTCCTAAAGCAGTGCTTTTCAGCTGGTGATCTGTGAATCACTGTGGTTTGTGCGGATCGAGGAGAACGTTAGGGGTGACTAAGAAAAGAAAATAAAACTAGGAATACTGCCGTAAGTCTGTAACTCACTGAAGAGAATAGGTGGTGATCTGTAAAGGAAATAAGTTAAAAAAACCTTCATTTTAAACAACTTAACACCCAAAATAGGTTCCAAAACTATTCTGTAGTTTTTTTTAATTCAGTGTAAAGCACAATAGATTTGAGAATGTTACAAAATTATCTGGTAAACTGTAAGATTTAGGTAAAGTTGAATTGTCTCATCTTCTCTGCATCTATGAAAGCATAAAAATAATCCAGACAGACCACTTTGTTTTAACCATCATTATTAACCCAGACAAATGGAATTTCTTAAATGGCTCATCTATGGTGCTTTTTACTTGCATAGCATGCCTGAAAACAGAAGTTTTCATCAATTGATGTCATGGAGATTGAATTATTCCCAACTCTCAACAGATGATGGCTTCCACACTCCATGTCTACACTGACAATATCAATGTGTACAAACTGTTCAGCAGTATATGCAGTATGAATTACTCGCTTACGAGTAAAAGATCATTTTATCTTGCCTACATTTTGAATTCAATCTTCCCTAACTGAATCAACAAGTTAGAACTACTTCGTGTACAAATTACGTATCAGATGCACACTCATCCTGTTAACCTCTGCTCTAGCCAGTATAATTTTTGCTCTGTTCTCGTATCAGTATTGCTTAAATCATTTTCAACAGCAATATTCTATGCTTACCTATACTACAGTTTCAAGGTATGCCCAAAGACCTTTATCTTCTGGAAACGTAAGTCAACCACCATATACCCAAACACAGAGGGAGAAGTCTTCACTTCAGTAAGGATCATTTAAGAACAGCCCATATTGGACAGAGCGTGTAGACTAGCAGACACGTATCCATACTGAAATTGTCAGGCACATAAATTCTTTTGATCATTTTTATAGATAAGCATAAAGTATATTCTAAACCACATTACAAGCATCAAATAATGACAGAAAAACGCACTTCATGAGCATAGACCAAGAAACAAATCCTTAGAAAGCTAATCTGATATTAAATTTTTTTCTTTCATCTTTTGTTCGTGCATACATCTCTTGGTTGTATTTTGGGAGGAAAAGAAGCCAATCACAATTTGCACAGAGCAAATCATGAACATGACCCAGGTTAGGCAACAAGATCAAAACTATATCTACAAATATGCAATTTCTGTCTTCATCTGGGGAGTAATTTTCATTATATTTGTTCTCATTACATGAGTGTAGCATTTGTGCTTCCAAGTCTTTATTCCTGCTTTAAGCCTGGCAGGACTTTTAATCAGAAAAACAAACATAGTGAACATGATTCGTGCTTCCACATATTCACTATGGTTGTGTTAATGACAACGTCCTAGACGATGTGGGCTCCACGCCCTCTATTTGCAGGACCAGAGCATGTGCTTTTTTCCGGGGAAGGAATTGCTAGAATCACTGACATGAGTCCAGTGGAACAAACAGGATGGAGACCCTTGCTCTTACACCCTTATTTAACAATCTATTTGTGGGGTGAAAGGGTCAAGGGCGTGGGGGGCGGGGAGGGTTGGGACATGGGGATGAACGAAGCACTGAGACAGCGTGAAACCTTTAGGCTGCCGATCCTTTACTTTCCCCCTCGCGTGTGACACTAGGGACACGCTGGCAGGATTTTGCTCATTTTCTCGCTTAAAGGCAGCCACTACCGGCTGGGGCCGGGCCGCAGCTCCTCCCTGCTGCCGCTGCGGGCACCCCGCGGTTGTGTTGCGGCGCGGCCTCCCCGTGCCCTGAGGCGGCGGCGGCGGCGGGGGCCCGCTAGGGGCACGGCTGGGTCTCGCACGGCGCCCGCCGCCCGCTCCACCTGCGGCCCGGCCCGCCCGCCGGCCCCTCGCAACGCCGCAGCCCCCGGCCCCGTCAGGAAAAAGCACCCCTCGCCTCCCTCCTCCCTCCGCTGCTAATGAGGGGAACGGCCAGGGGAGGGGGGCGCAAATGATCTTAAAAGAGAGGCAGAAAATGACCGCGGGCAGCCGCCACGAGGCGGGTTTTGTTCGGCCGCTCTGGCAGTAAACTCATGTAATCTGCAGTCATTAGCATAATCTTCAAAGATCTTTAGGGGGATAATCTTTAAAATGCCTGAGGTGCTCGCTTATGAGGCTCCTAAATAGGATATCGTCGTAGCACCGGCGATGCCCTTTGAGGTGTCTTTCTTGGGATTCGAGGGGTTCCTCTCCGCCTTCTGCTGCGGCGGACAATAATGTGATCTCCGCCTGGATGGGGGTCAGGAGAGCACTGCGGCGCTGAACCTCAGACCTGCTCTCCGGCGGGCTTTTAATTTACGAGGGAGAAAGGCATGTATTTTACCTCGAAGTTTACTTTTCGTCAAGGGTAATTATCTCACTTGCATTTGAACTCTTCGGGGGACTAGAATGAGTTTCCAAGCATTCGATTCCCCCGCCTTAAATCTATAGCTCTTTTGTGTGAACATCCAGAGCTCTGGAAATGAACAACCCAACCCGCGGTTTGCAGAAATGTTCATTGCACTGAAGGGCGTGTTCGGAGAACACAAACAGCACCCACAGATAGTTGCCAAGGGCACCTAATACATCTTTGCATTACGCCTTGAACCAGCCTGCCCGTATCTCCGAGTTTTTATTGCACGGATCATAAATGATTGTAAAGTCTGCAAATCTTTCATGAAACCCTGGCAATTAATAGTTTAGCCAGGGAACCTCTGTTAGAAAACAGAGTCTCTAATACAGCCCCTGAAATCGGTTCATAGCCGCGTGCTGCTAGCGTAATCTGACGATTCACAGTTATAATGTTTATAGCTTTTCTTTTTCTTTTGAACAATGCACTTTTTCTCTCACTGTTTTTCGAGGCAACAAAACGCAGAAACTTTAATTAGTACCAGAATTTCAGGTGCTCTCTGATCAGGAGGAGGGGGAACTTGAACACTTGGTGCCAGTACCTGCAAAATTAGACCGCGTTTCCCATTTATTTTTTCAGGTAACCACATAAAACTATCCGTTTCTTTAAACCAGTTTGGTCCTGATCGTTTCCTGTATTGCGCTTTTAAAGCCAAGAGTACCCTGTGACCCTAAGTGACTGTACTTCCCGGCAGCCGTTTAGATGGTTTTTGAAGGCACGTTGGGGTCCTTTATCAATTATTCGTGATAACAAAGGACGGGCGCTTGCCTGAAGATGGGAAAGTTTTTCAAGAGAAGCTCCTGCGAGGAGAGAAGTGCCCAATTCCCCATAAATGATTTACGAAGGATGGATCAGTAACAGTGAAAAAGCAGCCCAGAGAGGGAGAGAGGGCACACAAACAGTTGCTTCACCCGCGGGTTAATGATACAGGAACGAAGCGAGCGGAGACCGGGCGGGTTGCCGCGATGGACGGCCGCCCGTTTCCGACCCCAGCCCCTGCCCCGGCGCCCGCAGAGGCAGCTCCGCCAGCTCCCCTTGTTTTCTCCACAAATAAAATGCCTGGCGAGGGGTTGACAAACGCTGCTGGGAGCAGATCGGGAAGGGCAGACCCTCGCAGATGTTGCCTGCGGGAGCGTGCCGGGCTACCCGCCCGGGGTGCGGGTCGCCGGCCCCGCTGGGACAAGGGGGCTGAGCCGGCGGCCGCACCCGGCGGGCAGCCGCCCAGCAGGTGTCTGCGGCCACAGCCAGAGGCAGCCAAGTGATTAGAGGGGCTTCTGCAAATTGGCACGGAGACTATACTGTCCGGGGCTTCCTCTTTGAGGTCAACGCCTGGAAATATTCGTTATCTCCTCTGTAAAAGGCTACGTGGATTTCCTTCCGTCCGTTTCCCAGCACCGTCTCCCAGCCCTGCTCCCTGGGGTGTATCGGAGAGAGAGGTGGTGAGCAAAAGGGGCATCTCCTGCCGCTGATGGCCCAGCTGGTGCTTTCAGGGATCCCGGGCAGAGGGTCCCCGCCACTGCCCTAGTGTCTTGGTGCTCCATCCTCAACAGAGGGGGGGATGATTGGAATCACCCCGGAGGGAAACGGGAAGGGCTCCCGGCCAAGGGCGCCTGGGCAGCTTACGGCTACTGCGGCTCTTTGGGCGGTCGCATGGTTTCATCGTGGAGGTGACATGTGAAAATGCTGCTTCAGAGGTAGCACTCGCGGCGAGATGACCGTCAAGAGACTCTATGCTGCCCCCCACTCTTCCTCAAAAACGTTGTTGATAACTAAAAGAGGCAACCACTTCATAAAAAGCATTTACGGAGACGCTGAAGTCGAAATGAAAACCACTAGTTACATTAAGGTTAAATCAAACGTGGCCTTATGTGATGAGAAATAGGCGCGAATATTCCCCTCACAGGAAAAAAATTCCATTTACTCTTCTGCAAGCTATTTGCTTTAGGCACGAAGCAGTACCTTTCCCGCAGAAAGAATAATAATAACCTTTGTATACGCTGAAGGGATTGGAATCAAAATGTCCTGACGCCCCCTCCATCAAAACTACCTGCATCCAGATGCAAGTGTAGAAATACAGTGGCTACAGATGACCACATGGCTTGAACGTGTTAACTTTATTCGAATTAAAACAGCAAAGAAACTCCAACAGATCCTCGTTATTCATCTAAGAAAACTGGTTATTAGCTCCCGGCATATGGCCGAGATTCTTAGAAAAGAGGTAAAAAACAACCCTCCCGTAAGTGACAGTCACTTTTTAAGCCGGCTGTTTGTGCCTGCGGATTGCTCTGAGGCGCGCTGGAGCCAGCAGCAGTAACGTTTATTTCATTGTCAGTGCTGCCCTTGCCTGCAGTATTTTATCTGCGGCAGGAGATGGGCAAGAACACCTCAGGAACAAGTCTTCCTCGGCCACTTTTATTGGCCTTTTAAAAACCGCCTTTGAAATTACACCGGAGGGCTTTAGATGTATTTACACCTTCCTTGTGGCTATCTGAGCAATTATTTCCAGTGATTATTAGTGTTTCGTAATGGGGGGGAATTGTCAAGGAAAATTCTCCTTGTTCCGTCCAAGGGACAATCGAAAGCCCCTAGAAATTAGATCCAGAGTTTTGACGGGCAAACTCTGGAAATGAGGAATTGGCCATCTTAACGAGATCCAACAGCATGGCAAGGTACCACCGGTAAGAAAGCAGAGGAAACCCGCTGATCTCCTCGCTGGGGAAACCAATCAATCACCGGCCGCTTTCAGAGACTGGAGGAAGACAACATTTTTCATATTTTTTTTCCCAACCTCCTTCCTGTGTAGAGCCCGTGCAGTCCCTCTCCCGTGAGAGCGTCGTTAAATCACTGCCACGGGTGTGCGGGTCCAGGAGTCAGGCGCGTTCACGCGCCCACGGCGAGGCAGTCGCTTCCTACGGGGACTTTTATCACTCTTATATGGGAACTTCTGCCAAATAGCCTCCCTTTAAGCCGCCGAGGAGGCCCCTCCGGATAATATTTGGAGTGGCAAGACGTTGCCTTGAATTCTTTCCCTTCTTCCTGATGCCTCCGTGGGAGTGAGCCAGTGGTATCATAGGCAAGGCGTTAATTATTGCTTCGAGACAGTGAATGTTTAATGTCTGAAAACAATGGCAATTATTATGTTATAAACACTTCCTTGTGTCACGACCTTCCCGGCGCTAAGAGGCCGGCAAAGTGTCTCTAGCGCAGGGAACACCGAGTTTGCAGTGGAACCCCATATTTGGTCCCACTTCTTTACATAGCTAGGCACCGAACTAATGAGGGGGAGCGTCTTTTCTCTCGTGGCAATTTCAGTGGCGCAAAAAGAGAGATACCGGGAGGGGAACACCTGAGGTTTGGGCGCCCGCAAATCTGTGGCTGCCAAGCACCGTGGGGCGCTGAGGACCGCGGGTGGGGGGATGCGGGGACGGCCCTGCGGACGGAGCTCGCCGTTCGCTCGAGCCCTGTAGGGCGCCCAGGGTTGCCTCCCGAGGCAGAACAGGGCGGCCCGGGGGATATTTCCACGCCCTTGGCACAGAAGCAGCGGCAGCGTGGCGGGGTACGGCCAGGGGAGCAGGGCACCGGCCCCTCCCCGTCCGGCGGCCGGGGCGCTGCGCGGAGCCAGCCGGAGGCAGCAGGGCGGGGGCAAGCCCCGCCGCAACCCCCGCGGGGCCGGGCCGGGCCGGGCCGGGCCGTGCGGGGAGCGCCGGGCCCGCCCGCCGGCGGGGCGCGGGCGGCGCAGGGCCAGTGCTGGCGCGGGGCAGCAGCTTTCAGTTTTCATTGAGGCCGCTGGTTACTGTTTAACGTCCCCACCCACGTTTCAGTTTGTTTAGTAAATCGATCTGATGCTGGGGCTGAGGCTGCTGCCCTGTCGCCATTGAGCAAAGTTAATTCCCCCACACACAAACTCTCTCTCCTCCTCTTTCCCGCTTCAGCTATGGGTGAGGACGGTGTCACCCCACCAAACAAGTCGCGCAGCCACGCGCCGGCGACGTCCGCGGGGAGCCGCAGGCAGCGCCGCGGAGCGCGAGCAGCCAGTTTGGGGGGATTTTATTTTATTTCATACGTTCCTTTTTATTTATTTATTTATTTTAAATTCGCCTGGTCACGTGTCCCTGTTGTCGGCGCCCGGGGCGCTGCGGGGAAAGGCACCGCACACGGCGCAGCCCGGGCCCCGGGGCGGGGTGTGTGTGCGTGTCCGTGTCTGCGTGTCCGTGTGTCGTGTCCGTGTCCCGGCCTCCAGGGTCTGGCGCAGCCCAGCGCCGACCCTGCTGCCCCTGCCCCGCCACCGGCCGCATGGCTGCCTGGCGCTGTGCTGGCATTTGTGATTCCCCAGTAGCCGAAGTCACTGCTTTGCGCCGGGCTTAGGAGCATTTCCTAAAGGCTTTTTTGGTTTTGCCTCTCTTATTGATTTCTCCGCCCCCGCCCTCGTGGTCACCTGTGCAGCAGATGGGTTTGTTATTGCAGGGCTGTGGTAACAGCACTTGGCCAGGGCTGGACACTTTGGTAGAGAAAACCAAAAATACTTTAAGGAAAAGTAATTCAAAAAGAAAAATTCAAACATGAAACAAGAAAAGTAATACGAGGGTAAGTTTTGAAGACAGGTCCAGCTTTTACAGTGCTGCAGGTGCACTGCTTACAGCATACTTACAGGGTACTTTTAATCATAGAATCATAGAATCAGCTGGGTTGGAAGGGACCTCCGAGATCATCAAGTCCAACCCTTGATCCACTATGGCCTGGTCACATCCTGGGTTGGGACTGGGAATGCTGGAAACACCTGTGAACCCAGGGACTGTGCAGGAAAGCTTTACAGGAGGGAAAGGCGGGTCTGGGGGGATGTGTGGGATCCATGAAAGCCAACTTCTAGCTGTTGGACCTCTGAGTTGAACATCTGTCCCCGTACACTGCAATGGGAGATACAGTCAAGCATTTTGAAAAGCAGACAGTAGGTTGCAATGATACTAAAATTTAAAGCAACTTTTAAAGTGACAGTGAATCGTATTCCATAGTAAACTATGGCTGTGTTAAATTGGACCTTCCCTTGTGTAGACCTTTTCTTGTACAGTGCTGCACATGCACAGTATATCAAAATACTGTGATTTCTCATCCATATTACAAAGGTAGTGAAGAAATTTAAAGTAGCATCTTTGTTAATTGGTGCCGAGTTTGTTAAAATTGAGTTAGTAAGACTTAGTATGCTGCACAACTTTCAAAACTCTTGAGTCTCTGGTGCGACTCTTTCTGAAGAAAACTATGAAGTGTTATGTTATTTCCCTTATTCCCTAAGAAGTTCTTGCATCTTATGTAGGAGACATATTAAATGTATCTATGCAGGTGGTTTTCGTGTATTCTGAATGCTGTTCTGGGGATTTGTTTTCCTCTTTCCTTCTTATAGTCATATGATAAGAGGAAAAGGGAGAAAATGTTTAGTGGTAGTTTCAACCTCTGAAGCATTGTGAAAAAAAAAAAATTAAAAGTGTTATTTTCATTGTCCAGTACTCTGTGCCCTGTCCCTCTCTCTCTTACCGAAGGTCACCAGGCTGCCGAAGTCTCACTTCATACATATGTTTTAAAACAACCCAACAGCCAGGTGTAGGACAGGATCAGGATGCTGTTATTTTGTTTACAGAGTTACCTTTGATTTTAACAGCTAACATATTTGGACTCATTTCCCAGAATACAACCCTTGTGTTTCCTTAACATAAAATGTAACTTTCTCTGCCTCATATAACCAGAGGAATGTCTCTATTCCAAAATTTTTGTACTTAGTTGCAGTAGTGTAAAACGAGCAATGCAGAGGTCGAGTATACATACTCTTAGGCAGTGTATTGGGAGCAGCTTTGGGTGACATGGAGTTTCCACTTCCTTCTATCCTGCCTCCCCACCATGGAAGAATCCATGAGGTAAAGTGAGAAAAATGGGTTTCCTTTTGCCTGGCTATAATGGCCAGTTCCTTGGATGGCCAAGTGATGTTTGCTGCTAATTTGTGCATATAGTTAAATAATTTCTGGGCCAATTTCTTAACAGAAGTGCTCTAGTATAAATACATCTTTGCTGCTGCTTTTCCTCAAGATACAGCCTACTAATGCTTGATCAAGTTTGAATACCTGAATCAAATCCTGTTTGATTCTACAGAGTTTGCCAAAACTGTACAGTAGTGCGCGAACAGAACTCAGTCCTTGTGCTTGACATTGCTGCTGTTTCAAACTTTGTGGCAGTATTTATATCATGGGCATATGGACTCAATACTACATGAGGTTGCCCATCTGTTAACCTTTGGCAGAAAAATGGGGTCTAGCATGTCATCAGTGTTATCTACAAGTCTGCGTCATGTAAGTTAATTTCCACTGGCTACAAGAAACAAAACATTACTTAAAATAATATTAATTCTTCTTAGCAGGTCATTAATTAAAAGAAGCTTCCTAAAATAAATTCAAAACTAGTAATGTGGTAACCCATGTGATGGAAAAAAAATCAACTTTTTCTTTGTTCGGGAATTGAGTCTATTATAACAAACAAATTCATGGCAGATTTAAGATTGCATTGTTGGTACAGGGGGGTTCTGAGCTGAGCAGAACAGCTGCTTTTGCATCTGTGAGGTAGCAGGGGCAATGTGCTTCATATATTAATTGATAAACAGACTCTTTCAATATGGGGATCTCACTACCTCACTTTTCAGTGATTTCAAAGACCCGTTTCTTACTTGTAAGCTTTGAAATATTATCTGATTTATTTGGTTTTGGGTTTTTTTCATGTAATCAAGATGTGTAGTTCTTCAGAAGTCTTCAATTTCTGTGTTTAAAAATTAATATTAAGCTTGAAAATTAGTTTGATTTGCCTACGTTGTGTCAGGTAGATAGGAGGTATGTCATATTAGATTATTCTGGTAATGTAGATTGGTAACATAGACTGCTTTAGAATATAAATAAAGGTTTTATTTTTATGGTAAAAAACCTGTTGTGTGTGGTAATATATTCTGTAATAAAATTTAATTTCTCAATGAAAGTATCAGTGCAACATAAAAGAATGTAAGGTTGAAGAAAGGCAAGGTTCTTAGGTTTTAATGGATCTTAATGAATGATGCATTATATATCATGATGAGAAAATATGGAAAATACTTTTCAAACAGATTAAGATGTTTGAATGTCTTGCAACAGCTTTGATTGAATCAAATATTTTTCATTTCAAATTCTCAATTTTAAAACAGCACACTCTAAAAATCAGGTCAGAATGCTGTGTGTAATGTCAGAACTGAGATCTATCAAACTGAAAGGCTCCAACAACATTTTCAAACCTTTCTCAATTGTCAATTTAAGTTAATTGAAAATGAAAGGTCTCGCTTTCAGGATTGGGCCATTTAAATAGAAGCCTGCTGCTTTCATTTTGTAGAAGGGCAATCTCCCTCCACATACGTGTTTTTAAAAGGTTCATTCATAATTCTCTCTTCACACTTCTATTGGAAATGACAGAATTCATTATTTTGAGTTCTTGAACTATTTTTCTGCAACTTGGGTGATGAATTGTATGAGATCTAGTTCATAACGTGGCATGGCAACCCACAAGATTTAAAATTCTCAAGGCTCGATTTGTCTCTCTCTGGCACTCTGCTGGTCCAGGCAAGGGAAGCTTCTGTGTGCATCTGCTGCCTCTTATAGAGCAGGAGATTGGGATTTTTTTATTTAATACTGATCAAGAAAAAAACTCGCACCCTTGCTTGGTAATTCACTAGAGGTATCCAGGCAACAAGGACATACATTACAGTCAGCAGTATACAAGGTGAGAATTTTCCTTGCCTGCTGTTTATCTGGGAATACAACTGCAATAGACCTATACAAACAGCACTGTTTCCACTGTCTATTTCTTGCATGTAGTTTGCCTGTAGACTTCTGGTTTTTTATTTATATTTAGCACTCTGATGGAAAAGGATTTCTTGATGTGTATCTATTCCTGCTCAAATACAGGAATTCGGCTCAGGTGGGGGAGCAGAACAGAGCCTCCATGAAATGACAAATACAACTCAGCTTGCAATTGATGGTACATCTGTGGCCATGCTGCAATGAGAATCCTGTTTTTGAGGGTCATTTTTGTATGAGGTTGCTAGGCTACACCAGCCTGGGTTGTATTTGGCTGAGACAGTAGAGATGTTCACCAGCTACTTGCTAACTAAAATAAACCTCACTGGCAGAAAGTTAGAGTGATTGAGTTGCCCTTTTTCTTTGTTAAATAAAACATTTTTTCGTTAACTGCCAACATGTATCAACGCTGGGCACTGAGTGGGACCAGTTCGTACTCAGAGCTGGTCCAGATGTTTGAAGATTTCTCACTATAGCGAGAAATTGTGCCTCCCACAGCACACTCCCTTCCTTTCTTCCTTCCTTCCTTCCTCCCTTCCTTCCTTCCTCCCTTCCTCCCTTCCTTCCTTTTTCTTTCTTTTTTCTCTTTTTCTTTCTTTCATTCTTTTTCTTTCTCTCTCTCTCTTTCTTTCTTCTTTCCTTCCTTCTTTCTTTCTTTCGTGGATGGCTATGATGATAAAGATGATTCTTATTGAGACCACCTGTTTTAGAATCACAGCCTAAAGTGTCTTGCAGACAGTCTTATGCCCTTCAGGATAATAATGTTCATTCCTTTTGCAAGGAAATGCCAGACTGACATTATCTTAGCTCACGAAATTGCCTCAGTAAAGGTCTAGACGCTACTCAGAGAAGTGAAATGGGTGACCATGCTGTGACTGCACGTTAATACACACTCCTTGTCCTCTCTCGGCCCCTAACAGGTGTAGTCAGGTGTTAGCTTGTACTTGCTGTTTTACTTCCAAGGATAAGATTGTGATTTTGGAAATTGGTAGGATTTTCTCACCACGTGGATAAATACTTCACCTGATTATTACTGCTTACTCCCAAATACTAAACAAGTTGAAAACAGTCTTTTCCGCTGGACTGTTTGGTAGCACACAGTGACCCAATTAGGTGGGATAGAGATGCCATACATTGGCTGCATGTGGAGTTTCGTATGGTTTCTGGGCAGTTACCCTTTGATTCACATTTCTTTTGTCCTCACAAAAATGGAAGTAGGCTTGCAAAGGAGAAAGTAACGCGCCGCTTTTACTGTTGCTTCTGATTTTGGTAGTAGACACTATCTACATAATAGGTATGTATTATTTAATATTGTTCTTGCCTTTCATGAGAACGGTGATGGTCCTGACTTTCATGTCCAAATCCAAAGCATTTTCAAAATATTTACATTTTTAAAGAGGCTATAATGTCTTCCGAGCCTCTTATTCTCATGCTTGACGCTCATGCTTTAGAGTGTCTTAAACTGTATTCCTGTTTATAACTTTCTTTTTTGTCTTTTTATCTATATGAGATTCAGTGACTCTTTTTGTATTAATATTGAACATGCAATTTTAATGAGACTTAGAGGCAATGCTTTTTAATTTATTTCAGTTTTGAAGAGCCAGAACTTACCCCGACATAAGTTTAAGGCAGAACTTTAGATTTGATCATAGTAATATGAATAGTTTTGCCTATGATCATAAGAGGGAAAAAATGCAAAGAAAAGCACTGATTTAATATGAGATTTATATTACTATGCCTAATTTCAGAATCTTCTAGATAAATTATAGGGATACAAACTAGTCCCTTTAAAAGTTTGGTGCTGACACCCAAGCTTGCATGGAAAACCACATCATTATATCAAAGATGAAACACTATCTGCAAAAATAAAAATAAAAGGAAGCTTCCACTGGAAGTTCCCCGAAGAGCAAAAGGTAGCCTCAGGATTAGCAGAAAGAAGTTTTAGTTGTAAAAATTCAGAATTCCAAAATTCATTAAGTTGATTTCAAGTGTATTAGGCTAGGGTTGTGAGTGGGTTTTTTTTTCTTTGTTTGTTGGTTATGGCTTTTGTCTTTTAAAGTAAGCCAAGATGAAAAGAAATTATCTCAAATAAAGAAGTACTTTACAGGGTCTGTATCTCCTTAACTACTGTTATATAGTATTGAGAGTAAAACATAAGAAGGATGAACCAAAGCCGCTGTGCCCAGGAATTTACAATTTGTACTACTTTTAAAAATGTAGGTGCATTCTGTAGTTCAGAGAACACAGTCTGGTTTGAGCTTTTGGATTAATTTAAGGTCCGTCTCCTCAGCCAGATTTTTCAGGCTTCATTCAGATGTCCTTGTTTGCACATAAGAGCCAAGAGAAACAGTGCGGGTTCACGGATGCAGGCCGATGCATTTTGCTTCCATTCTAAGACTCAGCTGAAAAAAATAAGGCAGCATGAGGCATTAGCACCTCTTGCTTCTCTACTTAATCTCCCAGCTGTCCTAAAGCTCATTGTCTCCATAACACAGGTGCCAGGATTAATACATATGCTTGGCCCCAGTCAAGATAGTTGTTTAGTTGGCTAAATACAGGGATGTGCGCGTTGGTCGAGTGGATGTTGAAGGTCTGTGGCTGAAGTCTGCATATGTGCCTGCCTCTGCTGTCCTCATTGAAAAGAACAGTCAACAAAATCAGTAATTTCTTTTCTTGCTAAGAAGAGTGAGCTGACTAGTAGGTATTTAATGGTAAGGAGGTATATAATGATAGGGATATTTGTTTGCTTAAAAATTTACGGAGGGCAACTCATTTCTCATACTTAACATCTCGTTGGTTAGAGGTAAATAGAAGAAGCAACTCCACTAATGTAATCTTTCCAGTAGCAAGTCCATAGAGATCTTTTTAATAATGAAGTAAAACTTGGAAACTTTCAATTAATAGGCTTATATTTCAAGGGCAAGGAAATGTTAAGCAGTTTGTACTCTCTAGATGAGAGAGGGACTGAAATTTTAACGGAAATTTTACCGTGAGTTTTGATAGTACTTAATGTGGAGTTTTTGTCTTATTTTAATCCAGTAGGTCAAGTAATTTATTTCCCTAGATGAATTCGAAGCTGAAAGAGGGTAAAAAATGAAAGATGTTCTCAATGATAATTCTCAAGATTCTATGGTACCAGAGAGCGTAAAGGATTATTCTGAAATTAATATACATGTATGAACTGCAAAACTTTGGCCGGTAGAAAATGAACACAGCTTTGAATGGCCTGAAGAAAATATCTGTGGGATTGCAGCAAATTTGTAACCCTTTATGATTGGTCTTCTTATGCATCTAGTAGCTTTGAATTTGTAAGTCGGATCTCTTGCTTTCTGTAAAAGGATGAAAAGCGGCATTGTGAGCAGTTCAAGCAAACAAAGTGCTTGTTAAACCTCAGCCATGTAGTGAAGGTCATAAAGAAAAAACTCTCTTAGTACATAAGTATTTTATTAGCTGGACAAAGTAGCATACTTAAAAAGTTGTCGAGAAGCTGCTGTTTAGAACATAATGGCCTATCAGACACAGAAAGACAGCATGCTTTCAGAAGTTCCTATGAAAACAGCTTCTTTGTCTGCTTTTTCTGGTAATATTAGGAGGTCAAAGTAATAGATTTTTTTTTTCCAGTTTAAGCACTCTGCTCTACCTCAAACCAGTACAATTGGAAACAGAAACTTTGGGGAACCCTGGCATCAACCCACTAATGGTTTAAAACCCAGGAACATGGATTATGTGGTGCACTTCTCCCCAAAGGATACATCTGTCCACCAAAGTGCAGCTTGTAATCCTGGAAAATCAAAGATACTCAATTGTTCTTAACTAGGTAAAGAATTCAACATGTCCTATAATCCTTGATAAGTCAAGATATATTTTTTCTGACCCTAGAGTAGAACTGTAACAGGAGCTTGTGTATGTACAAGGATATTTTCTTACTGGGAGTGCTGAGAGCTACTTATAGTGTATTTCTTTACGTTTTTAGGTACAGCATTTGGAGATATATATGTTTTCTGTATCGACAAATCATACAACTCTGCAAGTTGCTTGTCTTCTTGTCCTGATAAAAAACATGTAATGTTCTTATTAGTATGTGACATAGTTAGATTCCTGTTGAAAATCAATAATCTTCCCATAAAGCAAGTCTTACATCCTTTCTTAAATTCATTTAGAATCATTTTGTATGCCTCATTAGCCTTGTAATTTAGGAAAGAATAAAAGAAAAAGAAAACCAACCAGCCACCTAATATTAAACAGTGTATGTAATTTAATTTTTCCAACCAAAGGGGATGTTTATGACACTAAATATATCTACTAGTCTATAAATACCTGTGTTTATAGTTGAACAGAGCAGTGGTTCTCAAACCGCTCCATCAGACACTTAATGATAATACACAGTGTGCCGTAGGTAGTATTATGCCACTGCTACCTTTTTTCTTTCTTTCATCTGCTACAGTGCTGTCATGGAAACTAAATGTACCAGATTGAATGAATTCCTAAAATTCCTAAAATTCCATTATTAGAAAGTGGATGGTCAATGTGAATAAATACAGAAATTGTTTTAAAGACAGGCCCTAGACTTAAGCACAGTTGACATTTAAAGCAAAAGGTATTAAATTCCTGAAAGACACCATACAATACAGAAGAATATTGTTGACTTCTATATAAAACTTTCAGGGAGTGTATCTGAAGTTCCTTGAGCAGACTATGGTGCAAGAAAGATTCAGTAGCTTTTATACATAGTTAGCAACCTTTAATGACACCAAATCTTTGGAGTTCCTTGTAATGACCCCTTGAAATTACACCAAATGAAATAAATGGGACGGGGTTGATGATGACCTACAGAAAAAAACCCAAAGGCATTATTTGAGTTAGGAAATATATTGAATGTCATATGTAATGAATATGTGAAAAAATAACATTCGCCATTTATAAGTACAGTGACACCTACTTTATCGAGTGGTAAAATGTGCAGTAATACCAAAGCAAATGCAGCTGCAATAGACATAGTTTTAAGAAGAAAATGAAAAGCGTTTAACAGCTGCTTTATTAAACAATTCTTATTTTTTATAAAGTAGATATACTTTATATATTTATATTTATTTCCAACCTGCAGTCAGTGTTCAGGAATTTTGAATTAAGCAAACTCTTTATCTTAAATTTGTCTTTTAACAAGAGTCTCCACCAAAATAAAGGGAAAACCAATAAAGTTTTCAATAGTTTGTTAGGTTTTTTAAGTATTTTTTTTTTTGTTTAATAGATCCTTAAAATAATATTTAAAATAAAATTGGAATAAATGATTGAGTAGTCTAAGTCTTGATCGACACGTTTTTTCAGTTTCTAGGAATTTCACTTGGAACACCTTGGAATGACGTCCCACATGTGAGAACCTTATTGTAGACTGTTACTTAAATAAAAAATTAACGTTTAGCAGCTACGTTAAGCAACAGAATTGGTTGTAATGAAGGAAAGAATCCCACACATTTTAAATTTCCTAAGCAGTTTCTTCATGCCCGTTGATGCCTGTTGATTGAGCCTGAATGCCTATTCTGTTAATTTCAAACTTTCTACATGTGTCTCTAAAGAAGAACAACTATGCATATTTTTATTTAAGAAAATTGTAGATTTTTTAACCTCTGTGAAGTTGAAGCTTGACTTTTCTCGCTATATGTTTTTCCCCTTTTTAGTACAGCTGTGCAATTCCATCAGAATTGCCTTGCTGTAACTGAATGAAATGTGAGAAAGTTATTTATAGACATTAGCATTAATAATTAAAAAATAGGATGCAAAGATTTTTTTTTCTGAATAAGGTCTGATTATATATGCCTTGGGGTTTTGTGTGTGTGTGTTTGGGAGTTTATTTGGCTTTTTTTTTTCTTTTTCTTTTGTTTGTCTTTTGAGTAGCCTACCAGCTTTTGCTAAAGATACAAGTTGTCAGGGTATTAAATGTAGCCTTGTTGGTGGACAGTCGCAGCATGAAAAAAATGTGGCATGGCATCTTCTTCTTGCATTACTGTAGATTTCTTACGAGCAAATTCTTTGGAGAGAGAGGGGGCTGATCTTGGAGGAAATTTATTCTTATTATTGTAACTTTTTCTTGGGTGAGAAGCAGGATCATCATTCTGTGTGTTATGGGCACGGATCATAGTCTGTACATCTGTAGTATGGGAGAGCTTGGCTTTAGGGAAGAAAGAGATGTAGCTGAATTGAAAACAGATGAAAATCAAGAGGAGGAATTCGGTAAAGATGTGTATAGGATGTATTTTCAAGAGCTTTGTTCTCCCATCTCAGGTTTGGAAGGGATGAAGTGAAGTGACTGGCCTCCAGCACCTGGAGTTGCTATGGCTAGGAAAATCACAGTTCAGACATCAGTCATAACAACTGCTGAAGATGGTTGGACTTTTAGGTGGAAGTATCTTTGAAAAAGGGCAGGTCTGCAAAACTTTCCATTGCTAGGTCTGGGATTCTGAGTAAGGTGTTGTTCACAAAGTATTTGGAGAAAAAGAGCACATTCTAGCTGTGTACCAAGGACATTTTTATATACAGAGAATGTTTTGGGAATCAGCAGGCTGTTTGCAACCAGATGAGATACAGGGGGAGAAAAAGCGGATTGATGCTGAAATTATGAAATATGGAAACAGTTGAGAAAGAGCAGAAAGAAGAGGTAAATAATGAAAGAAATGCTTTGTTTTGGCACATCTCGGGCTTTGGTGTTTCAAGCCACAAGGAAGCATAGAACTCACTTGAACAGCAGGGGCAAAGGAGACGGAGCCCTGTTAGTAAGTCTTTAAGTGTCTAGAAATAAGCATCACTGGAACTGCTTTGATGGTTGAGATTATAGGTGACTGATGACCTCAAGTTCAATGCTTAGGACATAGTAAGGTGATGACCTGGGAGAGAAGACAGAGGGCTCAGAACTGACCCTTGCAATAGTCCTTAAGGGAAAGATTCTCTGCTTAGATAAAAGCAAGACATTGAGGTATGAAAAATCATTATTTTCCAGACAAAGTAGTAGCACTAGATTTAGGTTACAAAGACAGTGAGAGAGCTGAGGAATTAGAGAAATGCGTATGCATTACAAGGTTCGTATACATATGCGTGTTCGAGGCTCGCTTTTAATATATTGCAGCTTGTCAAGTTCATTAATGTCTCGTTCTATACCCTATGCACTCTTACGGAATCACGTCAGAGTAAACCTGATAAGAAGGAGGTACTACCCAGAAAAGTCAGAAAAAATGCTAGCAATTTTTCACTGCAGCCTAACATTTGAAAAGCTGAAGCTGAAAAAGTGAAAAATAGCTTTATTAATAACATTTCCTATTTGCAGCTGAATAAGGAATTTCAAATACAACTTTCCAACAAAATTAAACCATTTTAATAGTCACAGAGATTTTAGGAACATTGGTATCAATATGCTAATATTAGTACGTTACTGCTATCATGTGACATGTGTGAATATTTGCATCAGTTCTGCACGCTATTTTGGAATTCTCTGCTGACCAAACTTCAGTTAATTGAGTTATGCCAATTTAAAAAATCACTGTGATAGAAGGTAAAATGAATTTGATAATTTTCATTAAACATATTTTCATTGTGTGAAGCTATTTTCTTAATTCAGTGATAACTCCCTTTGCATTTTGTTCCATTGAGACAATTTTATGGACTTACCTAGCTTGTACCTCAGCAGTGGAACAGTATGAATACAAACAATTGCTTATTCTTCATTGCAAAAATTTCTTACAGCCACTATATGACAAAGTATTTTCTAACTGTAGAGAATCTTAATTTATCCTTTGCTCAGTCCTTTTAACGTTAACTCACAGTTCGTGTATAAATATCTGCTACATAAATGCTTTATTTTTGGTGTTTTCCAGATATTTGTTCAAAGGAAAAGCTTCATAATCCAGTCCTGTGAGTTACAGCTATTACAACTTACTTGGAGAAGCTTTAGCAGGTGGTACTCTATACAAAGCTATTAAATTCATATCAACAGAAGAAAAATGCATAGAGAGTTGAAGGCAGAAATTGCAAAGCTTTTAAGAGGCAGTATAAGAAAATGCAATAAATGTCCTAAATTCTGAAACAAAAAGAAATTTGTTCGTAAGAGTTTTTTCAACTCTGATATCCTCTGCAGCGCAGTTCTTTGTGCGAAGGTATAGCCGACGTAAAGGTTTTTCTTGCCTTCCTGGTCACTCAAGCTGTTAAATGGCTGAGAGAAAACTCAGATGAGCACGAAGGATTTCTCGGTGTTGCTATTACAGAAAATAATTACTATTTACAGTAATCATAGTTTAGCAGCAGTAATTCCACCAGATATGTGACAATCTGTGTCCCCAGTTAACTGAACGATAAAATTTCAGCTGTTTGTATTTCATCTGAAAATCACTTAAGATCAAGAAGTGTATTTCAGCCAAATCTGTGATTAACATTGACACTCCAGTGTGCCTGAAAGGAGGTCTTGTTTTTATTAACACTTTCTCATTTGGCAACGAGAGAGGTGATAGCACCTTCCCGTGGTTCAGGTTTACTTGATGAAGCAAAATAACTCGCGGACCTTGTGAGAATGGGACTCCTAGGATTGGTTGTGGTCCACTTTCTCATTTGTGATTTTCTCTTTTTCATTTTGTTTGAGATTGAATTTGAGAGAGAGCTTTGTTCCGGACAGTAGTTTATGGCAGTGGGCTGAAGAGATGAGATTTCACTGAATCATAGAACGAATACACAAAGAGAAAATATGTGAAAATTGAAATGACAAGGTAGAGTAGCTTGGTTGTTGAGGTAGATAAAAATAACTAGGTTCTCAGGGAAATGAGGTGGGGATTTTTTTCTTGAACTAGATTTAGTTTGAACAAGAACAGTTGAGATGGAAAACCTAGACACTATAAAAACTTGATAGAAACAACAAAAAAAATTTCATCCTGCTTTTTCTTGTAACTTTGTCTTGAAGTATCTGTAATGGTGTGATTTCAAAGAAAGCAAACTAGAGTCCAGCTATTGTCAATATAATGCTAAAAGACTAATAAATGGATTTGATTAGAGTGGATTTCTTTTTACTTTATTTACTATAACCAGGAAAATCTGTGTGTTCTGCCAGTTGGTTTTTTTTTTTTTGTTTTGTTTTTAAATCTATAATAATAGTATATTTATTTTACTTCCTTTGGAACCATTGTGGCAAGTTGTGACTGATCTAAGATGTGAAATACACCTTTGTGAACAGAGGAATAAAGCTGGCTTGATGCAGTCATGCTGTGGCATGACAGAGATGTGCTGGTTTGAGTTAGAAAAGCCAAGAGAGCTATCAGGGCTCTCCAATTTTCAAAAAAGTATCCCCTCCTCTGTCATGTGGCTGGAAGAGAGAGAATTATTTTTGCCTTTGATTAATAAGGAGTTAATTTCAGTAAAGCTTCTTGTAACTGTTCTACAAAGGCTCAGGGAGAAAGCAGTCAGCAGTAGCCTTGGTGGCTCACAGAGGAGTTTGCTGCACCCTAGGGAATGTGGAGCTTTGTCTCGAGCGGAACAAGCCAGGGCTAAACCCCCAAGCAGGAGAGTGTTTCCGACCTTTTTATGTTGTTGTTTTTAGTACCTAAAAAAAAAATCCATTAAAGTAAAATCTCCTTGACTTTGAACTTTCAAGGACTGTAATCAATTTGTCAGGATTTACCAATTTACTAAGGTTTTCTGGAGAAATGTGGGTTTTCATATTTGTTTGTTTGCTTTTCAGTTTCTATGTTACTTCCACTAGATCCCCATGCAGTATTGCATACAACTACCCTAGATAATTTTTTTTCACTCAACCAAAATTCTTACTCGGGCACAAAATAGCCACATTCTTATCCTAGTGCTTTCAGCTACCAATTACTTCACCAGTGAAGAATGCTTAACATAGTGTGACTGCACCGAGCTCTTACTTCTCCTGCATGAGCAAATACTGACACTTTACACTACAGTTTCACTCTTGTGTTTTGCTGCTGCATAAGTCTTATGCTTCCAGTTGCCTCAATTTACAAGTTTCTATGAAGCTGTGAAAACATATATGATGGGAAAGTTTAAAAGTCAGTAGCTTTATTTGATGATTTCTAACACCCTGCAGCTGAGGTTCAGAACAGACCCCCCAAACTGATCTGCACCATTGCTGTTTTTCATATATTACATTGATGCTTGTTGGCTTCACGAGGCTCAATGCCTTTTGCTACCATAATAAAAAGGTAGCCTTTGCTCTAGGATCTTTAGAACTTGCTAAAGTATTATCAGGAAAGTTAATATTTCTACTGCAGACCTAGCTTACACAGCCCTTTCCCTTCTTTATTTTCCAAAATAAATCAAATTGGACTACTTTTTCACAGGTGCAGTTTTCTGTCCAAGTCATGTTAGATTTTGAAAACTAGTTTACTCAATCCACTTTTTTTTTTCAGAATGACAATTTAAAAAGGAGGGAGAACTTTTAACTTTTTGAAAGTATTTTAATTTGTTGTTGTTGTTGTTGTTGTTGGATTTTTTGTCAACATTCCACACTTTGTATGTGTGTGTGTGTGTGTGTGTTTGTAAAATTAATTAGCTTTGAAACCTTTGAAAGTGCCAGTGCCTCTGTTTTGGGAAAGTTGATAGCTGGATGTTTGGTCACTTTAAGTAAATGTATAAGAGGAGGGTAATACATATATTTGACAGACAGTAGAATATAACCAAGACCTACAATATCTGATGTCTCTATATTAAATAGAAAAAACATGGAAAAATAGTCCGAAGTCATATTTTTTAATTTGCTGATGACATTTTACCAGTCCTGTCCCCCAACACTTCTTGCTGCCACGTGCTTAGGTGGGGTTTTATTTGATGTTTGTATGTAGCCCAAAAGAACTTGGGTGGAAGTGATTTTAAGTCCTCTAGGGACAGCTAGTTATTTGTTAAACAGCCAAGTGGGACTGCCAAGTTCTTTCCTTAAAAAACATGAAGTTAGTCTCCACAGTAAGAACAAAAGGGCGATTGAGCATACTTCATATGAGTGAGAAGAATGATTGTTGTTAAGAGATAAGTTGACTAGGGTAATACTTTCATTAAGTTCACATACTCATTCTTATGCAGTATAAACAGCATAGTTACAAACAGTCTAGTACCTTCCCTAAGTCTTCCTGTCCTTAGGAGAACACTGCTGCAGTTCAGGTTGCTCTTAGGAGGCTGAAAGCAACTGCCATGGTACTTTCAAAGACAGCGCATGGGATCCTTGGGAGGTACTGGTGAAGGACCATGACATTCACAGTAAATGGTTTCATCCAAGATAGCAGGTAATAAGCTAGACTGGAATGGTATTTTCAAGCATCCACCATCACCACAATTTTGTATCAACTATTTTTGATTAAGTACCTCCTGTTGTGTTTGACAGTTAAACCTTGTGAAAGTAGAATGTTACTGTTGGTTCAATTCCAAATGTTTCCAATATTTTAACTTAATTTTCTGTGTATATGTATATATACATGTATACATACATAGACATGTATTTTATGGGGTGAAAATATATATATATGTGTATATATGTATATATATGTGATATATTTCAGTAGGATTCTCACGTTTCAGTAGGGTTGAAAATGTGGTGGTCATTGTCCAGTAATGGAGGAAGATAACAACCCTTGCCCACAAAACATTTGATGAACGTTTTAAACTGACGTAAAAAATTGTTTTCTACAGTTAGCTGGTCTTCATTCTTATCAAAACTGTGGGGTTTTCCAGTGTCAGGACACTTGGTGGGTGGATACTTCTCAGAAGAATAAAAGACTTATCAGTGTTTGCTTAGGATCTATTACATTCTCAACCATAAAAGTAGCTATGCTGTCTATAGCACTCATAAATCTTCACCTAGTCAAGGCTACTGTCTCTCTTGTCATGCAAGTTTGTGTTTTAAAAAATGAGCATAAACGTTCTTCGTTTAAAATGAGCATTGAGTAATTATAATCTAAAACCACCTAATTTCTTCGTTGCTGGTTTTGAAAAGTTCCATAATTCAGTTTGCAAAATTGTCTGAATTGCTGATCAGCGCTGCAACTAAAATCTCTTTATCCTTACCAGGCAAGCATATTCTCAGGCAAATTCTCACCAGAGGGCACTGTTACACATGCTCTTACAGATCATTTTCTTCTGGTGAAAATAATGTCTGGTCTTGGGGAAAAATGGTGAGTTGGTGTTAGATTTTGATGCACACTTTTTATAGGGGAGCTGTTGCTAATAAGGTAGTTTGACCTGTTTTGGTCTCTTTATCTAGTTAAGCTACATTTTCCTATTGAGAAGTGGCCTTTGCTACCGAAGATGACATTTCATTTCTGTAGACGGTCCATCTTTATGTGTGTGAATTAACTACACTATTTCAAACTCCATGAAATTCATAAAAACTGATTCTAAACAGCCCTGAATCTTTAGATTTCCACTGAAACAGTAGCAGAAGGGCAAAGACATTTGTCTTGTTTCTGTGGATTTTCATTGAAGATAATGGACAGGTAATATGAAGTAAAACCAGTATTTTAGCTTTAGATAATTATTATATCTGCTGTTTATTAATTAAAAGCGTATACTCAGGCAGTATGATTACACAAAGAATCTTTACATGTACACAGTTACACAAATTTATATTTCTATTAGGTGAAGAAAGACAGTTGAGAAAATAATGGTAAAGTTTATGCTTCAGGTAATATTTTGTTGTGGAAATAGGCTAGTTTTGCCAGATCTCTTAAGAAAAATCTTATTCCAATGTCTTTTCTCCCTGTTTATGTGTCAGCTGATATTAATATTTTTAATAGGAAAAGGTGTTTCAAGTTCCCTACTATCTATTTGGGGGTTTGCATGTGTATTTTTACTTCACTTTGCATTGGTAATTTCCAAACCATCCTTAAACATTAAAACTTAATAATATACACCATATAAAAATGGACCTTCTTCAGCAAATGTGTGCTATTGACTGTGCTCCAGCATCTGTTATTTGTGAATTTCCATGGCTGGCTGATCACAGAGCGGATTTTTTTGATTTTACGTGAGCCCATTATTACTGGTCTGTTTGGCAGTGGCTGCAGTGAGCAAGCTGCCATCGAGAGCTCAAGGTGTCTGGGTGACTGGCAGTGAGGTTGTTCCTGTGGTGGCATTGCAGCCATGTGCAGAGTGTCAGGAGATGGGGAACCAGAATTCTTTTTGCTCTACTTCAGATGTTTTTTGTCTCACCTCTTTAACTTTTCTCCAGTAAGTTCTTGCAGATAGTATTGGTAAAACTGGCATTACTTTCATGCTGTTCACAAGTAGGAAGGTATTTGAAGGTATTCTTATTTCAACTGTCTTGTTACAATTCATATTTACTAATCTGTTTCACTATTCTATGTCTATCACCTTGTGCCCCTGCATCAAAGGACCATGGAAAATAGTAAATACTACGCCCTTTTTTTTGTTTTGTTTTGGTTTGGTTTTTTGTAGTTTAGTTTGTACGAAGGGTTGCAGATTAAATTTGCGGAACTATAGTCTGAACTCGATGAAAAAGAAGTCTAATAAAAAGAATTTTTGCAGGGAGATGCACATGGCGTAAAGTTGCAACTCTTCAGGGAACCACTAGGTACAGGGATAAAGCTATGTTATTGACAGAGGTGTACCTCAGTGGACATCCTTGTGCTGTGTGCTCCCTGTGTCCTGGTCTCTGATTGTCTTGTCTTGAGAGAGCAAGCAAATACCACAGCTCCTCTCCTGCTAACGGGGTTAATGAGAAGGAAGCAAGGGTGCTAGTGCCCTTCCAGACCTCATCCCAGTGCAATATGTAGCAAAGCTAGGGTATGTCTGGTTCAGGACCTTTCAGTGCTTTCTGGTTGTGATTTTAGACGTTGTCAGTGTATAGTTAATGTTCCAAGAAGCCTTTGGCAAATTTCCTCAGAAAAGCATGTTAAGAAGCAAAGCTGTCATGGGTTAGTATGGAGGATTTTTCCTGGATTAATGATTGTTTAATAGAAAACAAAGAGCAGGGCTAGGATTAGGTTTAAGTTCAGCTTCATAATGAAAGGAAGTTGCTAAGTAAGTCACACACAGACTTGTCCAGAGAAGCAGATATTCAAGGGGCTTCTGTTGTTCAATATATCAATCAGGACTTACTGAGAGGAGTTGATTCATGAGGTTGCAAAGTTTGTAGTTACTGCAGATCTACTGCCACAGGGTACATCTAATGTGTATCCATATCTTAAGTATTGGATATGGACTTGGTAACCCACTTAAAAAGTTGAAAGAGAGCTTGCAAAGCCCTTACACCTCATTTTAGTGTCAGTCAAGATGGCAGCCATCTCAGTGATATTGGAGAGGTTTCTGTAATTATTTCCTTAACTTTGGGTAAGGAGCAGGGTACCAAGGAGCATTGACACTTTAGTTCTTTTCTTCACAACTTCTGCCCTGGAAATCATAATAAATGAGATGTGTTAAAACAGTCAAACAACACTGAGTTCACTGGACTTCTAAAAATGTCACTTTCTTTTCTATTAAGTGTTTTGTAATTTCTACTGTTTTTCTTCAAGCCCCTTTAATTATACTTAGTGCAACCTTGATGCAGTGCGCTTAAATTGCTGTATCAGTGAGATTTGCTAAAGTAAGTCACACATGAATTGTAGACCATTATCTTTTAGCTCATCTAGAATGTCATAGAGAAGTAAGTGCTATGTATAATGTGTTTTCTCAATTGCTACTGGCTGTGTTGTCTTAGTATATCAAAATATGGCTGGTAGTAGAGTCAGATGCAGTTTAGGTACATGGAAACCAGTTTGGGAGGAAAAATGTTTTTAATTAATAGTTGCTAATATTTTAAATTATTTCAGTTATTTCAATTAATTTAGAGGTATTTAAATTAAGATTTATAATGCATTTATTTTAGAGTTGCTAGTTGCATATAGTGCCCATGAAATTCACGTCCATGGAGAAGAAACAAACAGAAACAAACTTGGGCTCTTTTTTCAGGATATGCCTACTACAAAAAAGGCATTTTCAGGTTGTGTAATTGGTGTTTTTACTTCTCAATACTTAGTTTTATAAAAGAGATTCCATTTTCACTTGAAATTCAGCCCTAAGAACTGCCCATGAGCATTTATGATTGCCTTAATCATTTGCAGTCAACTGCCAGCTGATGAGCTCAAGACAAAAAAACCCCCAAATGGTTCTAGCAAATACAAACTCTTATCATCCTACTACTCTAGGGAACACTTAGAACTGGGGTCAGATTTTCATGCATCAGAAGGTGCAGTTAGATGTCTAGTGAAACACATTCTACCTATCTTACATGATGTCTACCATGTCATCTTGTCTGCTGACAAAAAGGAAGAGTGATCAAAACCATCATAAGTAGTTGTGGTTGCTAGTTCTCTTTCCTTTTGAGAATGGTGGTACAGTTGCTCTGTGTGTGTGTGTGTCAGAGAAGTTTGGTTTGGAGAAGTTGCTGCACAAGATACCTACTCTTATTCAGCCATTTCTAAATGCCAGTGATCCTGTTCTTCCGTCCCTCTTTCATTCTTTCAATTGAGAATATTTTTCAGCATGCTGGTTCCCAAGAGGATGAGGCCAGCCATTGTGAAGAACCATGGGTTCTCTAACCATATCTTCATCTTAGGGTACCTGAATACTTCTGAAAAATCTCTGCAGCTCCTTTTAGTGGGGATACTTGATCTTCTGTTGATTTGTTTTGTTGATACTTCTTATTTCAGTTTGTCCACTAATATTTAGTTGAGAAAATGAATTGTAAGCAGGTTTATGATCTCTCTGTTCACTACTTACAGTGTTTAAAACTCGTGGGAACAGAATGTTCTCTGTGAAAAGAACATTGGCAGACTGGTGTATCTCACTGTTTCTTCTTATTTCTGCTTGCTTCATCATCTCATCTCATCTCATCTCACCTCATCTCATCTCAATCTCATCTATATCATCTCATCTCATTTAATTTCCTGGAGACTAGATCCTGCTTTCCTCAATGTTTTCTATACCATGTCTTCCAATAATTAACAGACCGTTTCCACTAAAATTAATGGAGGCCTATAAACACATTAGTGAATATTTTTGTAGCATAAAACAGTTGCAGAGTTTCCATTTTATGGCATAAAACAACTGAAAAAAATTGTTTTCCTGGTCTGACTAAAATTTGATTATCTTTTATCAGACTTGCAATCCAGCCATCATCTGAAGATCATCCTCAGACTCAAGTGAGCTTCTGTTTCTAGATTTATGTTTATTTCTATTAGATATATGTTTATTTATTGAATTTGTCTTTTTTAGTTCTACTTTTTCCTATGAGTTCTAGTTAGCTTTCTTCATTGGCTTGTTTAGAAGAAGTATGCTGAATGACATCTTTTAAGATCAAAAGGGATTGTGTCCTTTATCCCTTAGTACTATCTGGGAGACAGCACACATTGCTATTGTTTGAGATGTAGTGCTGCTTTGTAATAATTTGCAAAAATTATTTTGTTTGTGGATTTGGTTACCAAGTGGTATACTTTATGACTGCATTCAGTTAAATATTGGAAGTTTATTGTGTGATTGTATTTGTTTAGCTTAATGTCGATATGTTGGAAAATCAAGACCAGTGACTTGATAAAGCACTGACCTACTAACACTTCTCATAGAATTATTACCACTTGCTTTTACATACTTCTTATGAGCAATGGTTTCAGCAATGAACTTGTCAGAGTGAGATGTAAAAGTCAGTGTTCATTAACTCAGGAAAATAAAAGCCTAATAAGATTGAAAAGGGTGAGGAGAAAGAGGACTGACATGAAAGGGTAACAGAATGAAAAATTTCAGGGACTTGAGTGACCTGTAAGGTGAGACATGATTAATCTCACCCAGAGGTTGTAAAAAAGCTGGTTGATCATTCTGCTCCTCACTGGTCACAAGTTCCCAAAGAGAAAAAAGATTAATCTTGACTGACTGGGCAGGTGGAAGGCACTGTACTGCAACTCTGGACCTAAAATTCAATTGGGTAGAGAAGAAGCAAAGAATTGGTAGAAATGGGTGTACATATGAACCTGGGTTCAGTGTTGCATCTAACTATTGTTAAAGGTAGAAAAATTTTTATTTTACTAAAGTTTTAAAGGACTTTTTCAAAAGTTTAATTGAGAATTTTTCATATTTGGATAAATTAACATTGTCTTCATTATGAGAACTAGCTTGTTCCCTCTTTTCTAATTTTTCAGTGTGATTGTTTATAGATGCTTTTTCATAAATTCTATATATATTAATCAAATTTTTGACTTAACCTAGTAGTTATCATTCTTGTCAGGTCTTTCTGATAACGTTACTGTAATGACTAAAGAACTAGTATGGTGAACATTTACAAAATTCTGAAAGTTTTCTTCAAATTCCACACTTAAATCTGCTATGTTTGTATAAATGCATATTTTTCAACTTTTAAGTTATCAGTACATTTCCTTAGAGATAATGAGATTACATTTAAACAGGACTCTATCATAAAATTATCCCTAAGCCAAACTGCATGTGAAGCAGGCTTTTCTAGGTTTCTGTATACACAAAAGCATGCTATATATATGTGCTGAAAATAAAATTGTAATATAAATCTGTAGACATTATTTTTTCTATATATTTTGTTAATTACTCCATTAATCCAGATATATTGGTATTGATTTTCATTCTGGAAACTAAAATTGTAAGTATTAATGTGACTATATTTGCTTATCCAGGACCTCAGTGCCAGCTTTTGCTATTAAGATTAGGTAAAGTACATCTTGGCTACATTTTAACTATGAGTTCTTATAATAGTTTAAACTTGTAAGTAAACACACCACAGTGTATATATAGGCAGTGTAATTCTTTTTTAAAAGGTCATCTGTGCAAGTCAGATACAAATCATTTTTTTCGTTGCCAGTCGTCTTGTTGCTACTATTTATGTTATGAAAGTTCTATTTAAATATATTAAAAATGTTTTCATTTTTTTATTGCTGGATAATTCAGACCCCATTATTAACACTGTTTTCTTATTTATTTTTAGCTTCTTTATTCATAAATGTCTTCTCAGTTTAGGGAGGCATTAAGTTGACAAAAAGCTGCATATGTTTTTCCAGCCCTCTTCCAATTGCCTAACACTTTGTCAAGAGTGTAAAATTATGTATAAGAGAGTAAAATATGGATTAAACAAGATTCAATCGTCTTGAAAGGGGCACTGTTTTGTTTTGGTTCTTTCCCATTATTTTTTCTTTTTTTTCCCCCTCCATGTGTCCATGTTTTGTTTTCCCCTTCTTTTAAGCAAAATGATGTGATTTATCATAGTGCTTTACTTTGAATCCTAGCTCACTGAAATAATTCAACACATAGCTCTTTTTTATTGTGCTTTTATTTCAGCGAACCTTTTTTTTGCACAATAGCATACTGTTTGGACACTTGAAAATTCAAATGAAAAGGGGAATTTTTACCCCCGAGTAGTTTTGGACCAGCTTTTCTATGTAGATGATGCAATTTGTAGAATGTTGCCGAGCAGTATACATTCTCTAGATATTGTATGCACTTGCTTGTGCAAACACAAATTGTTGCATGTTTTGCTTACAGTATTAATGCAGTATATCACATGTTATGTGAGTCTAATCACATTCTGAGTAGTTGTTACTGGAAGCTGGGCTTCCACATTTGTGCAGCTCATTCCAATTTGAAAGATGACAGATTCCCAGAGCTCATAGTAGGGAAACAAACCACTGCTGAAATCTATAGTAAAAGCAATCTGTCTGACAAAAGGCTAATCAGAAGAGTGAATATCTGGAGAAGATGGAGAGAGCAAGAGAGGAACAACCAAGGCAACAGGTGTATCATACAGCAGGGGAAATGCAATTTAACCCCTCTCCCCAATTACTTTAAAGAAATATCCAAGCCTCTTCTTTAGACTAAAAAGGAAGGGATTCAAAGACCAGTCCTGTTCAAATTGTCATAAGAAATGTATAACTTCACTTACAGGCACTTTATAAACATCTGTTATGAATGTTTTAAAGAAGAAAAAATAAAATTGTCTTTTGACCATGATTGTAATTGTGACTGTGACCAATCACTGGACTGTGATTGGTCCCCAGATTGTTTTGGTAGATTGTTATTGGCTATTTTTAAATCACAGTGGTTTCTTCTGAAGGACAACCACATGTTCTTGGTCTCTGTTAGCAATAATGAGATAAAATTGCACTTTTCTGTGTTATTCACAAGTCAGTGTAGATTTTTAGAGTGTCTCCTTATGGGAATGACATTTTTTAAAGCTTATTAGAAAATAATATAAATAGTGAAGTAAAGACAGAAGAAACTCTACTCTATAGATAACTATAGCTCTTTAAATTGAAAAGATGTGGTATTTTAAAGGAATGGATTTTAAATTGACATAGAAACGATCCTAAACCTAATCAAAATATGCTGTAATTGGTACAACGTTAATTTGATTGTTGTTAAGTACTTTGAGGAAAATCCAATTTGCCATTAGATTCACAAGTATATAGTTAGATTTTTAAATACCTTTCTTACCACTAAGCATATATCTATAGTCCAATAACAACAACCATGAAACACCATTTGATGTTTCCAGTTAATTTGGACAGTGCATTAAAAGGCTAAGGCATGCATTACACATTTTAACACAGCCTCAGTGCAGCTATGCAAATTTCTCATTGCATCTAAGTCATATCCGAGTAGATTTGGGCTGAATTTTCAAAACTTTCTGTTTTGTTTTGTTTTGTTTTGTTTTTTCCCATAAAACTGATCTTTCTTTCAGGGAGGTTTTTTTTCTTGCACAGTTCATGTGAAGCAGGCTTTAAACATTGGGCATAAGTCTGAGAGTAATGATAACTACGGATTTGAGGCAGAGGAGAATTAGTAGCACTCCTGGTATCAGTGGGTGCGAAGGTCTCTGTTATTAAGGACCACAACTAAATAAACATGCTGCGATATGATTGCTTTATTGCTTTTTGCTCATTTTATGTCATTTTATTGCCATACTTATGACTACAGAATTAGGTGTGTAAGGGAGTTCTGAAAATGTAGCTCTAAAAGAGTTATATAGAAAAGTGTGTACTTCCCATAGAGATTCCAACTTCTCCTCATCATGGATGATGGAGAGACTAATTTACCTTGCATAGATAAGTGAGGGTAGGGAGAAAGGCACAGAGGGACTTAAAGAACAGATCCATTTCTAGGCTTTATCCTCATTTTAGTACCCCTGCTGATTTCTGTGTGCCTTTATAGTGGCCCAAGTGGAAGAGGCTCTGTCATTTCAAGTAGTGCGTTTTTCTTCCACTGTTAGCCAAATGGTATATTTCTGATCCAGAGCCTATGCATGAAAGTATGCAGATGAGAATTCATTTTATGTATGTCTAACTGTTGTATAAAATACTCTAATTTTTGATATTGCCAGAATCAATCTGGCGTACTGGTGTAACTGTATCACTTATGAGAACAGAAAGTACTAGTGGGCTAATAATTTTACTGCTTCCTATTTTGCATGCACTGCAGTTTACAAGATCAATAAAGAATGTAGTACCTCAGCAGACTTACAATTTAGACTGTAAGAATCTCTGTTCTTGACTAAAGTCCTGTTCTATCTAAATAAAGGGAGTTAGTTTCATCCCTGGTGTTTAGAAGTGATTTTCTGTGTTTCTTTCAAGGGAACGAACGATGCATGACCCATAAGGTTTCTAGTAATGTAAAAAGCAAAGCAAAAAATACTGTCTTAACTGAAGCAGGTGGATATTTTTGAAATACAAAAACCTAAAAATTACATGCTTTTCTTTGGATCCTGATAGCATGAAGTTATATCTGGGATGCAGAAAATAAATGGTCTTTCAGAACTTTATGAGTGATTCATGTATATTTTATTTGTATTTAGGAGTTGCTTTTAAAGTTACAGACTACACATGTATAAGAATGTATAGAATGAATAGGTAACATTGAAATAAATATACATAAACCAATAAATAGGTAGTGACTGCCTAGCTAAAGCTTAGCATTTTGAAGTGCAGTTCACCCAAGACAAGTAGCAAGGCTGCAAGAGCTCTAAAGTTAAAAACCTCAAGGCTACTACAAAATGCCCCTTTGTTTCTTTCATGCCTTCATCCTTTTTGAAACTCTCTCTCAAATTAAAATTGTTTTTCTTTCAGGCTTTTCAACTACAAATCCTGTTTTACTATGTGGTTTACTCAGTACCTAAACATTAGTCATCCAAAGAGCAGGGGATTTTTTATTCATATACTTCTATGTCAACAGAACTGCAGTTTTAAAAACCATTTTGTCTCCTATTCCATATGTAATCCCTCCAGATAGTATTTCAAGACATTGTATAAATTCTATGCTTTTTTGTTCTACAAGTGGAAGAAAATCTGGCATCAGCGTTGTCTGATGACTTAAGCATTTTCTTTAATCTTCAGAAATGCCTTTGTACCTTGAGTGAAAATACTGTATTCTCAACCTTTATAATCCAAATAAGAATTTTATTTAGGAGCATAGTTGGTTTGCATTGCAGGTAGCTTAGCATTTATTTTACTCTTACTGGCTGCAGGTATTACCTAGAGATGAGGATGGAAACACAGCCTGGGAAATCAGCCTTTCCTCATCTGTGTATGGAGAACTGAAGCTTCTGTGCTCTGCAGTTTTCTTTTCTGAGTGTAATTAATTTTGCTACATGCTTCACTAATCTCCTTGCTTGCTAAAGACTGTATCATTGGCTGTCCTATTTCAACATGCCATTCACTCAGAAATTGATGATTGTTTGGAGATGCATCAGTTGTAAAGATCATGTGCTTCTGAAAGCCATATAAATACCCAAGAAATCGGAGAAGCTGGCAATAGGTTGATGGAACCAAAACCCCCAATATTTTGCTAAATGATATTATTTTCTCCACCCAAGACTCTCTGTGCTCCTCATCAGGCAGGTGTTCCCTCCTGATTTTTTCTTATTACTTTCTCCAGTACAGATCTTCCAATATCCTTCTGGGAAAAGTTGAACAGAAGACCTATGAACCACTAGTTGCTTCTTTCTTTTTTAAATTGGTATGCTTTAATGAGTTAATTAAGGACTTTGTGACTCCAGCATGTATTGACCTTAAAGACCTTGTCCTTGAAAGGTGCTGATTTTTTCTACTGCTTTCATTACACGTTGAATGGTCAGGCATTCTTCAGTTCTGGACCTTAAATCTACATGACTTCAAAAATATTTTTCCCCTTTCCACTTTTTAAGTGAATTATACCTTGAGCGTTTTCCTCTGTCCCCCAGTGAGCTCTATGATTTTTGTTCCTTTCTACTCGGCAGCAACGCACATGTTTTGAATTCAGTCCCGCTTGGTTCATCACAATGACTTTTTGCACATTTTTCATGTTTATTAACACTACTTTTGCTCAATTTGTGCAAACATCCTTTGGACTTGTTACAATTTGATTTTCTGTCAAGAATAGTTCCAAAGAAGAGAAAATGATGGGCAGAGGAAGTGATGGTGGTGTATATCTTATTTACAATTCTAATAACAGCTTTGTGAATTTGAACACATTAGTAAAGAGCACTTCACTCAAGTGCACATTACTGAAGAACTTACTAAACATGCCTAAGAATAATGCTATTCCAATCTTGGCAAATTAGATGGATAACATAATTTGCAGCAGCTGTTAATTATGTATCAGCTGCAATCACAGCATAATTCTATTAATTGCTTATCACACTGAGGTTAACTTTCTGTCATTTATATTTATTTAATTTGTAATTATAATAATACACTTGATATTATCCATTGACTACTTTTTAAAAATAGTCACGATGTTCAGCAAACATAAGACAAGAAGAGATCTCCAGAGTCACCAATTTGGCTGACATCGCCAACCTGCATAATACCTTCATAAATTTGTCTTTGTATCTTAAAATCAATTTGGTTCCTTAGCTATCCAAATGGAGGAGGCTTGTTGCAGTGCCTTAACCCTGACACGTTTAGAAGCTTTCCACTTCCCAGCCCCAAATTTATACCTTTGCTCTTATGGCAACATTGTTATATTTTCTAAATAATTTTTCCCCCTATATAGCTTGATTTATTTGTAGAATAAACTCCCTCTCTCTCTTCTCTGAGATGGGCAAACGAACTCCTTTTAGTCTTCTTCAGTAAGATCCACATTTTCGTGCCCTGAACGTGGCTGGCAAGCCATTAGTGCTCCTAATTCCAGCTGTAATGGCAGCTTTTAACTCCGCTCCTTGTGCACATGGAAGCAGAAATGCCATTCACTGTCACATGAATGACAGATAGAAGGAGGTGTAGAAGAGTTCTACTGTCTCTAGGAAATGTATCCAGAAGTACTGATGGAAGTGATTGACTGGCTTCTTATTCTGGCTAAATGAACAGATATGGCAGTGTTTTAATTAAAACTGTTTGAGGCAGCTAAGTCAGTCTTTTCAAACCAAGTCCATCATGGTAATTTAATTTATATATACACATAGCATATAGGGAATGCTGTAGTAATTTAGCCTGGGGAGGCTAAAGCACAACACTAGAAAGGTGTTGTGATTCTTAGTGAATAAAAATTGGATTGAGAATTGTGACACTGGAGGACAACTGGAGAACAATCCTGTATTGGGGAGAGAATTAGAGGACTGGCTGGGAAAAAGCTCTGCTGTGAAGAACCAAAGGGTCTTGGTAGCGAGCAAGCAGAGCACGAGCCAGAGGACCAACAGCATCCTGGGCTGTATTAGCAGGACCAAGGGAAATTTTTATTTCCTTTTACTCAGCACTTGTTAGATGGCATCTAAAATGTTCCATTCAGTTTTGTCACCTCCCTGTCCACCCGTACCCTTCTTTCTTTGAGGAAATAAATGGATCAACTGGAGCAAGTTCACTGGAGGGCCACCAAGATGGTCAGAGGCTGGAGCACCTGCCCAACTGGGGAGAAGCTAATGACCAGAGTTGTTTCAGCCTAGAGATGGCTTGGGGGAGGGACCCTCACAACAGCCTCTGATACCTCAAGGCTGTTTGTGAAAAGATGGACTTTCACTGTGGTGCAGGTAGGAGGACAGGACACTATGGATGTAAGTTGAAACAAAAAAAATTCAGACTGGATGAAAAGAGAAAAACCTCCCACTCTGAGGACTAGGGGAGACCAGGTCCAGTAAAGGAACAGAGTGCCCAGAGTGGTTAGGCAATCTCTAGCCTTCAAAGCATTTCAAGATATGAACTGGTTAAAACCCTAGCAACCTGGTGTGACCTGCATTGAGGATAAAGTTGAACTCAATGATCTCCTGAGATCCTTGAATAAAGGATTAAGAATGTATTCAGGATTCCTCATGTCCATAGTAGTATTTCATACAGCTACTCCTTTTGGACTCATAAAACTTATTAAGGAGTGTTACACAAATGCCCAGTCTTTTAGTTCACTCCAGTTGTTCTTTTTTCTTGACTGAGTTTTATATTCATATTCTCTTCAGGAATTAACATTAGGAATAATATTTTGTACTTATTGTTTCTTTTTCTTTTTCCTTTTTATTTCTCTTTTTCCTTTTCTTTTTCTTCCTTCTTCTCTTCAAAACAATACAGCACAGCAATCTGCTACAATATTACTTTAGTGATTTTAATTCTCTTCAGTCTTGGAAATTATCAAAGAACCCAGTGTCCTATTTCACCTTTGAGTCTTCTGTTTGCTTTTCTCTTCTAAATAATGAAAAGTATGAGTTCATTTATGTAAAATAAAACTGCTTACTGAAAAGACTGTATCTTCATGTCTTTTTAGTATTCAATGATTCTGAACACTTTGGGGTTCCAAAGTAATTATTTCTGCCACACTTCCTAGGAATGGTTGGATTTCAGGTTTGTTTTTTAACTGTTCCTTCCAAGATAATAGTAGACAACAATGCTGTCATTTTGGTTCTTTTTTTTCCCCCAAGAACACTATGCAGATCAAATGAGACAAGTCACATCAGTCTTTAATTAGAAAATATTTGTTGTGTTTCCTATCCCTAACATTTATTATGTGTAAAAAAAAATGTGTAACAAAGAAGTTTCAGTGTTTGAGTTGTACTTACTCAAAAACCCAGGCAAACCCAAGTTTTACCAAGAAGTCACATCTTTATTAGACCAAGCAGGACTTTCACTTCAAACAACCAACACTGATATTCTTTAGGGTTCAGCTGTTCTGCTGATGCTCAGTATAGCAGTCAGTCACTACAGTTGCTAGACTCTGACTCTACACCTTACATCACCTTAGAAGAAAATCATGTTACTCCCATTTTTCCACTCCACTGCAGATTCTGAGAGTTTTCAAATGGCTTATTTGTTCTATGTGTAATAAAACTTTAACATAGGTGGTTAGAATACGCCCAGTAGTGACCTTTCCATCAACTAAGTGAAGTCATCTTTGTTTCCTTGCACATCATTGCTACTGACTCATCCTTCCTGATTCCTAAACAAATTGTTCTTTTTGATTAGGATATTCTTCTGCTTCTTTTTGAAGTCGAAAGACTGAATTTTCACAGAAAGTTACTTTCGCCATTCTCACAAATCAGATAGGCATATTTAAATACTAATGTATTTTAAATGCTGATATATTTACAGAAGTCACCAAAAGTGGACTGTCACCTTAGATATTTTCTCATGTATCTAATTAAAGCTATGTTATCTGAAAAATTAATCAATTTTAGTTATTATCAGGGCATTTAATCAGTAGACAGTACAGTTCACAGCTGCTTTTGCTCCTTAATCAGATGAAAAGATTCATATCTTTTTTTTTTTTTAAAGATTGCATTGTTTAAAAAAAACACCAAAACTTTGGAGTGCAACAACTTTTATGTGTCTCCTGAGATAAATGTAACAGATCTGTTGTGATTTCTCCTTTTTAGTAATGTGGAGTGCAGCTTCGATAAGGCAGCTTAGCTTCCAGTGACTCTGTGTACACTGTGTGGTAAGTGCCTCACAGTTCAGGCCCAGGAGATGCACTTGAATAGTGTTGCAGCAAGGTGGGGAAATGATCTGTCTCTTCCACATATCCTGTATTTCTAGTTGCCCAGGCTAGAGAAGGTATCAGCTAGGAAATGAGCCTGGATGCTTGGTGCATCTTCTGAAGGAAATTATAGAGTCCTGTTCTCTGGTCACAGGGATCTTGGCTACCCATGCACAAACCAGAGCTGCAGGCAAGACCATGCAGGACAACTATCCCACATTTAGGTACACTAACCTACTTGCTTTGTCACTGTCTATTATGAGGAATATTCTTCATGTAACTTATTTTTGGGTTGTATTATGTATATCTCCATTTTTATCAAATGCAGCAATACCTGAGTCTGATATCCTCACTCTGTTAATCCTCATTTGGTATAGTGTGTTATTTTATGATTTCACACGTGACCATTTTTTTAAGTTGACTGACTCTCTTCTTGAAGCTCACATCCTCTGAAATGTATTTTAAGTTGGTGCAAACATTCATTATTGATCTAGGGGATAAAAATATTATGAAATTGTTTTAAAATGAGGTAAAGGATGTTTTTTCTGGTATTTATAAGCTGTAGCAGTCGTTTTATATCATATATTTTCAGTTTTGAGAAAGTGCTCCAGTGGAGAGTGAAGGAGGTGGGTGTCCATCCAGGGTCTCCACCTTCAGTACTCTTCTCAGATTTTGGGGAGTCATTTGCATAAGTTCCCCTCACCTAACTCTAGGTGTTTGTTGCATTTGTTTGAGCACTTTGGTTAGACAACCAGGGGGAAGAAATGATTGTTTTGAGAGGTGATTCAGTGCAACCTACTGTTGAAGATAGGTTTGAGGAATCTGGTTAGATGTACCTGTTTATGATCACTGTGTACAAAGGGAGTTTAGTTGGTATGCAGGTGACTGTATAGTAGACACGTGGATTCAAGTGTCATAAACACTGCCTTTAGTTGTCCTTTGCCTCATTTCTCTGTTCATTAAAAGGGGAAGATAGTTTATCCCGCTCTCACAGATAGGGAAATAATGTTACTGACTGCAAAGCTCTCAGTTAAAATGAGGGAGCCTAACTACTTAAATACATTAAAAACAAGGAATACGGCCACATGAATATTTTTGATGTCCAGAGAAACAATCCAGATCCAACTGTTATCTATAACATTGAATGTAGACTTGATCGTGTAACCTATATTATTACAGCTACACATAATTTTTCAAATTGCATCTTGATGATTTGCATTGCATTTTTACTCATAACTGCACCTATGCCCATTTATCAGAGTTTCCTCTTACTTGCTCTAAAGATGGGGACTAATTACAACCTTGCAGGACCACTTCTGTCCTATTTTCTATGCCAGTGAATTTTTCTCTGCTCAGCTTGATTGGTGTTCTGGCTCTGCTAGTTGCGACCTACCTTCTTTTTCTAATATTTATCATCAGCTTTTAAAAGGGACTTCTACTGATTTTGAGCTTATTAAATCACTGTTTAAAAAGTGTTGGGAGCAGATATATTTGCATTTCTTTGAAGTTACAGTGTGCAATGTTTATTTCCTATTTGGGAACACACTTAGTGTGTTAAAACTAAAGAGATTACAACTGGCCAATTGAAGAGCGAATCTGTATATGTACAGCAAAGCACAGACTTAAACTCCTTCTTGAGAGGATTCTACGTTGTGCTCACTGTATTTACTGTGCTTAGAATGTAGATGCCTCTGCCCATAAAGATATCAGGTGTCCAGGACCTCCCTGATTCTTAGGACAGCCCTGTTTGTATTTTCAAGGATATACTGTTGTCAGTTTATGTCTGCTGAAACCAATAATGACATTCTCTTAAGAAATGTAATATAATTATTTTAAGAAAAAGACAGCAATTCATGGAGACCTTAGAGCAGCTTTCCAGTACTTAAAGGGGGTCTACAAGAAAGATGGAGAGGGATTTTTTTTACAAGGACATAGAGTGATAGAACAAGGGGAGTGGCTTTAAGCCAAAAGACAGTGGGTTTAGATTAGATGCTAGGAAGAAATTCTTTATGGTGTGGGTGGTGAGACACTGGAACAAGTTCCCAGAGAAAAAAGTTGTGGATGCCCCATCCCTGGAAGTGTTCAAGGCTAGGCTAGATGAGACTTTGAACAACCTGGTCTAGTGGAAGGTTTCCTTGCCCATGGCAGAGGAGTTGGAACTAGACAATCCTTAAGGTCCTTCCCAACCCAAACCATTCTATGATTTTATGAAAATCAGGGTATTTTACATGCATGCCTTCCCAGGCTGTGAATTGTTCTAAAAACTTGATATTTATTTGATGCATAAAATCAAGCTATTTTGGTACTTTAAGGAGCTGATCCAAAATACGATTGAAACAGATTATATGCCTTTATACTTTCATATTATTCCTTTGTTCAGATAGTATTTTGAATTTTTTGTTCCTTTGTCATACTTTCAGTTTAAACTGGTAGTCTTTAATATGCTTTAACTTTTCATTAACTGATTTTTGTAACAATAAAAATGAGAGAAGTTGTTAAGCTCAGCATAACCATGCTAGTGTCTTGGAAGAGTTAAGTCAAGTGTGTTGACACAACGTTCTTTCTGTGGGAATGTGATGAGTCAGTTTATGCTCTAGTTAAAAATTTTAATTTTAGACAGAGTAACTGAAAATAATGGCACTTGTCTGTTATTTAATTAGCCTTTTACGTGGGACCAAGAGTTACATAGTCACTAGCATGGACAGAAGTGTACTGAGTTTGTTTTAAAGCGTTATGTAGAATACATAACTCATTCAGCAGAGGATAGAATATAGAAATTAGAGGACTTGCGATTAATTGATCACACAGAAAAGAAAGATTCTAGGCAAGCTGAAAAAACAGAATCCCAAACAAACCTTGCCTTGATACTGGTTAACCTTTTTTTGAACTCTTTTATTGTATATGACAAAGGCAAGTGTGTTTATCTGTGAAAAAAAAAATCTCATTATATGGTATTTCTCAAGATAACTGTGGATAAATTGTAAGTCAAATTTATCTAACTGGCTATATAAAGCATTTTTTATGAGCAAGTTTGCATAAAACCTGCCAAGAACGCTTATTAAGAAATTACTAATCACTTGGGGATGACTGAACAGGAGTGCTTAGTCTTACTTATCAATATCTTGATGGTTTGGTTTTATCTTATGCCTGAACTCTTTCCTCTTTTCTTCTCATTTCATTCTGCTCTCCAGGACAACTCTCTGATTAACTTTCTTGTGTGTAGCAGAAAAAAATAAGTTGCCTGATTTAAGCAAATAATTAACAAGTGTCTCCAGTCCCTTAACTGTAACTCAGCAAATCTCACCACAAAATTCTATGCTACAAAAATCCTTTAAGCCCTCTAAACTGTCAACACTTCATGGCTATTGTGAGTTTTCAAGAATAAAATAGAAATATTAAGTACTAAATAGTAATTCACATACCTAAGAGCAAACCTGATCTGTTGCTATGTGAAAAGCAAAAGTATCCTATTTTTTATCCTTCCTCCCTATAAATATGCACAATTTTCTAATGGTGCCTGCTAAGCTCAGATAGGGTTAGCAAATTTACTGTAAATCTGGACACAAAACAGGCACAGAAATGGATTGAACTGGCAAAATACTGATTTACTCTTAGCTCCTGGGGAGAATCTGCACATGGACAATACAATGTCAAGAATTACTAAGAACCAGTATGCAGGAGGAAGAGCTTCCCCCTGTCAATTCAAGAGGCATATCTAGCTGTCACAAAAAACCTGACAATAAATTCCTGTGTGTACATACTTATATACATACATATGTATACATAAAACAAGATTTTAAATCTGCATAATATTTGATATTTACATATGTTTCAGTCTACTGTGGACATCCTTCTGGAATGGCTAGATAAAGAAATATAACTACTCCATGTACTCAGTATTTACCGCCTAACTGTTGTACCTAGCATACTGTGTTCTGACTGAAAAGAGACTATTAGAATACACTAGACTAGACTAGATTAGAATAGTATAGACTATTTCAGTTGAAAGGGATTTACATTGACCATCTAGTCCAACTGCCTGACCAATTCATGGCTGATCAAATTAAAGCCTTGATGGACATTGTCCAAATGCCTCTTTAACACTGGCAGGCTTGGAGTACTGACCACCTCTCCAGGAAACCTGTTCCAGTGTTTGACCACACTCTTGGTAAAGGAATGCTTCCTAATGTCCAGTCTAAACCTCCCCGATGCAACTTTGAACCATTCCCACTTAGCCTATCACTGGGTATAAGGGAGAAGAGATCAGATGCACCTCTCTCCCTCTCCGCTTCCTGTTCTCAGGAAGCTGTAGAGAGCAGTGAGGTCACCCCCTCAGCCTTCTTTTTTGAGTGACTGTTATCAAGCTTCCACTTCACCATTAGCCGTCCCTTAGAAATGTGCTTCTTCAACAGGCACCATCGTGGCCTTGACTCTTCCAACACTCAGACACAATGTTCTCCATCAGGGCAGTTGTACAGCCGGTTCTTGACATTTAGTGGTGGCTCTTATGCAATGGTTCGTGTTTGACCTTTTGGCTACAAGGTGGCTTTTCCTTGACTATTTCCTACTCTTCAGCAGTGGTATTATTCAGTGAAAGGCTGTCCTATGCTAAGTTGAAGGCTGAGCAATCTAAGAAGAAAGTTATTAGCTGCTGGCATACAGTTATAGATGTAATCCAGCTCACCTTAGTTGAAGAAATTCTCTGCAACATGAGAGTAATAAAGAAGTGAAATAATAACAATAGCAAAAATTGTCTTGAATGTGGTAGGTAATCAAGAGCTGGAGAGTGCAGCTGCAGAACAACCAAGCACAGGTACACCATGGGTTTCACTAAACCATTGCCAAACAGTAGCACAGGGCAGCTGCAAAATGAAGAAGATATGTGCAGATTGTGGGTGAATAGAATATGAGAATCATCCTCAAAACACCTTTCTGTCAAGTAGAGAGTACAACTAAGGGTTTGCGAACTGGAATGTGTCTTGTGCTTTGTGAGACGCTACCCGGGTCACTGATGTATGTGTGCATGTGTAAGTGATAAATAAAATAAATAAAATCAGATAAACCAGATAGCTTTGTTTACCTTGACCTTAAGTAGTGGATGTAACGTCTTCTCTTTGCATATGACACCATTGTATTACTATTGCTATCCTAGTAACCTGTCCCCTCAATGACATTGTGATATATAAAGTGAATAAATAAATCATTTACCCTTTTAGAATAAGATGGAGAGAATTATATTTGGAATAGGGACGGAGAATCTGAAAGCGGGCTATATCCTCAGGGAGTGTAAATTATCTTCGGAATTATCCTGCAGCAACAATTTTTCAGGCTCAAAATATTTTAGAACCTTCATATTCCTTTGATATTTCCCCTCAAGTACTGACAGGGCAAAGACTGAGATGTATGCAAGATTAAAATTGCACTTCATAGAATTTGGAGTATTGGATCTGTTAACTTTGAAGCTCTGATGTAGACTACTTATTGACATCTTTGTAACTATTTTGGGATTATTCAAGCTTGAAAAATGTGCTTTATGGTGGGTCCATAGTGTTTGACAAGTCAGAAGCCAGGCATGTTCTTCGTTGTCTATGTTTGTTCACATTCATGACTGTTGAAGTTGTAGCCAGTTGTTCTGAAAGACAAATCATTTTTGAAGTCAAAAACATAAAGACAATTCAGACGTCACAATAATTGTCTGTTCCCTGTTATGCCAGAATGAAAAAGACTAAAACCAACCCTCATCATAACATTCAAATTATGTATGTTGTATGATAGAGTGGAACTCAACATAATGAATGACCAATTTAAATGAAAAATTCAATATGTGCAAGAATCTACATTTTACAGAAAGCCTGGGGTGGTCTAAGTGTCTAAAAATGTGTGTAATGAAAACAGGCTTAGCCTAGATTTCCCACAAAGATCTGTGGTTAGGTTTCACCTGGCATGATTTGTTGAAGCTAGTCTTACCCATTGCCTAATGTGTGCTGTGAAAACCTGTTATTCAATTCTGGTACTGGCTTTACTTTTCTGGTGTTTTATTTAACCACTATATTTTTTAGGACAAAGTCAAAAAGAAAGATGCAAGATGAAAAGGCACAGAAGCATCTAAATGCCATAAATTAACTCATTAAATCTGATAGTTGGTGCTGGGTTTGAGAAGTGAGCGTGAGATGATGCCTTTGGTCACCTTAGTGGGAGCAGTTGTTGTGCTATGCATTTACTCTCAGGATTCACAAATTGTTCTAAAAAATCTTTTAACATTAACCAGTTCAAAAGCAACTTTGTCCTTGTTTGGCTATGAACTTTTTTGGTGGGGGGGAAGGGTATGACAACTTTAAAAGACTTGCTGTAGTATTTTAGAGTTGTAACCATGTTTCCATCATATTACTTAGGTCTTCAGCACAAAAGGCTATTTCTTTTCCAAGCAGCTTGGGAATACACATTTAAACTTCAATACACATTTGTGCTTTATCACTGATTTTTAGATCTGATCCAGCTCTAACATTTTTATTTATTTAAAAAACAAAAACCCAGCAATCTCTGTCAGATAAAGCAATACCACAGTGTTGCAAATCTTTCCATGGCAAACACGTCATAATTTTATATGTTTTAGAATACAAGCAAACATTTCCAAGTCATTACTCATGGATCATTTATGAAATACTTGGGGGTGGGTGTCAGCAGGGCTGATGTGATGGTGACTGGCAGTGTTGTCCCTGGCACTGAGGGTGTGTTACAGGAGAGGGAAGCTCAGTCTCTGGTATTATGAGGGTGTGTATCTTTGTAAGCCAAAGATGAGATTGCCCACAAGTGTGCTGAAATTTGCACACTGCTTCTTGTGTAGCAAGCTTTTGGCAAATAAAGTCTCTGACTTGAAGATCTTTGTCGGATTTTTCTGTAGTAAGGAGACATTCTGGCTCAACTCATATGGTTTCATTAGGGTTGGTTAGTACAGACTCCCTGCATACCCTGTCCCACGTGTGCCAGCAGATAAGAGGGGAAACAGATCAAAATGTGTGTTTTATCAACGTGCTGGATAAATATGTCAGGTTATTGACAAAAATAGAATGTCTTCCAAGTATGTGCACCACAACTCACTATACTTGCAAACTAGGAAATACTGTGAAGATGTGTTCCTTACTCAGAATACATGGGAAACAAAAAACCTTTAAATTAAGGCTTTATTCTGGGGATCTACATTGCTTACTAAGCTGGAAAGAAAAAAGGACATATTGCTCCTTAAAAAAAAAAAAAAAAAAAAAGAAGAAACCCCAAACTGTTTCAGTAGTGATAGTAGTTTGAGATTTGTTTTTATTTTCAGGAAGAGTTTTATGGAAATAACCTTGCTTTTATTAGCTTGTGCTCTATTTTATGCCACAGTCAGAAAGAATGATTACATTTAATATAGAGAGCTGCACAATTAACAGAGTTAATAGTCTTAAAGATAAGATAGGAATGCTTTCTGTATGTGATCCTGAGGTCATCAGATTTAAAGAAAAAAAGCAACAAAACCATATGAACAAAACCATTATTGTGTAGCTTTCTCTTTCTTCACAATTATTGCAAAATTTATTTTGAGAAATCATTTCGTACTCAAATTTACATTATCTCAAGGAAGTGTCTCTCAGTTTGAGTAATTACACAGTTTTAAAACTTTTTCTTACCTTAGGCTGATACTTCTTGGCTGTCAGTAGTAGATGACTTGACTTAGAACATCTCATACTGCAAACTGCAGTGTCATTCAGAATTTGAAAAATAGCTCAGGTGTACAGTATGAAAACTGCTGAAGTGGGGATCTGAATACTAGTGAACATTGTAAAACTTGGACTGACATAGGACCAAAAGCTGTTCATCATTAGGTTCTTTCGTCAACTGCTCTAATTCCAGGACTGCATTCTAATCCACCTAAGGCTGAAAGAAAACATATTAATATTTTACCATAGTGATTTAGTGTACATTAATTGTTCATGATGTACTTCATGATGCTAAAAATCCCCCAGAAAGCAGATTTTTATGAGTGCAAGATTTGACTGTAAGAAGTTTCCTTAGCAAAACATGAAAAAATAGTATAAAGAATGTCTTTCCTACAGCGTACATTTTTCCATATTAAAAAATCAATTGAAATGAGTTTTTATATGACAGAAGTATGAAGGGTCAATTCATTCCCTCTCTTTAGCAGTCACTAAGGGACCTGTTTTGGCAGCACTGAAGAAGTTCTACTAACAGCAGAGGGAATAGCAGGATTTGATCATGTCATACATGATATCTTCCATCTTCCATTCATTCCCTTACTTTAAATTAACTTATATGCCAGACTGTTTTCAGGACTGGAGTTTTGAAATAAAAATATGCATTAGATGTGTTTGTAAGCATACAGTTTTGGTATTAAAAAGCCAGAGATTATTTATAGAAAATCTTATTAAAAATATGCACTAAGGAACAAAAGATAATTCTAGTTAACATGTAAACCTTTTTATATTTTGTTAATGCAATGAATATTTTGTCATGTAACCAGTAATTAGTATTGTAGTAAATACTATACAAACAGAACAGATTGTTGTAGCAAATACAACAAATTCTGCTTCAGAAGAAACTTTTCAAACTGAGCCATCAGGTAATATGAAACTATTCCATCTCATGAAGAAACTACAGTGATTTCCTAAACAAATATTGACTGTCAGCAAATAGCTTTTCATCAATCTTAATTTAAAATGCTTCTTTAAGAAAAAGTGTTAGATATGGTTAAAAACAGTGAAACCTTGTACACTTCTAGTACTGTGCAATGATACTTTCTGAGTAAATTTTTTTCCATGATTGGAGGCATAAAATATTCTAGTATTTCAGTCGTATCCTTAAATATCTTTAAAAAATTCCCATTTTTTGTACTATTTGTCTTCTGTCATGTATAGGAAGTATTTGTAGTCACATTGGTTTTTAACAAACACACTATTCTTATAAAGGCAAAACATTTTAGGTTTGCCCTTTTTAAGCAGTAACTTCTACAGTTTTTTTGATATCTCATTAAATATTACAATGAATGAATGGTTTAAAGGAAATGGAGCAGCAGCAGGGTGAGAAGGAAAGCTCCTGTGGAGACCCTCCAAAATCTGCAGAGAATTTGTGCAAGCAGTAACACAATTGTAAATAGGTTTTGGTTTAGGGATGGCTCTGTGATTTATACAAGAATCCCATTGTCATAATTATGTCACTAGACTCTGCTGGAGTCAGGAGGAGAACTGACCTGAGACTGCATCTGTGTGTCCACAAGGAGAAAGGATGATTTGTGCCTCTCAGGTAACTGTGGGCACGTGGAAATTAGAAGGATGAATCTTGAAAGGCTTGTTTCTAGGTCTTTTCCTGTAAATTTTCCTTTTTCATTGGTAACCTGTCTGTCATGAATTGCGTTTGTTTTTGTTTTTTTTTTAAATCAAGGAGTTCTTTTATTATGTCCTTTTACAGCTATTTTTACTGAACAACAACTGCAGTCACTCTTTTCCATTCAAATAAGCATTTCAATGCTGTATGTACAGTTACTGGCTCTCGTTAATTAGACATAACCTGGGAAGTTTTCCCATATGTGTAATTTTAATGTAACTGTTTTTCAGAAGTATAAAGGGTAGTTTTCTGTAAAGAATTTATTGAGAAATAATAACATTTGAAATTCTGCTTTCAAACATTTAAAAACACCAGATTAGCAAGTGAAATTCAACTCTTCAGCTCTATATTTGGCACAGATTCAAGCAGCTTTACAGGAGGGTTTTTAACTAGGTTTGTACACACCATGTCTACCAACTGATGAACTGTGGACCTCCCCAGAGATTCTTCTTTACAGAGAAGGTGAATAATATTTTTTTTCCCTTGTGCATCTAGATGGTACTTGAAAACACCATGCTGCCATCACATTTTATATGAAGAAGGATTAGAGCAGGAAGCCACTGTCTGAGAGTGTGCAGGGTCCAGTGCCTAGAGCCATTGCAGCAGTACAGTGTGTGATGGAGGGGATTTATGAGCTGGCCTTGCTGCAGGCCTTGTGTGGCTTGAGGCCTTGCTTAAGGGTGGCTACACAGCCAGCTCATCACTGCTGTGAAAGAATGTTAACAGCTGTAAAAGTAGGAGGTTTTACAGCTATCTTTTAAAATATGAGGTTGGATGATTTGGGTATAGTTTTGAGATAGTCCATCATCATATCACATTTCCTTATTGTTCTGAAGAGAGCAAAATGGCGTAGGAACCTACAGTCTCTGCGTAGAACAACCAGAGCAGTTTGTTTAGAACTGTTTGTTCCACACACTGACAACAAAACATGTAGCAGGGCATAAGAGACAGGAAGCTTCCTGCACGTCCTTGGGTTCACGCAAGAACTGGAACCAATACAGCTCCTGATAAGGTTATTTCATAAAGCATTCCAAGATTATCAGAAGGGTTGCACTGTATCATAAAAGGAAAAAAATACCCAGGTGAAATACAGCATGCAGTAGCAGTTTTACAGCTCCTCCCATTGCTGCACGTAAGTGATACAGTTATAGTTAACTTTGGATTATCAATCACTGTGAAACAGAATGGGAAGGTTGTACATTTGAGCAGCTTTTTCACTGGTTTTGCATTCAATGATGAGGCTCTCAGAACCAATACTAGACATGGAAATGGCAAACTACAGTGAAGTTTTAGATCCGACGTATACGGCACTGGAGTTCGAAACTATGCAGATTCTGTATAATGGCAATGGTGAGTTCTCCTCTGTGAGGCAAAATCAAGCCAGTTAATAGAAAAAGTGAAGTTTAGTAATGCTATAAGGTGCTAGTTAAATGTTTAATTAATGGAGCATTTGGGGGTTGTTTTCAAACTACAAATCTGCTCTTTTACACTTCAGCGCTAACTTTAAGTTAGTAACATTATAATTCTTTAAGGAAAATAAAAGAGAGGTTGTATGTAATAAAGTAGATGAACTATACTGTCACCAGTCAGTTAATCAAAGGAAGAAAATGGTGAATTCAGCAGTTGTTTTATTTACTGTACAACAAATGAATAACTAGTACTGACAGTTTGGACATGGAAGTATATTTCGTATATAACTTTCAGAAGGAAAGGACAAAATTGTCCAGAGGTTTGTGAAAAAAATTAGCTACTGTTTCTTGATGCCTAGTTTCTAATTGTTAGACTAATATTTTATTTACATTTTATTTACTTAAGTGTTAATCTAGCCTTCCTAGGTAAGTGTATATATGAACTAAAGTGATTTAAAAAAAACAAAACACATTGGCTTTATAGAGGCTGATGTTTAGCTGAGAAAAACTTTGCATTTAGCTAATGTAGCACTTCAACTTTAGGTAGAATTTTTGATTGCAGTTTTTGAGAAGTTGTACCAATAATTTATGCTTGAAATAGGAAGCACACCATTTCATTCTGCCATCATTGAATACTGACCAAAAAAAAAAAAAAAGAAATGTCAGTGAATTGAAGTGAAGAAAAGTATTAGGCAAGTTAAACTACTCAAAAATGGCCTTCCAAATCTTTTAATATAATAAAAAAGTTGGTCTATCGTATCATAAAGTATATGTATTTTTAAAAGGCAGAACTGATATCTAATCATTTGGAGGAAAATTATTTAGCACCTGCATTTCCACATATTTCTGCCATATAGAACCTAATTAAGTTTTTGTTGTTGGGCTTGAAGTTTTATCTGAATTTCTGATGTTACATTACGGCAACCTTAGTAAACAGAAAGGTAGACTAGGTTATTGATTTAGGAAGGAAAAACAGATCTTTATGCCCTAAGTGATTTTGGAGCTATCAAGAATGATTATATAACTTTTAGATGATTTCTCTGGGTTTTTTTTCTAATATGGGTAATTTCATTGGTCATTCATGTTTTTGCTGAGTAGCACCCTTTTGGATCTGTTAATGTTAAATAAAATGAGAAAGCAGATTAGGGAGGTTGTGCTTGGTTGCATTATGTGTTGGTGATAGAGCTGGTTAAATTATTCACTGTAAGTGATTAGCTTGATAGTTATTAATTATAAGGTGTAGCCTTTTTCTGTTTAGAGTTTGAGTTTAGCTTAAGTATTTTCTTATAGAATTTATTAAAACATTGTCTTGTTACAGTGCTAGTCTGGAACTGAAAGCTGCCTCTTATGAACCTTCCTATGTATCTTTTCTAGTTGTCTAAATTAATTAGGAACATTCGGATGAGTTTAACAAGCCACCTTCAGGGAGACTTTTCAGTTCTGTTGAAATCAAAGAACTTTTCAACATCAGGTCAATTTCCCAGATATTTTGTTTCAGAATAATAACTAGGAAAATAAGTATGTTCTTATATATATATACACACAACTTACATGGCTGTAAAATATTTCATCATTACATTTAAATATTGTATTATTAATTATTCTACTCTATCATGCAACATTACAGAACTCCAGAAGAACGGTTTTGTATTTTTCTAGAGTAATTTTATAACCCATTTATGAAAATAATTTTCCAGTCATGACAAGCCTAATTTTAAAATAAAATTTTTACAGAACTGAATTTTTACTTTTAAGATTTCATTTTATTTAATCAATTTTTAATATAATTCCTATCAATTACAGCTCTGTAAAGCAAATCAATCCAAAAAGGTCATTTCTTTGTCTGAAGAACTCAGTTTAAATTATAAACTGCAGGACGCAATGAAAATTTTATATTTGTGTTGCACATTTCAGTTGGATCTATACAATAGGAATAATATTATGTATCATTGTTAACAGTTTTACTGTTTAACCTGTTTCCTGTTCATGAGCTCACGTACTCGACTTTTGAATCCATGTTTGAATAACTAATTAATGTGGCACAGTTTCCTCTTCTGGACAAAACAGCTACAAATGCTTAGGCCTATTTCAAACAGTTTTCCTTTCATTTAAATCAGAAACAAAACAGAAAGCTATTTTGCTTTTTGTTTCTTTCAACATGTCTGAATAAATAGGTGTGTTTTGATTTCAGGTGAATTTCTTCAGTAGCATTTACCAGATTCAGTGACTAATTGTTAATCACACAGCTAATATTCTCTGTGCAGCAATATTGTCTGCAATGTTCCTGTAAAAAATATCTTCGAGGAAATAACACTTAGTCCTCTTAGCATGCCTTTTGTTTTCTTTTTTTTTTTTAAATTAAATATTGTGCAAAGCCTTTTGTTTGTTTGTTTGTTTAATGTCCCAAACCTTTGTATGAGTTGCCAGTTATTGCCAGCTCATATGAGAAGTGATACATGAGAGTTATCACTGTTTTATGCCAAAGTTCCTCTTCATGTTAGTAGGAATACTTATGTAATTGTACATGCAAAATTAGACTGTAATTTTTAATTCTTCAGTTGGAAAGAGTTTAGAATACAATTATTTGTTGGTATGAACTTTATTAATTCTGTTAACATCTCTATCACTTTGAAAGTGTTCATATGAGTAAGAGCCAGATGTAACTAGATAGGTCGTGCTATATAAATCTTAAGTGTCAATTAAAAGAGAAAAAAACAGAAGATGCCTCCATTTAGGTACAGCTTGTTCATGTGCTGGTTGGTGGAAGTCTTGTCCATAACTATGTAATATTGTTCTTCCCTCTTGTCAGACAATTCAGGAGAAGCTGTCAACATGAATGCTGCTGACAATGGGGTCAGTAGTCTCTGTGCAATATGTGGAGACCGAGCGACTGGAAAACATTACGGTGCTTCCAGCTGTGATGGATGCAAGGGGTTTTTTAGACGCAGCATAAGGAAAAACCACGTCTACTCGTGCAGGTATTTCAGAAGTTCATCTAGAGGCGCTAAAATAATGAGTTTAAGCAAAAATTATATTCAGACTTTTTCAGAACTTTGTCAGGGTATTTCCAACTTTTTCTTAAGGGATGCTACTTGATATTACACATTCCAGATACTATATTCCAGATGTCAGTTGATATTATTTATCTTTTATTTAAGATTACGAAGGTCATCTCCCGAAAAAAAAAAAAAAGGAAAAATGAAAACTGCTTATATTTTCACTGCAATATGAAAATCGTATATCTTAACTGTTTTCTAAGAATTATTTTCTTAGGAAATTAGCTTCTGAATAGAAAGTCTAAGATTTATGAGTTTTGTTTTAAGGGCTGTGCAAACATATCTGCACATATTCCAGGTTTATGTGACACACTTCTCTTTTGATCAGACATTTCCCCCGTCAGTCTGATCTGCTAATTTCCAAATGGTGCCCTAATTATCACGCTGCAGGTCTGTGCACCATGTTTGACAAATCACTCCTGTACATGCACAGGATCATAAACAGTGAGTTTTAAGCTGTGCACAGAACACATGAAAAACTCTGTGAGTTTAGACAGATCACTGAAGGCGTCTATTGGGTTTTCGTGGCAAGGTTTTAGTAGCAAGGAGGCTACAAGAGTGGATTCTGTGAGAAGCTCTTGGAAGCATCCCCTGTGTCTGGTGAAGCCAATACCAGCTGGCTCCAGGATGACCAAAGATGAGCCCGTCAGCAGTGGTGGTGGGGCCTCTGGGATAACATATTTAAGAAGGAAAAATAATTATTGTGCAGAAGCAAATTGCAGCCAGAGAAGAGTGAAGTGAGAATATGTGAAAGGAATGACTCAGTAGACACCAAGCTCAGTGGAGAAGGAGAGGGAGGAGGTGCTCCAGGCACTGGAGCAGAGATTCCCCTGCAGCCCATGATGAAGACCATGGTGAGGCAGCTGTGCCCCTGCAGCCCATGGAAGTCCACAAGGGAGCGGATATCTACCTGCAGCCTGTGGAGAACTCCCTGCTGGAGAATATGGATGCCCAAAAGAAAGTTATGATGCGGTTGGGAAGACCACGCAGTAGCATGTTCCTGGCAGGACCTGTGGCCCCACAGAGAAAGGAGCCCATGGTGGAACAGGTTTGCTGGCAGGACTTGTGACCCCACGGGGGACCCATGCCGGAGCAACCTGTTCCTGAAGGACTGCACGCTGTGGAAAGGAAAGCATGTTTTCTGCACCCAGGAAACATGCTGGAGCAGTTCATGAAGAACTGCAGCTACAATCAGAGAAGTTTGTGGACAGCTGTCTCTGTTGGGAGGGACCTTATACTGGAGCAGGGGAAGAGTGTGTGGAGTCCTCTCCTTGAGGAGGAAGCAACAGCAGAGACAACATATGATGAACTGACCACATCTCCCATCCCCTATCTCCTTGGGCCACCTCATGGGGCACAAGGAGGAGAAAACCTTTTGTAAAAATGGCTTTTTAGCAGAAACATTTGTTACAGTCTTCCTTGATTGCATAATACTCTTAAAAGGAAATCTCTCCCTCACAGTCATAGCACAGTGATATAGCACAGACATAGCACAGTGATATAGCACACCTATAGTGGTGTGGCAAGAGCTGACATAAGTGATTTCAGGAAGACCTCTGCAAAAGATAGGTCTGTTTATCTAACAAACACATGAAGATCAAAAAAAAAGGCAGACCTAAACAGGGAGAGGGGAAGATGGCTCATATGCATTCCCTTTAGGCACACCTGTAGATGTACATAAAGGCCTGGATAAGCCTTCCTGCAGTGTCATGCTCTGTGTGTTTCCTCATGTCTTTGTTTCATTGTGTTGGCAGAAAATGTTCCTCTCATTTCCTCTTTAGGTTACCACTTGTAATGATACAACACGTAGTTTGTTCATTGGTATCTCCATAGGGAGTAAAGGTTGCCAGCTGAGGGTAATGGTTTAACAGCTGAGGGGCTCCTCAATGCCAGCAACATTTGGCGTTTTCCTTGATTGGCCTTTCCATTTACTTTTTGTAGCTTTTCTTCTTTTGTTTTGCCACTACCGTTTGATGAAACCAGTTACTGACATACCTTACAAATCAGTTGAGGTGTAAATGATGCACCTAGGTCTGAAATTTTCCACACTTGCCAGTTCCAATGCATATATGTGTCTAGGCACACATATATATTCCTGAAAATGGAGCACCTCTCAAAACTGATTAATAAAGAAAAATAATCCAAACAACTGAAGAAAGAAGTCTGGTTATAGACATTATTCTGACAGGCCAGATTAGTTGGTTTTCTTCTTTGTAATCAGAGTACTGCTTTATTAATGCTATATACATTTCCCTTTTCTTGTCTCTGGTAGATTCAACAGACAATGTATCGTTGACAAGGACAAAAGGAATCAATGCAGATATTGTCGTTTAAAAAAGTGTTTTCGAGCAGGAATGAAAAAAGAAGGTAACGGAGTCATTTACTATTTGATATACAAAGAAAAAATTCTGAGTGAGTTTTAAAATATAATAAAAATTCTAAAAAACTCCAACAGAATAATTCAATGGAAAGTCTGCTATAATGCCTTCATGATGGAGAAATGCTTTTATATTGAGGTAAAATATATATCTTCTAATTTTCAGGTGGGTAAGCAGTTCTAGCATTTTGATCATAAGCAAGTCCATGGATTCAAAGTGAATTTGCAACTGTTGAATCCATGAATCCTGGCACCAAAATTCATTGATTTCTATATATTGAACCATATGCTGGAAAAGTTCAAACTGTGAGATTTTAGTTTTAATTTTTCATGAAATCTCTATCTGCCATTTTTTTTCTACCCTGAGTAATGACAGTGCTAATTTACCGGTTCTTCCATTAAATTTAAATGTAAGAAACATTTAAACCAGAGGAAGGACTGTGAAGCTGAGTGAAATAATAGTGGTGAGAAGACTAGTGGTAGCTGTCAGTGGAGTCTCCACATTAATTAAAAAAAATTCTAATTTCTTTAAGGTTTAAAACGGGAAAAATGTTACTTGTGCATCTCACTGACAGGGATGAGAAATGTGAGTCACAGTGATCCTCCTGTGGAAGTGGAAGGACCAGATGACCACAGGAGCAGAGTGATAGGGAAAGAAGGGCAGTGGTAATATCAGAGGAATATTGTTGTTGGGGCTGTTGCTACACTGACAGTTATGATGTAGAAGCAAAAGATGTCCTGATCTGTTTCAAATGCGCACTCAAAAGTGGTTCATCACAACTTTGCTACCTTTTTTGTTTGGAACATGGTGTATCTGCCTGAAGGCCAGTCTGAAATGTGAGTGCTCAGTTCTCCTGTACAGTAACAAGGCTATCATTCTTTTAGTCTTTACATAGCTTTCCTAAGATAAAGCAAGCTGTTTCTTTAGGCTCTTAAGTATCTATACTGTAGTACTGCTTTGCTAGTGATCACGTTATTGACATGAGATAAAATAGATTTTTCTTTTTGAAGCTGGATGGGGATATTCTAAACAGTGTTACACAGTGTATGAATGAAATAGGTTTGCTAGCTCTTATGGATCTCCTTTAACAAACTTTAGCCTTTGGAATTTGTGTCATTAAAATTGGTAACATATTGTATGTATATTATCAATCTGATGTGAAGAAAGGGGGAGACCTGTGTGTCCACAGCTGCCCTAAAACTTTTGCAAAAAGCAGAGCTTTACAGACTTTCAGAACCTGGAATTAAAGAAATTTATCTCAGAAAGGACATCTGGAATTCATCTAGTTCAGATCCCCATTTAAAGCAAGGCTAGTGTCTAGGTTCAGTCAGGTTACTTGGGACTCTGTCCAGACAGATTTACACAGTCCCTGAGAGGGGAGATGGAACAGTCTCTCTTGGCAAGTTCTTTCAGTGCTTGACCAGCCTCATTGGGAAGAGTTTTTAATTTCTAACTAATTGGAATATGTCTTACTGCAATTAGAGTAGTGTCCATTGTCTCTTGTCCTTTCACTATGGATTTGAAAAGAATGTGGCTCCATTTTCTGTACAGAAATGGACCCCCACCTCCATGTTGGTCCTCTCTTTTCCACATAAGGTCTGCTTCACCTTGTGCACTTTGTGGGTTCCATCTCCGTAGTCTTCCTCTGGACACTGCCTAGTTTACCAGAATCTTTCATGTGCTGAGGAACCCAAACCAGAGAAATGGTCATTTCCTTTAAGATGCTAATGCAGCCCAGTGCGTGGCATAAAACTTTCAACCTAATTTACACTGTTCTGCCCTACTTTGGTCCCACTACCTCTAAAACTTTCATTTTTTCATTGCATCCAAACCATGTTTATTCGAGGCTTCCAAGTGCTAAAATAATTCAGAACACTGAACTGCTTGTGTGTTGTTACATACCTTTTCACATGGTCGGGGCATGTTTCATAGTGTAAGAAGTGTAGCATAGTCTCCATGATTGTTTCTCCTCTTGTTTCTAGCAAATCTTTCTTTTCTGCTAGACAAAGGTAAGAAATGCTTCAGTTGGTGAAAGCTGTACAAGGCCTCTTTAAGCAAATATTCCACCTTCCTCATGCAATCTCTGTTTAAGGCAATTTTAGCCTGAATTGACGGAAAGGCTTTAGCCAGACAGACAGTCTAGTCTAATAATCCAAAATTATGTATAAGTAGGAGAAAATTGAAGCATCCACCTATGGTTCTCAGTGTGCTCCACCAGTGACTTTCACTACCGATTGTCAGAATACCTTACTATTTTTGCAATACTAATCAGTGCTGACATTATTTTAATTATATATGTAGCACTTAAGCTGCTGAAATTCAGTGGATGTTTTGGCATTCTTTTTCAAGAGGTTATGGTTTTTGTCTCCTGTCTACATGAACATATAGCACTTTGTGTTTATCACCACACAAAATTTCTTACTGTGACCTTAATAAAAGACCCATCAGTGAGTGTCCTTGCAAAAAGTTAGTACACCTCTGGAATAAACTATGTGCATTGTTCAGATAAACTCTGAAACTATTCTGTGCATAAAATATTTTATTTTTTTTTTTTATTGAAACCTCTCTTACTGCTCCTAAATTCTATAATGCAGATTGTTTCCCATAAAATAGCAAACTTATCTTTGGAAATAAAACTGCTATTCTTAAAAAATTATGAGATTCCTTGTGCAATAAAAAGATCAGCATAATTCTTTTTTTTCCCTTTTCTTTTTTCCTTGACCTAACCTTGGACGTGATTTCGGTTTTAGAAATATCTGACTGATAGTTTTATTTTTTTCTTTTTCCTTCAGTTCAAAAGTATGCCCTGTTGCTTCATAAGTCTTGTGTGTGCTGAGTAAGGGTTCCTCATCCTAAGCCCTTTCAAATGCCTTTCTTTGTACCCTATTAGACAAAACTTACTGTCCTGAAACTTTTTAACTGAGTTAATATTCCATAAACTGGCTAGGAATTAAATGTCACTAAGGAGGAGCATGAGATTTAAGTTTCAAAACTATCTTACTGTTAGGTTAAGTTCATGATTTATTCCTCTTTCAGAATTTCCCACAGCAGAGCGGGAGGAGGGCTTTCATACTTCCTCTGACTGAGATATTTTTTCAGTGGTGGTGCTGTATCTCTTAACCTGTTTGACAGTTCGGAGATGTCCATTTCTGCCACTATGATAAAAACTACTTTACTTATTAAATTGGTTGAAATAACAAAATTAGAACATGTCTCAGGTTCAAAGGAAGAAAGAGGTTTTATAGTAATAAAGCCACTGAAAAAAGTGATGATAATTCAGTATCTATCTATAATTAGTTATACATACTTTTTGCAGGCAAGTAATATACAGATAGAGACCATAAACATGTATTGTCATTCTTCCTCATTACTCGGAGCTAAAAGCAGATCATCCTCTTTGAATGTCAGACCTTTCAGTTCTTACAGTTATCTTCTGAAATACGGTAAACTTCTGAAATTATACTGTGTGTCAGCTTTTACAAGTCAGTAAATGAGATGATTATTCTTTTCCAGCTGTACAAAATGAACGGGACAGGATAAGTACAAGAAGAAACACCTTTGATGGCTGCAACATTCCTTCTATTAGCACATTGTCACAAGCTGAGACACTCTCTCGTCAGGTACTGAGATATACCACAAAATTATTTAGTAACTTTAAGACTGATTTTACTAAATCTAAATACTTTTCAGTTTTTTATTGCATTGAATATAATTATTGAGATTACTTTCTTCTACTTCCAAAGTGCGCCCAGCTTCCTGTTCCCGGTGAAAGAATCAGTAATAGAATACATTCTTGAAGCAAAGTCAATAAAAAAAATTCTACTTTGTCCAGGACAATATGTCTTAGGCACCTTTCTTAATAAAGCTTTATGGTTCTTACTGCTTTTAAATCAGTTGCTGTCTTAGGCAGCTTGTGGCATCTATCTATCCTTGAAGCTGGCTTTCCCATGAAGTATTAGTGAAAAAATTGTCCAAAGCCATTACATTCAAAGGGGTGTGGACACTCATTTCTTTACATTCTTTTGAAAATCCAGTTTTTAATATCCTTAGACATTATAAGTAAGGCAAACAGAAATGTTCCAACTGCAGAGTCTGTTCACATCTCGCTTTTGAATTTTCTTTGTCTCATCTGAACTTCATTTTCTCTTTTTCTTTTTTTTTCCTATCCAATCAATTGCTGCATGGAACAGTCTCTAGTCCTTTTCTGCAGCTCAGATAAATCATGATCATTGATTCTGCATTCTTGCACCTCTTACTAACTTGCTTAGAATTTAACTGCCACCTTTATGATTTCATGCTGACTGATTTATACATCCCCAAATGTTTTGTAATCTCATCCTTTATCAGCATCTCTCTTAGGCTGGAACTGTCTGTAAAGAATTGATGCAGGAATTACTGGGTGATATGTCTTTGGCACATATTGCATGTCTGGGCAGACTAGATGGACATAATGGACCTTCCTACCTTTCATACCTATACACTATGAAAAATATAGCTATTTTTACCTCCTTAGTAATTTTTTGAAGTTGCTTATTGTGCTTTTTTGTATTACTCTGTTAATCATTTCCGACTGGTATATGCAATTCAAGAATAAGAACTGTCTTAAACAGAATCACATCCTCAGCTGTTTATGGCACAAAGTTCTCTTCAAACAGTAGATTCCTGGCCTAAAACATCCCCTTGTGTACATGTGTAGATTTATTCTACGTACTATTTGGTGGGACAGAATTAGTTCCACTATGTCAAGCATATATGAAGATACAATCTTGGCCTCTAAGTCCAAGAGACTACATTAACATGGTAGAAAAGTCAAGTCTTAGAAGTATTTGTTTTTCTCTCAATCAAATAGGGCTGTAAGATGAGTTCAGTCCTGAGGAGAGACTTGGAGGAGGAGGTAGTGTCCCAAGTCATTATCCAAGTCCTTCAGCTGTGAAATGAGGAAGAGGGTGGCATTCATCTCTTTTGAAATTTTCATATTAAATAGAGCAAATTAATTACTTTGTTCCTGAAGATCCCTTACAGGGGGAAATTGTCCAAGTGCAATTTTTCACCTACAGACTCAAGAGAGGCTTCCAGGATTATGTAAATATGAAAGGGACATGCTCGACTCCCATAGGCATAAAGCCATCTGTCCCCGAAGGTTTTCAGGACAACTGGGATATAGTGTTAAATTGTCATGTTCATCAAGTCATTAACAGGTGCAAGTTCCACTGGGAAGGGTTTCATCTCAATATAAGAAAGAAATTTTTACAGGGAGAATAAACAATTACTGGAGCAACCTTTTCAGGGATGTGGTGGAGTCCTCATCCCTGAGGAACTAGATGAGTCCATCATCTAGGCTTACTTTCCCACAAAAGATTGGATGAAATCATCTTTCAAGGTCCTTCCTAATTCACACTGGTCTATGATTGTATGAAGTCAGTGACTACCGTGTTGCACCCCAAAAATGAGAGGAAGGTTAAATCAATAGAGAAAAAGAAATAGGAAAGTCCATATCTTCATATCCTTGTGAAGAGATGAAATCTTAATAATGAACTCCATGGAAGTCGTCCTATGAGTCCCCAGCAGAAGTTCAGCAAGTAATTTTGGCATGTAGTTTATAGTTTGTAATGTAATTTTTAATTTATAAAGATGCACAGGTTTGATTAAAAGATATTAAAGGAAAGACAACGTATTAACTTCATGAGTTGGTATGTCTAACAGTTAAACAATCTACCTCTTCTTTACGTTCTTGTATTATCTCCTAGTTGGTGCATGGTGGTATCTTTCTCAGGTGTGACCTGCTCTCAGAAGTCTCTTCTTTGTACTTTTGAGTCTTGATCAAGATCTCTTCTACTCTTCTGGAAAAACAGTGAAATGTGTTGAGTTTCTTTACTCTCTTTCTCTGCTGAAGGTTTTCTAGACTGAATCCCTCTGATAGCTCTCACCTGAATGATATTCAGTATTTTCAACTTTGTTTTTTGTAGAAGAGATGCCAGAAATGGACTCATGATTATAACGTGGATTTCTCAAATGCTCTATCTACAAAGAAACAATACCTCTAACCTTTTTCCTTCATGATAGCCTTTGAATTATGTGTCTGAGGAGGTTTTCACCTGTCTAGCTGCTCTAATTTCCCTGAGAACTGATGTTCAGCTGGTTAACTGACATTAATATCTAAGCTATTTTCAGTGTTTTACACTACTCAATTATGTAGGAAGCGCTGAGCTTTAGTTCAGAAGTGCAACTCCTTTTGACTACCCAAGGATAATGGGATTTCACTGTGGGTTTTAACATGGATATATGAATGAAGGGGAACTGATAGCAGGTCAACCTAAATAGCTTCCACCATCCTGAAGTATGTACAGGTATGCTATTGGAAGATCAAACATTTAATTTTTTTTCCTGAGGAATATAATCACACTATATCATTTCCTGAGTAATAAAGGAATATATTTATTCCTGAGTAATAAAACATAAAGGGAAAGTCAATTTCATATGTCTATTACAGTGGTGGGATTTTGGGTTTGTAGTGGAGGGATCTTTTTTTCTTTTTCTTTTTCTTTTTCTTTTTCTTTTTCTTTTTCTTTTTCTTTTTCTTTTTCTTTTTCTTTTTCTTTTTCTTTTTCTTTTTCTTTTTCTTTTTCTTTTTCTTTTTCTTTTTCTTTTTCTTTTTCTTTTTCTTTTTCTTTTTCTTTTTCTTTTTCTTTTTCTTTTTCTTTTTCTTTTTCTTTTTCTTTTTTCTTTTTCTTTTTCTTTTTTCTTTTTCTTTTTTTTTCTTTTTCTTTTTCTTTTTCTTTTTCTTTTTCTTTTTCTTTTTCTTTTTCTTTTTCTTTTTCTTTTTCTTTTTCTTTTTCTTTTTCTTTTCCTTTTTCTTTTTCTTTTTCTTTTTCTTTTTCTTTTTCTTTTTCTTTTTCTTTTTCTTTTTCTTTTTCTTTTTCTTTTTCTTTTTCTTTTTCTTTTTCCTTTTCTTTTTCTTTTTTCATTTCTTTTTCTTTTTCTTTTTCTTTTTCTTTTTCTTTTTCTTTTTCTTTTTCTTTCTTTTTTTCCTTTCTTTTTCTTTATTTTTTTCTTTCTCTTTCTCTTTTTATTCTTTCCTTTTTCTTTTTTTAACCTTTTCTCTTACCTCTTTTCTTTTTCTTCCCTGGTATGATATCAGCTATAAACTGACCTTCGGACCTTACCTTCTCAGGCTTGGCTTTATCTTAAGTTGTCTTTCCTGCCTGGCTTAAGAGCAAACCTGGTTTTGTTCCTTTTCTTGAAAAGTCATTAAGAATTTCAGGATTTGGCTCAGTGATTATGTAAAACTGTCCCAGCTTCAGGCCCAGAAAGATATTGCTCTCTTCCTATTTCACAGAACACTGTTCACTGCAGGTGGTCTAATGCACACTCATATCCTTTACATTTCCTCTGCAATGTCTCAGGCCTCAGCCTACACTGCTGCTTCATCATTGCAAACTGTTCTCCTCCAGGCACTAAAACCCCCCTGTTTTACCTTCTAAAGTTAATGATACTTATCTTTTCACTAGAAGAATATGCTACCCCTTTATCACTCTCTTTCTCTGCCCTTAATATTACTGCATGCCCCTATGATCTCTTCTTTTTTTCTGAAATGAAGTAAATGTCAACCCTTTTAAAGGAAAAAAAAAAGAAACCACCTCCCCTCTATGAATGATAAGGTCTCTGGTATATTTAAAAATAGCATTTTGGAATGAGAAGGTATTGTATCATGATATGAATAATTAAATACTGCAATGCACACTGGTAATAATGAGAAATAAAAATTTATAATTTACGTTCAGACTAATGGTCCATGTGGTCCAGGAGTTTCTCAAGAGTATCCATGCTTACTGCCGTGATATTTTCTTAAATATTCTGTTAACCAGTGAAAATGCAACTATATGAAATTTAACATGTTGAATTTTTTTCTCTTGTAATGACCAGATCTCAATGTCCAGTCCTGGTTCTAGCACTGATATAAACGTTAAGAAAATTGCTGGTGTTAGTGATGTCTGTGAATCTATGAAGCAACAACTTCTGGTCCTGGTGGAATGGGCTAAATATATTCCAGGCTTCTGTGAATTACCGCTGGATGACCAGGTATAAGAGGACACCAAAGAGAAAACTTTAATTATACTGTTCTGTTACTCCTGTAATCTTTGAATGTCATAATTTTTTTGGTCTGATCAAATAGATCTGAATGCTAGACCCTCATCTTTTCTTTTTTTTTAAGTTTTGAAATAACACCACCACATAAAAGATATTAACAAAAAGAAGCAGCAAAACAGCATGTCTCTAAGCATTTTGTTCTTTCTGTAGTCTTTTGGAAGCAGAACTTTTTTCTGACCTTGATAAGTATTTATTTCATGTTCACCTTTCATTATAATATGGCAGCATGTTAATTAGAAGCAGGGTTTCTCTACTTGAAAAAAATAAAAGCCATTAGAATCTTGAACAAATTCCAAACGTACTGGTATCAATCCATAGCACATAATCTTTCATATATTACAATGTACTAAAATTATATTGTATATAATGAATGTGAGGAAAAAAGCATCAAGCCTTGAAAATTTACAAGGGTTTTTATGACAGAGGTCTGATCTATCATCACATCTATAATATATCCTAATATATCACCCGCTTTCAGAGTAAGTTGTGTTGGCACACCCAGAACCAATATTCCCACATTGTGGTGAGCAGTTCTTTCACCAGCGGCCTGGGTAGGAGGTTAATTGGTTGCTTGAGATCTCTCAACTCCAGTCCACCAAAATCTGATACATCTTGAAAATCGCTGTGTGACTGCAATTGTGTAAATCCTACTTTTTGTCTCTTCGGTCTCTCAGTTTTTAACGAAATCCTGCAAGAAGTGTTAGATTCATCCTTGGTTTTGATACTCAAACTGAGTCATTCCCTCTTATATTCTTCCTCAGGGATATGAACATGTTTCAGGCCACAGGAGACCCCCCAAAATAGGAGTTTAATGATATCTTTGCAGACCCACAGAGTATGATATATGTGCACAAGCTCAACGTACTGGAATAAGTTAAAACTCTGTTCGTGTGAAAGAAGGAGAATTTTAAGTGCATTGGTTACACAAGGGCAACAAAAACAAGAAAAAATATTGCTGCTTTTACTGTTAAGATGGCATGAAAGAAAAGGGAAGGTATAAGACGTCATTAAAAGGTTTCCGTCTGCATTTAAAAAAATAAATTATCATCTTAGAAGGACAGGCTGAAAACATCCTTACAGTGATTGAAGAGTACATGTTGGGAAAAACCTTAAGTAGCTTAGAAAAAGAGGGGCAAAGATATTGAGAGATAAAGCAAATACCACTTTTTCATTTGTGATAGCAAATTTCTAAGGAGCATTGTGCATTTAGTAATGAAATAAAACATCTGGTTTTGAACAAATTATTCCTGATCTGGGAGTCAGCCTGATTTCCAAACCATAAAGGAGGCCAGAGCAGCTAAGTTAACTAACTGAGAACCAAAAAAGTCTTAACAGATAAGTGTACCTGGGTACTGTTTACTCATAAAGTATTGGCTTGGATTAGAATTACTTGCCAAGAGATGAGTTCCTTGAGGAAATAGAGACCATTGCTGAAGTTTCAAGAAGACATCAAAACCAAAGGAAAGTAAATAGATGACAAAGAGTAAACAAATAAGCACAAGTGCCTTCCCAGTATGAACCAGGATTTTTCTTTGTTGACAGTAGTGGCTGTTTTAGCATATCTGGCTTTGTTGTGGAAAAAGCTCTTTTAAGTACCACATAAATTTTTGGTTCAAGTTGAGGGAAATGAAACACTGATACTGCCAAATTCACTGTAGCAGTTCATTCCAGCCCACTGGAGTCTTAAGTGTCAACTTAAAATGATAGAGAAAACTTTACAAGGGAATACACACTAGTAAATAAAAGTAGATAGTGTATTTATTGATAAGTATTTTGCAGAGCCTAATGTTTAAAATCTGGACTGAGTGCTAGAAGTGACAGAGAATGACGATTTAATTATAGAGTGCTGTTTTTATGGTGTTAAGATTTTTATATTAAAATCTTAATTGTCTTAAACGTGTACCTAATACACAGTAATATGCAACCTCTCTTCTTTTACTCTTGTTGGAACTTACTGCTTTATCATTTATTGAGTCTGCTGTTCTTTTCATGAGGTTGCCCTGCTAAGAGCACATGCTGGGGAACACCTGTTGCTTGGAGCAGCAAAACGGTCCATGGCGTATAAGGACATTTTACTTTTAGGTAAATATTGGTTTTGTTTTACTTATTAATGATGATGTACATTAGCAACCATGTAATCACTTAAGTGAGACAACTGTTCTGGCACAATCAAAGCAATGCATTCTCTGAATGTTAAATAGCTATTAATGACGTTATGTCACATGCCTGTTACAGCAAAAGCAGATGGATAGGTGAGCTAGTATTGGATGCTACAAACCAAAACTTAAAGGAGTTCCTGACAATTGTCTCCTTACATTAGCCTCCTTTCTACACCTTTATCCCTTAAAAAAATCAGAAGAAAACAACAAAAAGCCCCGTCATAAACCCCCCTTTGTTTAAGAGCAGCAGCCAGCCTGTTTCCACGTGTACTAATTTCAGTTTTCATGAAAACCATTTATCTGGAGCTTTCTCAAGAGTCCTTTAGGCACAGTCAGAGAAGACTCTACTGGCTAGAATATTGGATAGCCTGTTCCCTTCAACTCACTTTCCCAAGAGCCCTCTCACTGCTGCCTTGACAGTCAGCACATGGCCATCATGTAAACAGCTCACCTGCTGTCCCTGACATGTGGCAGATGGGTGCATCCATGGCACGGGGAGGAGTCATGCCTGCAGAAGCATATTCTTGGTCACTCGAAAGGGCTCCTGCACTGGGTTATGTAAAGAGAACATAGCTGTTAGGGAAAAAGACATTGTTGCATGGTGGAAGCATGTCTTATCTTAGTTCATGCAACAGAGAGGCTCAGTTAGCAGATGGGGTGTGTGCCTGTGTGAACAGGGACTTGATGAGGCATTTGTTAGCATTGTTTGAAACAGGGCTCTGCCACTCTGAAGTGTAATCTGCCGAACATTAAACATGTGCAGCATTTGGACTGTTTTATGGGAAAGTGTGTAGGTCATCTTGGACAGGATTTTTGATGTGAGGCAAGACTATATGGAATATGGACTCAAACTAGTCTCTTCACTGGTGGTGTGGAACAAGGACATTTTTAATACTTGTTCTCCTCCCTCTTTGGGACAACCTTTTCACAGCTCTAAATCATCTTGAATTTATTTTTACACCTGTTATAACATTAAAAGGACAAGAAGGGCTTGGTCTGGAGGTATTTCACCACCAATCCTTTCAAGATAAAAGCTATACAAATGGCTTTGTTAATGTAGTTCTTTCTCTAGATGCTGTTTTACTGACAAACTTTAATAAAAAAGAAATATTTGCAGTTTTATTGGGATTAGTAGGTAATAAGGTAAAAATGAAAAAATAATAAGCAGAAAATTATATATTCAGTGTCATGAGCATCAGCATATGTATCAAAAGAAGAATGATTTGAGGCTTTAAGGCTTATTTCTGGTACTTGGTATCTGTAAAGTTTATGAGTCATTTTGGCATGGATCCCTTGTGACATAATCATCAGGTTTTCTTTCAAAAACTGCTTTGGTAGCTTTCGAAAGCTCTGTGACTTTACCAGTGTTCTCCAGGAGGTGAATTAAGATGCCATGGTGCAGACTTCTCCAAAATGGAAATTTAAAATGAAAGAAACAGGGAAAATTGTTTCTATACTGAAAATTTTATGATGCTGCTAAATTTTATCAGGAGTAAGAGGAGCACCTATTAGAAAAAGAAGCATTCCCCTTATCTTCTCCTATGTATTGACAAATCCTTCATTCAGCTTGGGATGTATTATTTTAATTGGGGAAGAAGACATTTTAAGATCAATTCACTATTATATTTATCTGTTATGTAAAGATAAAGGTCTACTTGCTCCATACTTGTGCATTCAAACATGAACCTCAGTCCTGTGGACTAATCAGGAACTGTACATGTTGGTATATTTACATGTACAGATTTTTTACTGGGTGACCGCTATAATTTGCACATGTACTCTGTTTGGAAAGAACACTTTTGTATAATGCAAAGGAGAGTTATTACTTAAAAAAATTATTAACCTGAAATGTGCTTTTGAGAATGGGCTGCATCTCGTGTGTTACATCAAAATCTTTATATTAATCCACATGTTGGTATTCTTTTTCTCTAAGGCAACAACTACATAATCCATCGCAACAGTACTGAAGTAGAGATCTGCCGAGTGGCAAATCGCATTCTGGATGAATTAGTTCGACCCTTCCAGGAAATTCAAATAGACGACAATGAGTACGCTTGCTTGAAAGCAATTGTGTTTTTTGATCCAGGTATTTTTACAAAAAAGTCTCTCAGAATTTTTTACACGTGGAAGAATTACTGGAAGTAATTTTTGTTAATGTAGAATCTGTTCATGAATGGAAAAGAATCAAATGAAAAATATAAGTAAGATGCTCCTTCCAAATCATAATCTGCCTTGACTTTAAATTTTTGTCATTTTTTAAGATGCAAAAGGCCTGAGTAACCCAATGAAGATTAAGAATATGCGGTTCCAAGTCCAAATCAGTTTAGAGGATTATATTAATGACCGTCAGTACGACTCCAGAGGAAGATTTGGAGAACTACTTCTTCTACTGCCTACACTCCAGAGCATCACTTGGCAAATGATTGAGCAAATACAATTGGTTAAACTATTTGGAATTGTTAAAATTGACAGTTTGCTTCAGGAGATGTTACTAGGAGGTAAACTAACAATTTGCTAAATATACTGTGTTGTATTATGTTGAATTTAGCATGCTGGGATCTTGAGGGATTCGTGATGTAATCAACCATGCTGACTCACTGTCTGAGCTTTGGGTCGTGTAATTGTTAGCTAAAGCTTTCTTGTCTTGGCAGTTCATCTTGTTAACTTAGTCTTACGACAGACTGTGCCGTGTACTTCTCAGTCACTGCTGGGTCGTCCTACAATTCCCTTCGCGGATGAAAGAATCCTTACAAATATTTCATGAAATCCACTGTTATTGCAGTCAAAACAGTGAAAATAAACACAGTGCTTAATATGGTTGAAGTCTGGTATAATTGTTTAATGAATACCCAGAGGCAATTATTCAAATTGCCAATCAAAATATTTGCTCTGTGGAAATGTAATTACTGAAGTATTAGTTGCTGGCAACAACATGCTCTTTTGAATTGATATATGCACATGTTATTTTTGCAGGTACTTCTAATGATGCCAGTCATCTGCATCACCCAATGCATCCTCACTTAGCCCAAGATCCATTAACTGGCCAAACAATCCTCATAAGTTCAATGTCTGCTCCTGTACATACAGAACAGATTTGTAAGTAATTGCAAGTTAGCCTTCTGTCATAAGATTTCACTGTTTCATTTAAAAATATTAATTAGAGTGGTGGCCTGTCAGTGCTCATAGAGTTATTTCATCATCATTCTTAAATTAAAATAATTGTGCATTAAAAATGTATGTAGATAAATGGTGTTAAGTAAGAGACTTTGACCTGAATTTAATCTAATTTTAAAAATTCGACACCATTCTGATATATAATTGTTTTTACGTGCACAATTTTTAATAAACTAAAAATTCAGATAATTAAAATATCCTATTTCCCTAACATGTCAAATGTAACCAACTCCCTTTCAGTGCAGTAGTATACATATGCAGAGTAGGCCAGACTATAAATTCTTTCTGTGTTCTTTTTCAGCAACTCCAGAAACTCCACTACCTTCCCCTCCTCAAGGCTCTGGACAAGAATACAAAATGTCTGCAAATCAGGCTTCAGTCATTGCACAGCAGTCTATTTTGAAACAAAAACCATTGTGATGATGTTTCTGTCTCTGCCTTAATCCATCCTTCCTTCCTTCCCTCCTTCCTTCCTTCCTTCCTTTTTATGCACTAGATAAATTGGTAGGACACTTGCACATTTAAAATCTCAGGTTGATAAACGAAATTATTTCCTCAGCAGCCACTGCTGTGGGTGTTCCTTTAAACACCTCATGATCTGAAAAGTTCTGACTGCCACATACAACTGTAACTGTGGACACTGAAGTCTGACAAATATGTATAGAGGTTGATATCATTTTTAGATCTTATAACTGCACAGATTCATGTTTTTATTTCCTGTTTTAGTTGTTGTCTTAATATTATTGTTTTAGATGTGTATATATATATTTTTTGTGACAGAACTGGTTAGTGCTTGTTTAGCTGTGAATTGTCGAGAAGAAAAAGTAGGTTAATCAGGCAAAAGCCAAAGTTCCACTAATAGTAAACCAGTAGGCTACCAAAAAAGCACATGAATTAAAAAAAAAAAGGACAGAAATGCACAACTCATTTAAAAAAATATTGATTTGAAAGGACCATCTCTTTCAAGTAAAATTTCAACACAAGTGTTGAATCCTTCCTGATCATCTGTTTGTACGAGTCAGAGGGCCTGCCGTGGGTGAATATGCTTGAGGGCTTTTTAAAATCTGTATAGACAGTAATGTCATATCAGTCAATTGGATAGTGGCAAAGCATTTACATTGCTAAATAGTTAAAACAAGGACTGGTATGCTTTGTTGTCAGGACTAACTAGTACTCTCCCCAAAAATTTATGGGCACAGTTTGGGAATTAGGCCAGTCTATGGACACTTTTCACCAGGTGCTTTGGATACAGACCCCTCTTTAGGGGACAGAGAGGAATACAGACAGACTGTGCCATTTGACCTCAGGAGTGGAGTATAGACTTTGTGCTGTTTGATTTACTTGTGTAAGTGTAGCCATTGGGTTTATTTACCTAACTGGCTGATGAATGCATGTTTCAGCAATCCCTAAACTTCACCTACAGAGATGTTGTAGTTAATGTAGCAGCTCTGTCTGGAAAGGTATGGCTAACTAATTGAAGTGGCAAATGTGCCTGAGTTCAGCTCCAGGTGTTCCTAGTTTGAGCCATGGTATTTCAAGCCAGAAGACAGCCAGCCCACAAAGTATTCATCCTCTCAATTTTTAAGAGTTTTCAGAAGCTTGGGATGAATCAATTTTCTGTGATGAACTCCCGCCTCCTCTTCCTCCCATTACAGTTTGGGAGGATCCAACATAGACTAAGTTTTGTGTCTGAAGTCTATAACAACTCATCTGGATTTGGGCCCTCTGTGGATTTGCACAAAGTGGAGCATGTGACACATGCTCACTTGGGCATGTATACTCAGTTACAATTCGTGAAAATAATCTAATATATTAAGTGATATGTTGTTCCTACAATACTGACATCATAAGAAAATTACCACTTTGCACATTTTATTTATTCCAGACAGCATTGATTTTTCTTTACTACTTTAAAGTAGACTTTCTTCTCAGAAGATATGTAAGAGAGAAACGGATGAAAAAGATATAATAAAATATTACAGTTTGCTGAACTATTGCAAAGAGAAAATAGTCAGAGTCAGGAATTCTGAGTCAGAATTTCTGCGAGGTGAGATGATCATCCTGAACAACACCTTCACTAATGACAACATCCAAAGATGGTGTAGTTACACCTCTGGCTTGTAGAAGTTGCTCAAACAATCTGCAGTGATTCTTCAAATACATTTTTGTAGGCAGGAAATGCAACACATTAAATGCTGAGCTAACCTGAACATTCAAAAGGCTTTAATGAGAATACTCTACTACCAGGTAGATGCTGTGTTTCTTGTTATTTTAAAGTAGTTGCTTTTGTAAAGTCCATGCAGTGGCTCTTAACATTTGCCTTTTGCTTTATAGATGGTTTTTCTTTTTGCTGTTTACTGTTTGTTTTTTTTATCAAGGCATTGCTCTTTTTACAAGTTCCTTTTAGCATGAGTTTTTATGACAGAATAAGGTTCTGAAGTTTTGCCATTAACTTTAGGGGTATCCAGAATGTGCTATTTTTACAAGTTCACCACCAACACTTTATGGTGAAACACAGAGGTAAAGCATGTGTGAGAGATACTGAGCAGCCCAAAAGTTTACTGATTGGGCTCACTTTTGTGTACTTGTCATAGAAAGAGTGTTGGACTCAAGGTGGATCTACATGAATTTAATGGGTCAGATTAATTAAGTTAGTTGCATAAACGTGGCAGTATTGGTCTGACTAAAAACATTTAACTGGAAATAAAAAGTAGTCCCCAAGTTGGCTACCTCTGCCTTATATAAGAGATATACATAATAGCTTAATGGATTTATTTTTCACACTGTACTTTAGATATCAAGTGTACAATAAAATATTTTCTCACACTGCCAAAATGTACTGGAGGAAAGATATACTTTAGTGTTTTGTCTGACAAAACATTGTTATCTATTTTGTATGATATATTACATTTTGGAATAAGAACACCACTGTAATTTATTGGGAAAAGCTGATTTATTTTATAAATGTAACATTATTTTTTTAAACTTAATTATGAAAAATCAGAAATGATTAGCTTTGTTAAATATTAAATTATAATGAGGTGTAACTTTATATGTTTGAACTCTGATACCAAGTTTTTGTGTTGAGCATTTGGAATTGAAATGATTGCTGAAAATATTTCAAATGGACTGTTTTTCATCAAAGCTTAATAAAGAAAAATAAATGATCCAAATGACACATTTGCCTTTTGGTAAATTTTTTGGCTATTTACTTAAACAATGAGAATGCTTTATATTGCTTACATTATGAATAAGTATATAACTCACATACTTCCATCTCTACAGTATTCACAGCATCACAGAATGGCTGAGGTTGGAAGAGACCTCTGGAGGACATGTAATCCAACCCCCCTGCTCAAGCAGGATATTGAAATCATATGAAAGAATATGATGGCAACACTGTAGTTGATTCTGCTGTAACATAGCAAAGTATACATAGGTATGGTTTTCAGTTTTTAGTTCTGACTCAGAAGAGAACTGAAGCACATGTTTAATTCCATCTATGTTTAAAATGAACCATATGTTCAACAGCCTTTCTTTTTTCTGGACAGGGATAAGTTAACAAATCACTGCCTTTCATTGCTCTAGTGTATTATTATTTAGGCAAATCTACGTGTAGTTATTTATTTTGTAGACAAAGACTTTGATAACTTTAGAAACACTGTTTACAATATATTTTTTTAGATAACCAGTGTCTCCTCAGCCATGGAAATTATGTTTAGTTGCATGTCTCTTTGAGTAGATTTTGAATAGAGTTGTGGTTGGAGGTTGTTTTCAATTGGGTGGTGGCAGTAACACAGTGTTTTGGGCTGCTTGCTTTTGCCCCCATACGCTCTACTGTGGAGTGTAGAGCTGCAGGGCAAAGCTGCCACGGGAGGAAGAGGAGATTCCATTTATTGAATGCTGGAGGTCTTCAGGTCCCTCTGAGGAACTTGTGTCAGTGGCTGATTACCCTAGATGAAGGAAACATTTACTCATGAATGCTGGGTGGGGTGTAGGATGTTTATGACTTTAGGGAACAGAAGACATTTTTTTTTTCAGCCTACAATGGAGAAAATATGGAAAACCCCCTACACTTTTAATGCTATGAAGCACTGACAGACTCTTCTTCAAGGATTGCCGTAAATCAGCTTTACAAGCAGCTCCAATAGGCAAATCAGGAGTGTATATCTTACAGACAGATGAACTAGCTTTCAGTTATAATCACTGTCCAGAATTTCTCCCAACTAAAGAATTCTGAAAGTGAGCAAAGAGATTTACTGAGCTCCAGGAATCTTCTGCAACAGAAAATTTAACCTTCTCGGAATGTAAGAAAACTTTTTATAGCTCTTGGTTATATTTGTATACTTGGCAGGTCTGTTTTTACCTCAAGGATGTCTGTCAGTCTGACAGACTAACATTTTATATGTCTTTCCACAGACTATTTCTAGTTGCACACCTCAAACATTTGGGCTGCTTATGCTAAAGTATATACTAAGCAAATATTTAGGTCCACATTTTAGTTAAGTCTTTCAAAACTCTTCTGTATCGGTTTGCAATTAATTTTTACATTTTTCATATTGGTCCTGATAATAGAGCCATTAGCTTTATTCTTTCCCTTTATTCTCCCTAGGAAAAAATTAGAAATGGAAAAAAAAATGTTTATCCCCAAATTTAAAGTCATGATGCAATTGTGCTTCCCTGTCTTCTGTTGTTTTTGTAATATAAAAAGATAGAGAACATCATCAAGGCTAGCATCAATCACTGCTTACTTCTGGTTCCTGATTGTCTTGTGGCAAATCCAAATATTTTCATGAATTGGAAAGTCTAATAAAATAAAAAGCCCTCTATGAAGTCAAAAGCTAAATTTCATTGCAGGGAGGATTAAAGGTGCTCAATTTCAGGAATATATTTTCAAAAATTTATTTCATAAAAATTAAAATGAATGCCTGATTTTTAAACAAAATGCTAAATATTTCTATTAAAGGGTAAGAAACTTTAAGATATAATGAAATACACAGATTTTTATATAAAGACAGAGAAAGGGAACTTTCATTTTGAGTCACAAGATATAATAATTTCTTTTTGAATACCAACATATCTAAATAGTTTCTAAACAGGATGGGTAAAATGTCATCAGGACAGGGGAGCAAGCACGTTATGCCTAAAAATGTCCTTATGACAATGATCTCTATTCCTTAGTGTTGTGGTGGAGCTGTGATTGCTACTGACCTTATTTGGTAGTCCATCTGAGTCAAGTGTCAGCCAGAGATGCCACATCAGCTCTAGATTTACTGGTGGTCTGGAGAAGGTTGTCACCTCACTAACAGCAACACCTGCTCCAAGTCACATCGTGGCAGTACACCCTTGCACCAGTACAGAGCTCTTAATTACCCAAAGATTTTGAGCCTGAGACCACTTTTTCTTTTTGCAAGGGTGAATGTCACTGATGTCTAACATGACGAGGTGAACAGCAGCAAGTGTTGAATATTTTCCTTTAACCAGTCTGATCAAGGCGTAGTTTCATCTAAAGCTTAGCACTGTGGTCTGAGATTAGAGAAGAAAGCCTAGAAATCCACAGTTTCAAAATATGTTTGTCTTTGATCTGAGTAGCATTGGCTGGGCTCTTTGAGTCTGATTGAAGGAAGAGTTGAACAGTTGAGAACCTCACTTTGATTAGGCTCAGTGGCATTGTGGGGTTTGGCCTCCCCCATAACCTCTTTTGCCAGTTTGTTAGTGGGTTGACTAAACAGAGCAGTTGCTGTTTCAATTGTAGAATACTGAATGTCTTCAAGGAAACATAATCATAAAGATGGCACAGGCAGATGTCTCTGGAAGTTTAATTACCTTAAGAAGTTAAAGGAGATAGTGCTTGGTTAGTGAAAAATATTTTTACAGAGTACATAATAAGGTGTACTTCAGTCTTTCAAGGCAATTCAGTGAAAGGATGAAAGAAAAGAAGACATGCAAAATTGCCTAACGCTGTTGATTCCATGAAGAGATTATGAAAACCTCTACATTGGAGGTAGAAGATTAGACAGCTTTGCTCAATATAGTTTGGTTTGTGGTTCAGCATATCACCTGTAGATTGCAAACTTCATACTCAGTTGGAACAGATGATTAATTTACAATTTTTATTAAGCGGTTCACAAAACATATTCCAGCAGCCTAACATGCCTTCAAGTGCCCACTAACAGCTTGTTGGCTCTTCAAAGGGCTGCTGTACAGGGAGGCCTGGGCACATTCTGCATCACTGCTCTGGGACCCTTCCTCTAGGTGTTGTTTGAACACATCCTTAATCAAGGGGCAGTAACGCCATGGGAGTGAAACGGTGTCGTTCATGTAGCTCATGGCAGTGCTTAATATCAAGAATCCCCTTTTATCATCATATCTTGTTGAGTGTGACATAGCTGAACTTGCCAGTTGCATCACCTGCACTAAATGTGCAGATGTCCTGACTACTTTTCTTGGAGCAACTCTGCAAGTTCCCCCACTCAGGGAATGCTGCAAGACATTTAGCACCCAGATGATGCTTTGATGCCAGCAGTCACCTTACAAAGTGACCTTGGTAGCAGCTGACCCATTTTGCTGTGTCATGATCTGTTTCATGCTTCTTATAGGCCAAATGAGATGAGATAAAACCTTGGTCAAGTTTTTAGATGAGTGCAGAGTCAATATTTCACTTTAATACAACTTCGGAGGAAAAAAAGGGTGTTGAATCTGGGGGTGTTCTCATCTGTCACCTTCGCAACAGCCACCTGATATGCAGAGTGCTTGTGTCACCTATTAAAATGGCCCCTATTTCTTGTCTTCTCTAAATAAAAAAGGTAAAGCATTGGGTTACAACTGCTCTCTAGCTAAAAGTATGACAAATTCGTAGAAACACAATTTTGAGATCATATGCAACTTTTTTAGTCTATGCATTCTGCTGCTTAAATGGAATGGTGCAGCTTATGTTACATTTTGATCAGCAAGCATTTTTTTTCTCCCCTGTTTTTTTGACCCCTCTCACAACTGAATGAATTTTCATGACTATGACTGCCCAACAAAGCATCCCGTTTTTCAGATGCCTGCCTTTTGTAATTTAAATAATGCAAGAATATGAACATAGAGATTTTAAATTAAGAGGCAAAGGCAATCTCACCAAAAGAGTTTATTCAATATATTTCCAACATCATCTATTTCAAGATATAATTAAGATTACCATGGCCAAGTCTAATTTGCTGTGGTTTCCAAAAAGTGGAGCAGATAGCAATTGTAATAGAGGACAAGAATTTTCTATATAAAATTTTTCATTGTCATATTAGATTTTTTAATGAGCATTAGTCTTGATCAGAAATGTAATAAAACAGAACAATACTCTAAAATATGCAGACAGATGTATTATAAAATAACAAACTTTATATATTTAATTTATGTACTGTGAAGTACACTTTTCCTTTGCAACATGAACATTAATATCCATTTTTTATCTCAACACCAAAATCACTATTTAACTGTAGCATGATCTGTCCTCTATTTTCATGTGGGCTTTCTAGCATGTTGATTAAAATTGCATTGTGTGATTAAATACGTAGAGGCAGATATTCCATCCCTGTGACACTGTGCCTCTTCAGAGATTGACAGCCTGAGGTGCTGCTCATTAACCAACAGATAATTTGAAAATGAAAAGAGGGATGGAGTCTTTCTGGAGGGCAGGAGAGAAATCCACATCTCCCTAATCATGAGGAAGACACTGTTGGAGCTTTCAGCTTTTGACTTACGAAGGAGACACCTGCTTAAGGAGAAATTTGCACTTTGAAGATAGGGGTAATAGTGGGAAAAAAATCCCTTAAAAATGTGGTGCTGTTACTCTCAAGGGTACCCAGTTAGAGAGGATAGATTGAAGAAGGCTTGGTGAGCACAGAAGGGCAGTCAGCCAAGGAACTAACACAGCACTATTGCCTTTTGCAATGCCTCAGCTTCTGGAGGTGTATCAATATGTGAAAGTGGATCTTTATTTTGTCATGGTCAGAGTAAGCTTCAAGGCACCGTAGTTAACAGAGCACCTCCTCAAACAATGAAACTTACACGCAGAAAAATAAGATGGAATATTATTTTGATTTGGAAATAATTTAGCTTATTGATTTTTTATACTAGTCAATCTTTCTGGTATTTTGAGTGCTCCTTTCAGATTTTAAATGCTTGGAATTGACCATGCTATGTCAGATGTCATCCTCATGTTCTGCTTAGCAGGGGGGAGTGGAAGAAGTGAATGAAGATATTAAAAAGTCAATGAAAACCCAAACAGTGGGAACTCTCAGATCCAAAGAATATAGCTTCATCAGCGCACTATATAGACTGATGGGATCTACTTCAACTAAAGCATATGAATAGAACTATTTGCTCAAATTACTGTCTTCAACCCTAATGATATTGTTTGCTGGTGATAAAGGTTCTTTAGTGTAATAACTATTAATTGCATTGCCCTGTTCTCTCCCTCACCTGAATCTTATCTTTCCCAGAGTAAGTGTCCTTATTTATACACAGCTTAATTTATTTTGAATCCTATGCTTGAGAATCCTTGAACCCATCAAGCTTACATCACTTGTGTTGTCACACTGCCAGCCCCATTTCATGTGAACTCAGGCTGAATTTCCTGGAGCAATGCCCCCCCTACACACACACACTAGAATATCTAGAAAGGGAAACAGCAGCAGATTTAGAAGGCTACAGAGCATCTTGTCATTTCTGTTACTTGCTGCTGCTGAACTCACTACCTACTGTGTGTGACCTCTGAGCGTGTTAGTGGCTGCACGGTAGTTCCTCACGTCACCGGGAGACGTACAGTGAGACGAAGATCTATGTGCTGCCACTCATTTTCTCTGTGAAAGCCACATCTGGGTTGTTAAAGGGAGTGTTTGGAAGGATGCAAGCAGCACAGTTGTTTCATCCTGTTCTTTTGTTTAAGAAACAGAAATGTGTGAGTCATCCTTTCGCTCTTTGTACTTCATTTCATTCATAAATACTGATGTTGATGTACTAGTAAAAATACAACATTTAGACCAGATCTTAGCTGATGCATTTCACTTTCTCTATCACACAGCTTATCATTTTTGACCATATTTATCTTCTAAGACCACTCAATTTTATTGCAAGGTAGTTTAAGATTTTAATCTAAGTTTATGATGTGACTGTGGGAGAATAATGAGGTATACTAGTATTTCCATAAATGAGGCATCATTGCAGTCAGACTGTGTGCTACAATGCTTTAAAGCAGCTCATCTCTGAAGTTCTGTAATTTGGGTGCAATGTGTATTGCAGGTTAATCCCCAGTACGCACAAGCCAATTCACCAATTTAAACCTTATTATTTCCTGTCACTTTGTTTTAAAGTACAGCCAGCGCAGGGCCAAAGCTGTGAAGCTGTGCCCATTGTCCACTGTCAGTTGTTTTATATATGGAGAGTTATTTGTTGACCTTTGAAGTAGGATGTCAAGCTCCTTTAATATTCTTTCATTTCGTATGATGAGGAATACAACTGAGAGTGCTTGGTCAGTCCCACGTGACTCCTGTCCTCCATGGGAATGAGGCTAAGTGGCACAAGTGACCCCTAATGTAAGGGAGCAGCTCAGTGCCTGCCTAGCATGTCTATAGGGCTACATCACCCGGTAACTGAAAGGGAGTTACTTTCTGCTTTTTTTTTTTCTGTGGAATAAAGGTATTTCAGCCTCCACTAAAGCTGCTACTACATTGGAATGATTCTTATCCATGTGCTAAGCATTTTGCTTTTTTATATGACAAATATTGCAGTGCAATATTATTATGCAATACAGTGTGATTATAGTATTATTGGATGGAAAATTTTACTACAGGCCATAGCAAGTGTGTAGAAAGATAACACACAGGTACCTCCAAAATGCCAAGCAGTGGAAGGATTGTAGGAAAATTTATTTCCAAAGTTGAGAACAATAGACTTTAAGAACATTAACCTTAATGGCATTTCAAACACTGGGCCTAGGGAAGGACACAACCCTTTATTGTGCTCAGGGTTTTATCATGCCCAGCACTCCCTCTGTGGGGGTCTTCAAAGATGTCTGAAGGGCTTATCTTTTTCTCATAATGGGGAGACTTTCTCTGGAATGCAGGAGGAGAAAACATATAAAACTGTCTCTGGGAAAGGTGCCTCTTCCAGGCAGGAAAGTCTTTCTAAGCGAAATAAGCCCTCATCTCCTTGTAATAAATCTTCTGGAAGGTTCTTCTACCCTTACAGCAAGCTTGCCTTAGAGTTTGATCACACTCTGTTATATGAGTAAGCAAACTTGAGGAAAGATAGGAGGGGTCCTATTACCTCTGTTCATACAGAAATTGGGAGTATCTGGGTATCACTCATTAATATAATCTAGTGTGTAAAAGTAAGCACCTCCCTTCAGAACATAAAGTAGAGTTCTTCAGGCTAAGACGTTTGAGATACAATCTAAAAAAACTCACTTAGCACTCTGACCCGATCCAACAGATCACTTAAGGGATGCTTAACTTCAGAGTCATGGCTGACTTCATTGGAGCTGCTTAAAGGCTAGGGCACTCTGGCATGCTGTGCTGTGTAGGGACAGACAGTGTGCCACTGTGTGCCACCCTGTGGAACGGAAAATACTGCAGTGCTGAAGCCTGTCATACATTGCTGCTTCAGCCACAGTATTTTAAAAAGCTCACCCATTTTCAGCAGAATGGATGTTCTCTCCTATCCACAGAAAACAATGTAAGAAGACAAGTGTAGACTGAGCTAAGTGTCCTCTATGAATTGCAAAGGCTCCCCCACCTCCTCATCATTTTGAATACAGAATTAATCACAGATGGAAATTTCTGACTTTTATCCCTGTACACTGGTTTTGAAGGGAGCATGCAGCTCTTTCCATCCACACCTGGGGGTGCTGGTTAGCAGGTGGCAGCGTGCCCAGGTGGCCAAGAAGGCCAATGGTATCCTGGCTTGTGTCAGAAAGAATGTGGCCAAAAGAACCCGGGCAGTGATTGTCCCCATGCACTTGGAAGTAGTGAGGCCACACCTTGAATCCTGTGTTTGGTTCTAGGCCCCTCACTACAAGAAGGATATTGAGGTGCTGGAGTGTGTCCAGAGAAGGGCAACAAAGCTGGTGAAGAGTCTGGAGCATAAGTTTTATGAGGAGTGGCTGAAGAAGCTGAGGTTGTTAAGCCTGGAGAAATGAAGGCTGAGGGGAGACCTTATCCCTCTCTAAAACTACCTGAAAGGAGATTGTGACTATGTAGGGGTCAGCCTCTTCACCAGGCAACTGCTGACAGGACAAGGGGAATGGCCTCAAGTTGCTCAAGGTGAGGTTCGGGTTGGATATTAGGAAAAATTTCTTCACTGAAAGAGTGGCTCAGCATTGGAACAGGCTCCCTAGGGAAGTAGTAGAGTCAGCATTCCCAGAAGTGTTCAAAATACAAGTAGACATGGCTCTTTGCTATGTGGTTCGGTGGGCATGGTGGTGTTTGGTCAAAGGTTGGACTTGATCTTGGAGGTCTTTTCCTACCTTAATAAGTCTATGATTCCATGATCTACGTGAGAAGTATTGGAACTGAATGTTCAGCCATCAGCACAGTAGAAACTTTTGTCTGATCACAAAGCTGTGCTCGCAAGTAGAGTTACACTCACATCCTTGCAGCAAGGTTGGAGACTGAATGGACTACAGAGCCTGTGCTATGTTCTAACACTTTTAGAAACAGCCTCCTTCAAAATGGATCTAGTAATGGGAACTTTGTGCTATAACTAATACATGAATCTAAACTTTGGCACCGATCTTCAAAGATACTTTGTCACCTAACAACTACAGAAATCAATGGAAAACTGGCTACCTAAATAGCAATTAAGTGTGCATGTGTATCTGAGGATCTGTGCCTTTGATCTCAAAATCTGTCAGTCTAGCTCATTACAAGCTGTACATTTACTTTAAAAAATATGTGAGTTATGAATTAAGGATAAGATTAATTAATAGTGGCATTAACTGTAGCAAAGCAGAGACAGATTGCCCTGACAGAGAAACTAGAAGGGATAATGGATTTAATGGCATGTGTTCTAATGGAAAAAAATAACCTATTTCATGAGCCTGTCATATCTGAAAAAAATGTGGCTACCATTTGCAGTTCATATAGGGACAAAAAGGTTTATACACTAGCAGTATATAAATCACTGAAAAGAGTAAGTTGAGATCTTTATAGCAGCAGTGATATATTTTCCCTTGTGGAAACCTTAGCCCAATTTTGTATCTACAGAATCTCTCTTTGGCACAAGGGGCTGACCTACCTCAAACACCCAGTGCTGGGGAAGGATGCATCCTGTGTGGAGACACGCAGCCTCTCTGAGCAAACACCCATTGAGGAACAAGCATGAAACCTCTGTCTCATTTACTACTGGGTAACACAGGGATCTCATAATTTAGCCTACTAGGCTGCTGTGGTTGTCATTTAAAGTATGTTCCCAAGCACGGTAAGGACAGAGGACCTAAATCAAAAACAAGAATTTGACCAGTGGCCAATGAGCTGGAAAGTTAAATGTTCCTAGTGCAGATGTGTCTCATGTGGGAATCCACATGTGTGCCTACCATTCAGCTGGCAACTAAAAGGCAGAACAGGATGTGACCACCTTCTTCGTCCCTTTTCTTGACCAGGCTGTGGATCTCCATGAGGACACTTGGTCAAGGCTAACATCCCAATTGCACTTGTTCTGCCAGTTCAAAAGTTGTGAGGGGAATAAAAGAGAAAAGAAAGGTAAGGGTTTGAAATTATAGTGAAATGAACGATCTTGGGTTCATGTTCCCACGCCTTTTGATTTAAGGCTTTGGATAGTGAAAAGGTGGCTAAGGAGCAAAGTGCTGATATATGAGCCAGGTCTCCAGATATGATGGCTAAGTGCGCAGTCCAGTTTGGGGATGGAGGGAGGAAATGCACAGGAACAGGAACTCTTACCTAAGGTCTTCCCATATTCTGGGCTGCTGGGTTCAGGGTCAACCCTCAGGCAAACGTTAGATCAACCCTTAGGCTACCTTGCTAAGAGACAGATCCCTCTGCAAGTGCAAGATTACTCCCAAAAGAGTGTTATTGACTGCTGCATTCAATTTGGGTTTAAATGATTCATGTACTATTTGAACTTCTAGTACTTTCCAGCTGAAATATCATTTGACCTACCTTTAGGGTACTCAACCTTGTTCCAATGTCCTGACAATTCTCAGTATAGATTTGTAAACTGTATTGCTTATGCTAAAAAAGGACAGCAGAAAATATACTACAGTTTCAGTTATTTAAACTGCTATGCTAATAGCAAGTATCTGCTATTAGTCACCTTGTGAATTCATAGAATCAACTGGGTTGGAAGGGACCTCTGAGATCATCAAGTCCAACCCTTAATCCACTACCACCGTGGTTACTAGACCATGGCGCTAAGTGCCACATCCAGTCTCATCTTAAAAACCTCCAGGGACAGAGAATCCACCACTTCCCTGGGCAGCCCATTCCAATGCCTGATTACCCTCTCTGTAAAGAATTTCTTTCTAATATCTAACCTAAACCTCCCCTGGCACAACCTGAGACCATGCCCTCTTGTCTTGCTGATGGTTACCTGGGAGAAGAGACCAACCCCCACCTGGCTACAACCTCCTTTCAGGTATTTGGAGAGAGCGATGAGGTCTCCCCTGAGCCTCCTCTTCTCCAGGTTGAACAGCCCCAGCTCCCTCAGCCTCTCCTCATAGGACTTGTACTCCAGTCCCTTCACCAGCCTCATTGCTCTCCTCTGGACCTGCTCCAGCACCAGTGTGTGACCTCACCAGTGCTGACTACAGGGGAAGAATCACTTCCCTGGTCCTGCTGGCCACACTGTTCCTGATACAGACCAGGATGCCATTGGCCTTCTTGGTCACCTGGTCACACCGCTGGCTCCTGTTCAGCTTCTTGTCAATCCAGACTCCCAAGTCCCTCTCTGTCTGGCTGCTCTCCAACCACTCTGTGCCCAGCCTGTAGTGCTACAGGGGATTGTTGTGGCCAAAGTGCAGGACCTGGCCCTTGACCTTGTTGAACCTCATCCTGTTGGAATCAGCCCAACTCTCCAGCCTGTCCAGGTCCCTCTGCAGAGCCCTCCTGCCTTCCAACAGATCGGTACTCCCCCTCAGCTTAGTGTGATCTGCAAATTTGCTGATGATGGACTCAATCCCCTCATCTAAATCATCAACCATCAAAAGATATTAAACAGAACTGGGCCCAACACTGATCCCTGGGGAACACCACTACTGACCGGTCGCCAACTGGACGCAACACCTTTCCCCACCACTCTCTGGACCCAGCCCTCCAGCCAGTTCCTAACCCAGTACAGGGTGCTCCCGTCCAAGCCTTGGGCTGCCAGCTTTTCCAGGAGTATGCTGTGGGAGATGGTGTCAAAGGCTTTGCTGAAGTCCAGGTAGACCACATCCACAGCCTTCCCCTCATCCACCAGGCGGGTCACGTGATCATAAAAGGAGATCAGGTTGTCATTGTATAATTCACCACCACCACCAAAAACCAAACTAGCGGCTGCGGAGCAAATTCTGCTGATTGAATTTGCTGTGTGAGAGTGATTGGGTAAATATAGTGCTGCAGCTTATTTTTTCAAGCAACAAAACTACAGAATGCTTCAATGCACCAATGCAAATTGGTAGAAACCAGACCCTAGGACAAACTGGGATTAATATTCCCCAGTGATTTACTTGTTCAAATGCCCTGGTTCATGATAGTAATAGAAAAAATTACAGTATATGATCTTCTTCTGAACAATTTGCTAAACCCCAGAATACTTGAAGGATAAGGTAACAAAGGAAGAGGAAAGTGATTTAAAGGATCCCTGCTAGAATCACTTCAACAAATAGTCAGTTGACTGGTGGGGCCGTATTTCCAGCAAGTATATACTTACTAAAAGAACATCTTCTTTCCCTCTTTTTTTTTTTTAAATATATTTAATGCATCCTAAACCACTTTGTTATATTTGGGCACCTCATCTTTACAAGCATTCATTTCCCTTTCTTTCCAATAATTACTTATCTTTTCCCAGGGTGTAGGTTTCTTGTATTGGTGTCCCAAATGACGATAAAGTGTAGAACAACTAAACTAACCTTTAAAACCTCAGAGTCAGGAAGATGGCCCCAGTGTCATCTAGTGATTGTCCTGAAGAACTAAGGGGACACTTGTTGAAATAATGAGACAGAAACCTCAAAGGACTAGAAAACCATTTTCAAAATGTCGTGACATCTTCCTCTATTCAGGTCAGATCTAGATTTGTGCAATACTGTATTTGGCCTTATGCATTCGGCCATGAGCCTATGGGTTTCAATATGAGACTGAGCTCGAGACCTTGGCCCCTCTCCCACTCAGAGGAAATGTTCATTTGACCCTCCAGGGTTTATGGGAGCTGGACATGTCTTGGGGAACAACACAGGCCAATTTTTTTGTTTAATTGTTTATTCCTCCTCTAGAGGACAGAGGTCAGGAAATCATCTGGCCACAAATGCTGAATGACTGCACAACCCTAGTTTGCATGTGTTGCTCAGAGAGATGATCAAGGTAAAATAAAGATTACACTAACTGAAAGATAAACACATAGAGGTCAATTAGCTTAAAGCACTGACATTATCAGGAGAATCTGTTGTTCTTTGTCTTATGCCTTACACAACTGACAAAGAGACAATACATGCCCTTCTTCCAAATAAATTGTATAAAATTATATTGAGTTTTACAGGCATATTAATCTTAGCAGTCACACTAAAGAAAAAGACCCCAAAACACCACAGAAATTAAATGAAAAATTTTGAACCAGTTCGATGGTCCCTTCATTTTATTATAACACACATCACTTTCATCAAAGCAAATCATATCTTGAAGAACTGATTCAGTAGAATACCCATCTAATTGTGTGTTTCAAAATGATTTAAACCTGGGATTAAGTGATCTGATGAATTGGAGCTTTATGTACCACAGCACTCCTGAGCATGCTAAAAAAACACTGGAAAATGAAAGTAGAAATATATTTGGTCTTCCAAAAAAACTTTTTTATTCTATTAAGTAAGTCAAAAATTATAAGGCTGAAGGTAAGAAACGGTTTTTGTTTGTTTTTTTTTTCTCTCAGTAAAAGGCAAAAAAAAAAGAGAAATATGAACAAATGAGAATTTCAGCACAGTTAAAAGGACAAGTAAGAAAACACTGCTTATATTTCTTGCTGATATGAAAATGGAGCATAGGAGAGGAAGAAAACTGTAATTATTATCTTTGAAAACTATGGTAGTAAAACTAAAAAAAGTTTACCCTGAGGAAAAAGAGGAACAGCTCATCAGAATGGGATATTTTTTTCTATAAATATATTTGTCTCCCATCTCACCTCCATGTGATGGCCACTTTTCATCTCTGAGACTCAGCATGTTTGTTAGATGCCTGCCTTGCTGACCAGCATTGATGGGGGTTCCCACAGGAGGGGAGGGCTGTGGCAGTGCAGTGGCCCTGGAGTGTTGGACCATACTGCAGTCCAGCACCCAGTGGAGCCTTTGTGTAAGGCACAGTCTTTCCTACTTTTACCTTTGTTTAATATATTCCTAAAAGTTGTATGCAACTGTAACCATTAGGGAAGTCCAGGACCTATGGGATGCGTACAGCTCCTGCCTCCAGTTCTACAGTATTTTTCTCTGGCTTTGCTCATTAACTCAATGCCACTATTGACAGTCCCTATTTTTCATATCTTTCTGACCAAAGATAAAACAGAGATTTTTAAATTTACTACTTTTGATATTTGACTTATTCATGTTAAGATGTCAGATGGATATTAATAATCTAATTTTTTAGGTTACAACCTAAATGTTTCATAAGAACTTCACAGACCAAAGATTTGTAGAGGAGATGAATAAGAAATCGAGATGCCATATTTCTAACACATAACCCTCATACACATCAGCACACAAAATAACCCACAGCTCCAATTCACTTTAGTGGGACAAAAGCAATCTAAAAGAGAAGTAAAAACTTCAGCTTACTAGAAAGAATTGAGCAGTGATGTATATTGATGTTCAGACCCTTCAGAATTATATTTTTGATAGAAAAGGTTCAGTTGCAAAAGTTTTAGACATTTATTTATTTTAAGTGTGTCTATTTGTGAGATTATTTAATAAAGTATGTGGTTATGTTGCATATACATATGAGTTATATTTGTTTATATTTTTATATTACATTGATTAACTGCCATACACACATAAAGGCTGGCACAATGTTTTAGGAATTCTTAGCAGATTCAACTTCTTGGTTCTCTGTCAATTATATAATAAATATTGAATTATTCCAGCTGCTTTATCAGCCTTAGGAAGAAACTGCCTCTTGGCAGTATCATTTTACATCTTATGTATAACCAAACTTAGATATCCAAAATAAGATAAATGTGTCTTCCTTCTTCCACAGTTGTAGGAAGATATAAAACAATGCTCTTGGTATTCAGGAGGGTATATTAAAATGCAAAAAATCCTTTGTTGGTTATTTGATCTTGCACACTACAAATACAGTAGTTACAATATCTGTGAAGATCTAAGTGACCATATTACATTTAACTTGTTTAGCTTAATTAAAAAAATAGATGTAAACTGTTTTTATAATTGTAATCGAAAAGCTCACCAAGAATTGCTTTATTTTATCATTGAACTTCGTGGCCAGTTTCCACAACTTAGACTCTGGGGACAAATCCGAACATTTAAGGCACAAAAAGAAGAGGGCAGATGACATCTCACAAAAGAAAAAGGTGATACAGCAATAGAGTACAAATATAGCAGGATTCAAAAACGACCTTCAAAAATGTGTCACAGAATAAATTTATAGATTATTAAAATGTAAAATCCCAGACAAAACACAAGTTTCTTTAGATTTCTCTCAGAACTGAATTCCTATAGCTGTTTTTAGCATTGGTTTTCTGTTTGTTTTCCTGTTGTTTTTCCTTAACTTCTGAGGTGCTGGAACTGGAGTCTCCATTCCTGACCATCCCAACGAGCAATAGGTGCTCAGAAAGTCTGAAAAACAAAAGCCACCTGATTTCAAAAGGGAAACATACATATTGAAGCAAGTAGAATATGCTATGCCAGGAATTTGCTGATTTTATAATAAAATAGTAATGCAATTACATAGCACACTAAAACAAATAAATGGTGCTTTAACAGTGAATTTATAAAAAGTTATATTTTAAGAAATCAATCTCATTCTGTGATAAGCCACTATTTATTATAATAGATGCGACACAGGTTTATATAGACAGACAATTACTGCTGATATAAAACCAATCCAATAGGCTTTACAGGATGTTCATTTTCTTTGCAGACCTCATGATTCCCAAAATCTCTGATATGCATTCCATACCATCATGTGAACCAAATATTATTCTCTTAAACGACCAGAATCCAATCTAAATGAAGGTTTTAATACCTTGTTTCCTCTTCTTATGTTGGAAATTAGTCCATGAACTACCTTCGAGTCATTCTGTTGTATAAATTATTCAAAAATACCATTATTTTTCTGTGAAATCAGGGCATTTGCCCCAGATATAAGCTACAGGGGATCTCTTTACGCTTCCTCCCTTACTTCTCAATAATATAACACTGAAAGAAAGCTGTCTTGCAGCTCACCAGTGCTACTTCTGGACTGGTAGGAAGTGATGAGGTTTGATTTCAATAATACTCCAAAAACTGGTTAGACAACAACCAAGCAACCTCATGTCTATGCAGAGAGTAGTCTACTGCAGTGAGTCAACCTATTAAGAAACATTTTCTCTGATTATTGCACTCCCAATCTCTTTCCGCAATCTCAACATTATGAGCAGAAAAGGCTTTTTACAAATGGTCAAGAAAGTATGGAACTTTTACTTTTTAAGTCTGAAATTTGCTCTGAAGCTGAACTCCATTGTTTGTTGTCAAATGTCATTACATCAGGTTGCTGCTTTTACTTTGTAATATATGTTCATATCTCTGTGCAGTTCTTCCAAAACTAGTATTCCTAACACCTAAAATAATTCAACCAGCTCCTAAAGCTGAGGACCTGCTTTCAGTAATCACATTAGAAAGCTGCTGATATGCAACCAATATTAATTGGGATGCTTTGGGACAGGCTCAGTAAAAGTGAAAAACTGAAAGGTTGTGTTAACCTTACTTGCAAAGACAGAGGCACACAGATATGGCCATTGTGTGGCCAAACTTTTCTGCTCTACTTCTGTACATCAAAGAAACTTTCTAGAGATTTTTGGTACTTTAAATGAATATTGCTAGTTTAATTATTTTTATTTATTTATTTATTTATTATTTAAACAAAAGCAGTAGAAGACATTTTTACTACTGTCCTAATTCTGGAGAATTTTTCTTACACTTCGTATAAATATACTTACATTCAAGTGTGGTTAGTATTATTTTATGAATTAAGCCTTTTACTTGAGGTCTTCTGTCTGTAAAATGTGATTATTTTAAATTAAAGAATGACCCAAACAGCACTTGAGACTAAACTGAAATGTGTATATTGATTTTAACCAAATGCAATCTTTTTAGATAAAAAGACTCTTTGATCCATATTCAGTGCACCAAAAACTAGCTTTCCTGACTTTGATTATACAAAGACATAGAGAACATCTTGTCAGATATGAAATACAAAAGTGAGAAGAGTGGAAAAATGAATTAAGTGACATAACACTGATTGAACTTTGTTGTCCTTGCTGTACTATACTATAACAAACACTTCTTACTAATACAATGGAACAGCTCAACAATTTTCAGGCACAAAGACTACATGAGGGAAAATTCAATAAGTTAAGAATACCAAACTGTAATCGGACCTTGGGGAAGAAGCAGTATTGAAACACAACTTTTTTTGACAGTTTTGAGTGTAGCTCTGGTGGTCTGTTTCAAAAACTGTCAAAATGATGATAAGTGGTCTTGGGAGTCTAGTTTTGATTCTTACACCAAATAATCTGGCTGCCTTCTTGGTATTAGTGCTGTTAGCAATTTAAGAAGTCTGATTTTTGAAGAAGAAAAGATGCTAAAATGGAAAAATTACTATGCTGAATGTAGAGTAATTACTTTTCATGACATCCTCATTTAGAGCAATAGGATTGACTAATTAAGACATCTAAGCTGAAATCAATCAGATCTAACAGCTAACACCTCCCTGTAGCAATAAGCCAGAATCAACAATTTTGCATCTATACTGATGTGAAAATTAGCCAATCCTATTTTGATTGTTATTCAGTACTTAATGTTTTCCTGAACAACTAAGCCATTCCATAGTTTCTATATTCCCCATATTCCAAAATAAAAGCTGATTAAATTGATATACATTCTGCCTTGCAGTGCACACTTGCAGCTTGTAACAAAAGAGCCTTGATGGACCTGATGTTTGTGTTCTCATTCCTAAGATGCCAGTGGGTCAAAAAAGGTAATTAAAATGCATGTCATGGCCAGGAACACCAAATACAGAGCCAGCAACCCAGAATGAGATAATTCTTTCATCATTGAGACTTTAATGGGAAAGTCTTTGGGTTGGTAGTTTCCTGACTTGGTTCTTCCTCTGAGGGTTTTCTCTACCTTCCCTCAAGTTTTCAGTTTTTCTTCAGGATTTCTGATGATCTATTGAAAGTCTGTGCTACATTACTCCTGAAACCAACCTCAGTGCACAGGGGGACAGGTTCATGGAAATCATGGTACCTTGAGGCTTTCTGGAGTTGGAAAGGACAGAGAGAGAATGAAAGAATCAAAATACACTCTGTGCTATCAAATAGACATGCAGCCTAACGTTTGTTTCTTCTACCGGTTAGAGTCCTGTTGAAGTTCGTGTTTCTTCTGAATTTCTAGGCAGAAGCGATAGTCAATGTTTTCCTTCTTTATTTTGCATTTCAGGCTGTGACTGTCCTGCAAACCATGCTGATGAGCATGATAGCCTTCAATAAAGTAAGCATAATCCATTTGACATTACACATAAATGAACTTGAAGACAGATCAGGAAATTCAAGGAGAACAGAACACATCAGAAATGTCTTCTGAATCACACTATTGTCTCTAGAATTCACTTAATATCTGTTCATTTCCTGATACTTTCCCTTCCAGTTGTTGTTGGGTTTTGGCAAAGTTTATTTTCTTATTTAATTCATGATCAAATGAATATTGTTGGGTTTAATGTAGTTATTCATAGCAGAGTAGAATCGTGTCTTCCAATGACTGTAAAGGTCACAGTAAGCAGCCATTTGAAGACATTAAAAGCTCACTGAGGACCGTATGTATGATTCTCTTTCTCTCAACTACAGGCACATTTATTTGGAGGTCAAGCACCAATTTAAACATGCTTTCATGTGGCCTATGTACTTCAGTGCATGAATTTTCAAGATAAATCTCAGAAATTTTTAAGAACCAAAAGCAGCATCCTGTCCCAATTATATATTAAAAAAAAAATCCAAAATACAGTATAAGTTGCAATCTTTCATATCAAACTCTCTCTTCATAATTTGTAAGCCAAAGTACTTCCATAATATCTTTTCCTTCATTTGATAATGTGATCTTAAATTTTGCAATACCTCATTTCATTTCCTCCGAAGGATTTTGCAGATGCCTAGATATCAACAAAAAAAAAGATGTTATATAATTCACATTGGAAAAGAATTGAAGAACACATGCCCTAAGCAAGTAGTAAGTCTTAATATTGGACATACTAAAAATTTACTGTAGGCACAACTTTCTTTCCAAGTAATCTTAGTAACTGTGTGCAATATTTGATTTGAGAAAAATTAAGCAGTTTAAATTTGAGATGTGTTCAATGTTATATCCTGAACCGGGCTGTCAAGAACATCCTTGAGAGTGGCTGTTTTTCTTATTTATGTAATGTCTTCCACAACTTTATTCAAATCAATAGAATTTTCCTATTGAATCAGGGCCCAGAGAGTTTAGTCACCTCTGCTGATCTCACTTGCAGCAACATGGCTAAGAGGGACAAGATGCCATTCAGGTTGAAAGTTTCAGCCCACTTTGGAAACCACACTAAACCTAATCTAATGTCCTCTGAAACGTTATTCTCTGCAAGCACCACCACAAAACAAATAAAAAAGAAACTTCACAATGTTATTCAGCAAATTGCAATGTTTTCCTCAAAGCTTTGGCTACAAAGGAGACAAAAAGGAGGCAAATGTGAAGAGATTTTAAAGTAGCAAAATTTTGAGGTGGCAAGAGACAAATTGCATTGTAGCTAATGACAAGAAATGCCATAACAGGTCTGTCTTAGCAAAAGAGAGTCTCATACATGGGCTATGGTCACTTAGAAGCAATTTTTTCCAATACATGTCTTTGGCAAATATTTTGGCCCCGGTAGGTCTTGCGTTCCTCAAAAAGGGCTTTAAATAATTCTTAGGTAAAATCCTCTATATCACTGTCCAAGGCCATGTAGGAGGATACAGACAGAGGTGCGTAACACCTAGCACTTGCTCAGAACGACATATTGCTTAGAATTGGAGCTAATTAAGCACACATCTGAAAGATGTATCTTGAGCAATTTTTTTGACTTGTGTATCCATCACAAGAGTGAATACATGCTAAGGTCACTTCCCTTGGGGTGGGAAAAACTGGATTCAGAGCCCTTTTCTGCTTTTTTCATGGCAGTGATCTAACGTAAGGTCATCCATTTGATAGATGAATATTGCTGGAATAAAGAGATACTCCCTTTTTTCTTACTAAATCATTTATAAAGCACAGAATAACATCAATAAAATAAATTTACACTTCAAGTCAAGTGTTTTACAATTAAGGTACTCACATGAAAACTGGCAGACCTATGCTGAAAATTCTTGATCTAGCTCCAGCAGCAACAGAACTTCATTGCAGACCTCTCTGTGAGTGCTTTAGACTTCAGTTTACTCTATGCTCTTTCTGTCATTTTTTTGCAAAAGGGCAAACCAAGTTTAGGTTCATGAGTTTCATGGAAGGTTAATGATTGGGGATTTGATAATGCGAAGTCTTAAATTTTGCAATACCTCATGCTATTACTTTTAAGGGACCAAACATTGAAGTTTCTCTCTTTCTCTTTTCCCTTGCTCATAGAGAATGTGAGGTGCTCCTCATATCCTACGAGTGGAATTATAACATTGCAGGAACACGGTTAATGAGACCATTTAAAGTCTGTACATGGATATCTAATGACACAGTAGCACGTGAAGATAGTGAACTAGTGATTCACAAAGGCTGAAATGAGAAACTAATTAAGAAACACCTCTGGCTTACAGACTTCATTAGGTGCTTCTTTTCTGGACGTTCTAGGTATTCAGTGTAAGATGAGCCGTAACAGAGGTACTACAGAAAAGTAATTTCTGTATCAGGAGTGGGAAAGGATTTCTGTAACAATTTAGCCCACAGTATGTGAGCTTTGTAATGATCAGGCTATTGTTAATCTTTTCTTCCATGTCTGTGATATCAAGGAAGGAGCTTCATACTTTGAATACAGTATAAATACCATAAATAAGGTAACAAAAAATTTTACATCTGCAACCCATAAAGTATTTTCATCAGCTCAGCCAAATAAGAACCTATAAGCAAAGCATTATATAGATTAAATAACATGGTTCAAATGCCCTGGTTTAAGCCGGCAGAGCTCTGTGATACTTCTCAGGAGAATACCTTCCATTTTCAGTGTATTATATTCATTATTCCTTTCCTCCCCCTCCTTTCTTCTTATATTTTAATTCATTTTGTGGCTTTCTCTTCATCACGTGGGTTTTTATTTTCAAAATAAGCCATTTGTGCAGTATGTTTTCAAATATCTTTGGAATATTTAAATATATATTGTAGCTACATTATCTGTCATGCTAGTAATATCTTCAAAAAGTCTAGTGTATTTGTAAAGCAAGCGCAACTCTCCTAGCATTCTTACTGCATCTTGTTAACTAATCCCCTTGTCACCACCTTACTTTCACTTTCTTCTGTCACAAATTAATCCATCAACAATCATGTAATTCGAATTATCTGGTTTCCTTCTTATTCCATGAAGTGACATTAACTCGTACTTGAGTTGTAAGAAGGGTGCACAATTTTCACTGAACAAAATATAATCAAATCTTACTACTTTTAAATGCTACTTGAGGGCTTTGCTAGCTACTATTCACTACTGTCAAGGATATATAAGAAACCAGGCAGAAGTAAAATGCATATTGGTTCAGATGTGGGATCCAGACCCTGATGGAGCCAGTGTAAAGTTTCCCATTGACTTGGCTGCCAAGGCACTGACACATCCTCCTTTGCTGGGTGGAAGCAACTTCATTTTCCAGTATTCTTTGGAAGTGAAAGTAGAGCTCCTTGACTGTCATGTTAAACTGAGACGGGAGAAATAAGACTGGTATTATCCCATTTAAAAAAAAGCAAACCATCAGAAATCAGAAATCTCCCCAATACAACAGAACTGAATGTGCATTAGTGTTGAAAATAATACCTGAAGGATTGGGGAGTCACCTGTAATTAGGCTTTTAGTTTTTCTGGACTGTTACAAGCTGGAATATGCTACTAGCAAGCAGAAGCAGTGCAAATACAAACTAAAGCCATAGGCAAATGCTACTGACTTGTTTCAAATAGGAAACAAGGGACTGTGGAAGCAATAATGAAAAAAAGTATAGTTCCAACAGGAAATGCCATTTTCCAGCTGACTAGAATCACTTGACTTTTGTCTTTGCTTTTTTATTGTATCCCAAATGAACAAAGGTTTCATGCAACACATACCTTTCTATGGATCCTTGCAGATAGAGATAAGGGACTTGTTCCCACTTGTATTGAACTTCATTTAGCTGTATACACCAGTGCAAAATAATTGTAAATATTTTCCAACTCAATTTTATAGTAGGTTATATGCTTCTTGCTTTTTATTATGAAGCACATCTGGCAATAAGATGTAAAGACAACTGAGAATTCACCTAAAATAGCAGTTTAACAACTTTTCCCCAACCGACCTACCTAAAACCTCCAAACAACGTTTGAAACCATTGATTTCTTTAACTTCTTTCATTACTTCAGGATTTTTGAAATTAGGACCTTCAAATAGTTTCACATAAAAATTACATCTTAAAACTCTGTGGAAGACTTTAACCACATCCTTTAGAAAAGAGATTTTTAGTAAGGAAAAAATTACTATCATGATCGCAAGTGAGATTGGTGAATCTAATTCAGTATAGAATCCTGTATCATCTTTTATAAGTAACATGGAAGACTCATTAATGTGAAAATTTAATGCATTATAGGCTTTTTAAAATGTATGACAAATTAAAAAGTTAAAAAGCTAACAATTTTTCTTTTTTTTTTTTTTTCTTTTTTATTCTTTTAATGTGCAGTTTGGTTACTAATTTATGTACTGTTCCTCACTTAGGCCAAAACTCAGCTCTTATCAAGAACTACTTGTTTCTCAGTCTCTAACATTTAAATTTACAGGACTTTTTTTTATTCCTTTTTTTATGTCTTTCTACTAACACTTGGAAAAACTGGAAAACTTTTACAGCCTAAATAATTTCATTTTAGGAAGAACCAACACTCAGGTAAATTCAGACTGCAAAATAGGTATGTCAGGAAGCTCTAAAGGTCTGAATTTGCTATGATGAACATGAAAAGGTTTGCTATTGATGTTGTATTGTAATGGAGTCTGTACCAACAGTCTCCCATGCTGAGAAGGAAGACTCATGTTTTATACATCTGATTCATACGATGGCAAGAAAGACACACTCTTGAAGACAGAGATGTTTTACAGTCATGCAGTTGAGTGGGGGGGATGCATAGAAATTTCTCTGAGAGAAAAGAACAGTGTCTGGAGTTAGAAGTTAAAAGATGTAGAGCTAAGTCGTGTTTCTAGCTAGAGCTCTCAGGTAGAGGCCATGCTCCGTGAGGGACTTTGTTGAAGGTCACAGCTAACAGTGGGGTTCAAGAGGGAAGTCAAATGATGAGGTCACCCAGGGACGGGTGAGGACACTGAGCTGTAGACAAACATTTTGCAAAACCTCACAGCTTGCAGGGGCAGCCCTTCACCCAACAGAACCAAGGAGCACTGTACCTCATTGCCCGGGAAGCACTATTTTCTATCTTATGGCACAAAAACCGTTCTACAATCTTCATACCTGGGGAGAGTGACTTGGCTTTTCTTGAGAGAGAGGGTTTGAATATAGCCCACTGTTAAGGAGGCTCAAACAGCAGGCTTTCCTCCCTGCTCCTGAGGGAGTGCCATACACAAATTCTGCTTTCTGCGTGCCTCATTTTCCCCATGGGCAAATGCAGTTCATGCAATTTCCCCAGTCCTCGAGGACATTTGAAAATAAACCGATGTGTAGTGGAGGTGTCTACTAAACATCAGTGCTGCTAGAAGCAGGTTATAAAAACTGTGTGGACTAGCTCCAGACATGTGCTTGGCAGGGGCAGGGATTTGCAGATGCAGAATGAACACATAGAGAGAAGTGGGACCCAACTGTTCATTAATATTTTTCATGTTATTGTTCTGTTTTTATAGCTTTGTTTTTTTATTTCAAGCACTAGTCATTGAAAGTAAAGGCAATAATTGCCCCTGCATGAAAGTTACATTTTTTCATATACATCTCTTTTATTATGGCAATTGAATTGTCATCACTGACCCATATTTATCCTTATGCCTATAGGATATAGACTTTTTCAGTTCCTCTCTCCATTGCTGTGCTGTATTGATCAAGCAATTTGCAATCTGTCCTTCCCTTAATGTCATTTCCAAACTTCTATCTATCTAGACTCCTATCTCTCCCAGGCAAATATTTGGTAGATGCAATTTTCTCCAATACAGCATGGCACTACTTCTGTATTTAAATGCCACATAATATACATAAATTGATACATGGTATGCAGAAATTCATGAAGAATCTCCCTGTAGGTGTTAAGCAAAGCCTATTGTTATTATAAAGGAAAGTGAGATAGAAGGATGGTTTAAAAATAGACAAACAAATAAAAATGATAAGCAGAAATTTATAGAGGACTGTCCTAATAATTGCCTCCTTCAGCAGTCAGAGCAACAACAAAAAAGTCCAAGGAAAGAGAATAATTTACCCCTCTGCAGGAGAACACACATTGATTCCATTTCTCCTGGAAAAGCTTAAATGGTCAAATTTGGATCACTTTTGTATTGATGTAACACAAGGAGTTTCACAAACTGCTTTTGAGTCTGTAGAAGTGATATAAAACCAGATCTGTAAAGCAATGCAGTTGTTTTCACTTTCATTTTAGCACAACTCTTTGTTCTCTTAACAAATTTTCTCCATCATATGTGAGCTGGATCCTAAGACCAAAACCTTCTGATAAGGGTCTGCTGCTAAGGAGAAAGAATTTTTATGTCACAGGAAGACAATTTTCAGTCTTTTTGCAAAGTAAAGAGTTTGCATTGTAGAGTGCATTAGGCTCTTAAAGAAAAATTACTTCTTGGTCCTTTATAAAGGATATAGAATTTTGAGAAGACCTTTCTAAAGAAAGGAAATATTTGAAGGGTTCTAAGAGCTTTTCCAACTTTAGGTTTTCTAGAATATATATGTATTTATAAGTACTTATATATACAATTACATAAGTATTTATTTTGTTATTATTTTATGCAGACTTCCTGTTTTAGCTACCAAATTAGCATCTGAACTGTTAAACTATGCTGTTCAACTTTCCATAGGTCTCTGCATTCCTAAAGTTAGGAAGGACTACAAAGAGCTGGTCACAGAGGCTCAACTGCAGGATTGGAACCTTGATGATAATGAGCTTGCAAAACTCTAATGTGTTTCCTAGCACTGAATTTAAAGATTCTGCATGAAGCATTGAAATAAAATTTGTTCCTAGCCTTTGATAACAAGCTTTTCACACAAATTTGCACTTGATATCTCTGTAAGTTTGCACAGAAACCAGAGTGCTGAAAATAGATGAGGAGTAGTTATGTGCTCCCACCTGATGTTGGTTCAGATCACTAGAAGGATGTTCTTATAAACAAAGAGCTGCAGGCCATGTCAGAGCCCCTTTCCTCTGCCTAATCCACAGCTCAGTTAAGAAATAACATGTTTTTCTTTATTCAGGACATCTTTTATCTTTTCTCCTTCTCATGTGTCTGTGCGGTGTTTTTTTTATTCTCCTCTTTGCTATCACACTGCTGCAGAATGTTGATGAGAGTACTTAGGCCAATCCTAGAGTGATTTTGTATTACTGTGTTTTTTTTTTTCCCCTTCAGGTCTGGCAATACCTGATCCCAGCCTTTAAGAATACCATGTGGCTTAGATTGTCTGAATACTGGATATTGTCTTTATGATGACACCTTTCCTCACCTCTCCTGAGGAAAGGAGATGCTTTAGAAGACAAGGCAGAAATGTGTCTCTCATTGAATCTTGTAAAAGAACAAAAACTACCCTGTCTTCTCTGCCTTGTGAGCAAAAATCACAGGATGGAGTCGTATTGGAGAGGAGAGAAAACAAAAGTTCAGCACCGGTGTTCAGGGTCAGTAGGTTTCAAATGTACACTTACTTTTACATCTGTTGCACTGATTTATATACAAGGTGGAGGTTAACTGTTTTCTGTTTTCCTTTTGCTACAACTTCTTCTGGGCTCAGAGCATATGCTTTCTTGATAGTATTTAAAAGTACCCTTGGGTTAGTTTTTTTTTTGGGGGGTGGAAATTTCACTAGACCCAGGGAAAAGCCCCATTTTAAAATTGTACCTTTTATGCTTGCTAAAAATGCAAAGGAATCGTTTCCACTTTGCACTGTTTTCTAGGATGTAGCTGTATTTTTAGCAGCAGTGCTTAATAGAAAAATACATGCCCCAAACCCTTTTTCCCACTGTAGCTGTGGCTGCTAGAGGTGCTTGATGACTGATTGTTTTCTGTGTTGGTTTGAGCTAGACAGGTGAAAATATTAAAACCATCTCTGCAAAATGAGAGAAAATGAGGTATAGCTTTATAGAAAATTACCAAAAGAAAGTTTGCCTAAACAAAAGGAACCACAGTGAGTCTCATACCAGATAGGGTGAAATTTAGCTTACATAGGTGCATGTACAAGCCCCTGATTCTGTCTTACACTGATGCACTTGTGCCACAGGTAGGAAAGACACAGGAAAAATAGTTGCCTTTCTTTGTATTATCTCAACAGTCCTCGTAAGTTTACATCAAAGACAAACCTTTTCATAATTCTGTTGAAGAAAAAGGTATATAGCAGTGAGACTTTCCCAAAGCTGTAAGGAAATGTGCTGGTAACAGTCAGCAGGGCAAAATGTTTACCCAAGGGTTTTGTATTAGGGCAGATACTCTGATGTAGCTTTATTGGTAGAACAAAAAGTCTATTGTAGACTACTTATGTGCACCCTTAATAGAATGTATGTAAATCCACTGGGCTTAATGGCACTATTCATGTATGCAAAGTCGGACACGTGCTTTAGGCCTCCCAACCAAGCTATTTTGTTGTTAGTTCAACAAAAAAACAAAGCATTTCCTCCAGTTTTTCCCTCAGTTAAAGTTGTGAAAGTATTGGTAGCAAAAATCTGCAATGAAAAAATAGTATTGAATATTTATAATGAAAAACATTCAGGCTTTGTCATCGAAAGTGTTCATAGAAAACAAAAATTTCCATGGAATTTATTTTTGATATGTTTTTAAGAAGGCCTAACTATAAAAAAGCCTGCAGTAACTGTGAACAGCAAAAGCCTGCTGCAATTCCAGATTTACATGGCCTTCAAAAAAAAAAACAACCTCAAAATCAGGGGACCACTTATAGTTTCAAAGACTTTTGAGTAAGTTCAGTCCTCTGAGTCAGATATTGCAAAAATCATGCTTTATTTGAGCAATGGTGGCTTAGAGAATACGGTTCATACATGGTAAAATATTGGAATCATCTACGAAGTAGGCAGCAACAAACATTTCTCAGTAGAAGTGTGTTAAATGCAGTGATCTGTTTTGTAATGGATATCTGTATATGACATAATTCTACCATGTTGCAATTAATTAATTAATAAAGACATTAATAGCATAAATCGTATTTTAAAATTAATTGGTAAACGTATTAATTTCTACATCTCCAAGTATTTGTAATTTACTTTGAAATACTTAAATGTCTTTTGTATTGTTTCAAAAAACATACCCATATTTAAATAAAACCCTCCTTTAACTGCCCATGGTACATGTTTCATTTTGTCTGTATGAGAACTGCGAAACTAGGGAATTAATAATTATTTCACTTGGAAAGGTATAAAGCAAATTCCATTGCCTTTGTCTGATTAGAATCTTCCCTGCTGGTTTAATTAAAAATGGCCATGTGACAAGCAAAGAAAGCATCTCTCCTTTGGGGTGGAGGGGGGTGGAGGGAATGGTATTGTATTTTCCGGTAAACAGTGAATCTTGAAGCTCCAGAGTTGTAAAATTTAAATGCTTAATGCAAATGAAAAATGCAGACTCAGGTCAGCTATAGACAAATGTCACTAGACTGGATGCAAAATGCACTGTAGGCAGAAAAGATGACATTTATCAGTCATCCATACATCAGTAACTAAAACAATTTTAGGGTTGTCTAGACAGGCATCTATTATTCCTTAAATTTAAAAGCTTTAGTAGAAAGACAACAGCAAATGCTCTATTTATATTGAGAACTCTTTTTTTTTTAGACAAGACAAGATAAGGAAAGGAAAAATGATAGTTTTCAAAATGAAAAGTACAAATTTGCTTTTCTTTCTCTATGACTTTTTTAAAAAAATCTTTCTTTGCTGTCTGGTAAAGGAGGTTTTCTTGGCATGTTCAGAAGGCAATTTAAGTGAATTATCAGAGTGTGCATGCAATGCTGATTGTAATTATTACAGTACAGCCCTTTAATATTGAGCTTAATTACTGTGTACAGTGTTTGGCCTTTATGTTTTCTGCTTAATTTACCCTGTATAGTTAACGTGAATTTAGTGAAATCATTATGCACCTTTCGGGTTTCTTCTTTAGGAAAAAAATATTTATATTCTCAGGACAAACAAACTAGAATAGATACAAATATTGAAGTATATAATTCTGGTGGATGAATCCCTTCCTTGCTTATGTTGCTTTATTGCTTATGTAGAGCCACAGTTCTTCAAATATATGTTGATATGCTGAATTAAGGTCTGTGAACTGTCCCGTTACCTGCAACAGGAATACTTGTAAGCTTCAATTTCAACTAAATATTTTTACTACTATTTTTTCCTTTTCATTTTTACTCCATACAGTAACAGGCATTTTTGTAAGAACGCGAACGAAATTGCAATTATTCTCTTTACCACGCAAAATGCATACTACAGTTTTTGGAATGAGTGAAATTATTTGTAGGATCAAATTATTTATGATAAAATAAATAAAATTAAAAGTGCTTTAAAGTTAATCTCTGGATAAACTGCACTTGAGCAGAAGCAGTATAACCCTGCTCATCTGCAGTCTGTTCTCCATTAATACTTCTCATGTTTGCAGACCTTGCTTTTATATCACCTCCTCTAGCAGGAGGAAACAGCTCAGTGTCATGTTGCCCCTCTGGCAGCAGGGCTGAAGCATTGACTAGTCAAGCTCTGGACTTTAGTGCCAATGGTTTAGAGCTCTGCAAACGTAAGGTCATTTCTATCTTTCCCATGCAGAGCAGAGAAACTGAGTAGCAGAGGAACTTGGTAAAGATATAGAAGCACTGCTTGCACAGTGGACCTTAATAGAGTGTGCTGACTTTTGAAAAAGATGTATGCTTTTAATGGGTCAAGATGAAACACAAACTGGCTGTGAAAGATGGAAGAAAATGCTTAAAAAATGAACAATAAAAATATATCAAGGGGTTCAGCTGTGAACCTTCCATCACATTCACTGCCTTTCAGAAAAGGTGTAAGAGCTAATGCACATTGGAAGGGCTTGGGGGCTCAAGTTGGGTTTGTTCTGTTTTTTCCTGTTTACAGTTCTTGTACAGTTCTTACCTTTTGTGCCAGGAAGAGGCAATGCATTTGCATGACATCATGATTCTCATATTTTGTCAACTTTGGAATGTCAGGCAAAGGTAAAGAAATTGACACACTGAGGGATTTTGGTAACGATGAATTCACTCTGTCCAGCTGCCTGTACAATACCAACATGTTAATATTTGGAAAGAACTTTGAAGCAATTAAATATATTATAGAAGTGCAAATGAATACTGCAATAAAGTGTGGGGATGGTAAGATCCCTTATATTTAATCTGGTAGAGGTCATAGGACCTCATCACTCATCACCTCGTCACTGTGTACAAGTGTCTGAAGGGAAAGCGTCAAGAAGATGGAACCAGGCTTTTCTCAATGGTGCCGAGCAATAGGACAAGAAACTGATGCACAGGAAGTTCCATCTGAATATGAGGAAGAACTTCTTCAGTGTGCAGGTGACTGTACAGTGGAATAGGTTGCCCAGAGAGGTTGTGGAGTCTCCCTCACTGGAGATTTTCAAGAACCATCTGGATGCGATCCTGTGCGATGTGCTCTGGGATGACCTTGTTTGGGCAGGGAGGTTGGATGACGTGACCCAAAGTAGTCTCTTCCAGCCTGACTGACTCCCTGATTCTGTGAAAATTCTGAATGTATGCGAAAATTTAGACTCCTTTTGATTATAAATGTGCATAATTTTGGCAGCTTTATCTCTTGTTTAGGTGGATGAACGCTCCAGCATGAGAGGGTGCTGCTCTCTGAGAGAGCTGCCTCACTTGAGGATAGACAGACACAGACGCAGGCAACATCTCAGCTTAGATTCCCAGAACAGAGCATTGAGTGTGGTTGAGAGGAGCCGCTCGCGCACATCCCGCCGAAAGCAGGGGAGGTTGCAGCGGGGTCGGTGCGCCGCGGCCGTGCGGGGCGCGACTCCCTCCTGCGGGCTGCGCGGCCGCTGTGCCTGCCCCCCGTGCCTGCCCCCCTGTGGCCTGCCCCCCCTGTTGCCTGCCCCCCCTGTACCTGCCCCCCGGTACCTGCCCCCCCTTGCCATGCCCCCCCTTACCTGCCCCCCGTACCTGCCCCCCCTGTACCTGCCCCCATGTACCTGCCCCCCTGTGCCTGCCCCCCTGCTACCTGCCCCCCTGGCTTCCCCCGCTTGTACCTGCCCCCTGTGGCCTGCCCCCCTGGCCTGAACCCCCCTGTTGCCTTGCCCCCCCGGCCTGCCCCCCTGTGCCTGCCCCCGCTGCCCACGAGGTGGCGCTGCAGCAATAGGTTTCCGTCCCCGCGCTGAGGGGGCGTGAGCGCCGAGCCGCTCTCGGGGGCGATGTTCGGCTTAACAATTCAAATGTATTCCTGTTAATTTGTATTTGATAAAGGTTCAGGAGTCTTTTGTTGTGTGTCTAGTTAGCCTGCGTGTTACACTGAGAGCGTTTGCAAATTTTCTGTTTGATTCTGAGCCTTGCTGTGAATTTTTATGTGGCTGTATACCTGCGTGTATTTGTTTATACGTGTGTGTGTGTGTGTGTGTGTGTCCGCGTTTGAAGGGTGGGTATATAAAAGGCAGGAAGAAAAATCTATGTCTTCACCGTTGCTGTTCTCATGAATGAAGTGGTAAAGCACAGAGCAATACCTAGTCTCTGCACAATGCCAATACATTATTCAGAGACAGGTGGAGATTAAGGATTTGATTGTCTTCTATGTACAGTTCAGTGGGTCCAATGCTCAGTACCCAAAATTGAGACAGGACAGTGCTTTCAGAAATCTGTTTTTTCTCTGTGGGTTCCTCTTGGACAGTTTATTAAAGTAAGAGCTCAACAACCTCATGTCAGTCTTTAGCATCTAGTTATCACATTCTCTTCTTAAAGGGTCAAGACCCCCTATGGCGGATACCTCTAAACACTGAAAGGCTGAAAAAAAAATAATGAAAAGTCAGGTAGGGTGGATGTACAAGTGTGCTTGCCCTAATGATTGACAGCAGATTCAGGGCTACGGTTACTTGAACAAAAGTGCCTGTGATTTGGTACTCAGATCCATGACCATGCATCCCCTTTTAGATCTTGGCCCTTTGTGGAGGGCAGGATATTTGAACTGGGGAATCACGTCCTTTCCCTTTCCTCTTAGGCACAGAATTTGCAAAATCTTAATTCAGATGCAAGATCTTCAGGCACTATCTAAACCTTTGCTACCTCTGGCTTGCTTGGCTGCAATGAGCCACTTTAGGCATCTCAGAGTTCAGCAAGCAATAACCATAGAATCACAGAATGTGTAAGGTTAGAAGATACCACAGTGGGTCACCTGGTCCAACCTGCACAAGCAAGGTCATCCTAGGGCACATTGAACAAGATTGCATCCAGACAGTGCTCAAATATGTCCAGTGAGGGAGGCTCCTCAACCTCTCTGGACAACCTGTTCCACTGTACAGTCACCTGCACAGTGGAGAATCCTGGTCAGGTATCAGAGGTATCCTTCTGTACTGGAGGTTGTCTCTTCTTTACAGAGTAACATCAAGGACCAAGGGGTTGATGAGCCAGGAGCACCTTCTATGTAATAGTAATGATAATGTGAGTGTGTGGTGAGGGAGTATCTATGTCTGTCTCCAGACCAATACAGCATGGTCTCAGTCTGAGGTAGTTGTGTAAGCTGTTTTGGTAACTTAAGATTTATGAATGCAGAGAGGTATGGAGGGAGATGGGGGGAAAATTATGTTTAGCTGATGAAGTGGCTGTCACCTTTTTACACAGGTGTATTTTACGATTAAATTAATATGTTTCTTAATCTTCCCTTCTGCTTGTGATTGGTAAAACCTGTGCAATTATTTGGAAATACCTGTCTAATGTATGTCCATCTGATAGATGTGCCAACCCTCCAGCATTGCTTGAGCATGCAAGGGGTTCTTTGTAAGCTCTTGTCAGAGTGGCAAACCTCGAACACTTTCTTCTTAATTCATAGGTCAGAACATAAACACACCTGAGCACCTTTGATCTAGAAACACGGAGTAATGTTTCTAGTTAAGTGTTTGTCTTCTGAATTTTTACTGTGACTGCATCTCTCCATGTATGACCAAAAAAAAGATGGAATTTAACATCAATTTTTGTGCCCGAAGAATGCAGAGTGATCCTTTCCAACTTCCACGTTTCTTTCTAGATTTTTTTTTTAAACTTCAGGGAAAGTTGCTGAGCTGCTGTAGGTCAGACTAAAGTAGGAATGTCTGAAATGACATTCCATCAACAGGAAAGTGCCTGTCTCTCTTCTTTTCTTCTTTTACTTTAAGTTATCCTGTAAGGTTAAGAAAAGGTAAGAGGGTTTTAGAGCCTTTTGCCTGAAGGATAATGGATGAAAGAACTGCAGAAAATGGAAGAAAAATTTCAGGAAAGTTGCCTGAGCCCCAACAAAAATGACCAGTCATGAAGAAATATGTGAAACTGAGACTCTCATGGTGTAACTAAATAGTAGCAAGACTAGGGGAGGCCACGTGAGTATTTTGGATGAGACTGTCCCTGGTACTGTGCACTTATTCCACAATCCATATTGATTTTGAATATTATTTTACATAAAGAAGTAGGTATGTTCTACATGCAAACATAATAAAAGGTTGAAAATTATCCGTGAGATGGACCTCATGGTGAGGCAATAGAGTAAGAATGACAAGATGTTACTACTGTGTGCAGTGGTGATGAACATAGTAAGAAGAGATTAGCTGTAACATAACTTTCTCTTTCTTTCTTTCTTTCTTTCTTTTTCTTTCTTTCTTTCTTTCTTTCTTTCTTTCTTTCTCTCTTTCTTTCTTTCTTTCTTTCTTTCTTTCTTTCTTTCTTTCTTTCTCTTTCTTTCTATTTTTCTTTCTTTCTCTCTTTCATTCTTTCTTTCTTTCTTTCTTTCTTTCTTTCTTTCTTTCTTTCTCTTTCTTTCTATTTTTCTTTCTTTCTTTCTTTTTTCTTTCTTTCTTTCTTTCTTTTTCTCTTTCTTTCTTTTTCTCTTTCTTTCTTTCTTTCTTTCTTTCTTTCTTTCTTTCTTTTCTCTTTCTTTCTTTCTTTCTTTTTTCTCTTTCTTTCTTTCTCTTTCTTCCTTTCTCTTTCTTTTGTTCTTCCTTCCTTCTTTTCTTTATTTTCTTTCTTTTTTTCTTTTCTTTCTTTCTTTCTTTCTTTCTTTCTTTCTTTCTTTCTTTCTTTCTTTCTTTCTTTCTTTCTTTCTTTCTTTCTTTCTTTCTTTCTTCCTTTCTTTTTCAGGTTGCTATTTGTGCTACAGAGCCCTAGGAATGGCATCTGTCCAAATAATGATTGTTACAGTGTTTGCATTGTAATGAAATTATGTAATTAAAGTGGACTGCCTTTCTTAACACAAGTACCTAAGCAGTAGCCCCTTATGATGGTAGGAAGATACCATTTCACCAGGAACACGTGCTGATCAGCAGCAGGAGGTTCCACCCAGCAGTCGACCATCATTATAGCTGTGCTTCTGGAATGTATCGGGGAAATCTCCTGCCAGGAAAAAGGTGCATCTGGTAAAGAGTAAGCTACATATTATTTCACTTTAGGTCCTGTAAAACCTAATCTGCTAGTCTTTGAAGACTAGTAACTGTATTTATGTAAGTGGTGCAATACAGAGAGACCTGTAGGCAATTAGCCTACATTCATTGAATAATCAAAGCTTTTGGAGGCTTGCAAGCTAGTAAAAATATTTGTGAGGAAAGCAAGTATCTAAACATTTTTGAGCCATTTAATCTAATTTTGACTGGATGTAGTAATCTAACTCAAAAATTGGACACTACTGCAGCAGCAATTATTGTTGTAAAGGCCAAAAATGATGTTCTCTCTTTCATACCAATTATTGAAGTTTGGTAATAAAACCAGAAACTTTAATTGGAATATCAGTTGGTAAAGTCATGTCAAGTCATTTCTGACATTTCAGGTCACAAGCACTGCTAGGACCATCTTTCATGTGTTTGGTCTCAGAGAATTTTCAAAATGTATCAGCTGGAGTGGGTGGAATAGACCAGAGGATAGTACGTTCTGGTATCACTGAGGCCAGCACAGTTCATGATAGCTCAGATGCAGGGGTCTTCCATAATTATCTGTACTTACAGAAGGATATTTTGATGCAAGAAATACATTGTCAGCCAAATAGGCAGGATGAGGTGAAGCCGAAACAGTGGTATTTTCACACATTGCTTTTCCAGCTATAAGCAGCCCTCTTGGTGCAAGATGTTATTCTGACTACTGGGATTACTCACTGCATCCGTATGGTGAGTAAACATAACACCTTTTATTTTTTGTAACAGAAGAAACAGTAAGCTTCCTAATGTGTGTGAATACATGCAGCCATATTGTCTACTGAAAAATAGCCAAAAGATAACCTAGAAGGGAAATACATATTTATTTAATTTCTCTTCCGCTTGACAGAGTGTGAGGTTATTGTGATAAATTAAGTTCCACCCATGGTGTAAAACTGGAGCAGGCAAGAAGAGGTTCAGGCCAAATATGCTGGCATAGTTTAACATAGTGTCAATCTAGAAGGGAAGCTGTTGATCCTCTGATCATTGCTAGAATATAGTGTAATGGTTCCTTTGACACTTTTGTCTTTTATTTCATCAGTATGTAGTACATGACATTTTGTACTTGTGAAAGGTGCTGAACTGACAGGCCTTGAGACTGAAGTCTTCTCTTTGTACACATATCAGACGATACATAGACAAACACAGCATCCCCTCTCTGCTTCTTTCTTTGTCTTTCCTACACTTCAACTGCTTTCTTGCTGCAGCTTTCTCATATGACCACCATTTGAAGTGAAAAGATAGCCTGATCTCTGCTACAGTTCAGCAGTTACTGTTTGCTGTTAATGTTACCAGGAAGGCTGCTTGTCCTGTGTGGGTTTTGTGGGGTTTTTGTGACACAGAAATGCATTTCCATGAATTTAAGTAATTCCGGCTCATTTCATGTGGGTCACAAGCTGGCCATTAGGCTGTAATATCTTTAGGTTACCAGTGACCCGAACTAGACTTGATCTGGTAACCTATAGCAGAGGTGAAATGCTCCATATCCTATTTCCATTCCTGTTTGTATATGAATTGTTCAGTATAAGGTTAATCATGCATACTAGAGAATATTTTTTTCTCTGAAATACACAGTAGATCTGTGGTTTTGTCCTTTCTGTCTGTTTGGAGCAGACAAAGGGGATTATAAGTGGGTTGGGTACAGTAGAAATTACAGTGTTAAGAGTACCAGTTAATGCGTAGCAAAATTATTCTGTTTCATAATATTAGCAAAATTTGTCTCTGTATCCACATCGCTCAGAATTCCCATTGGGAATATTGGATCCACCATGCAGATCAGAGAGACCAATTTTGCCTGTAGTGTGGACTTCTAATGGCTTTACCATTCTTGAATTTAGAGGGAAGAGGGGTGTAGGGGAAGGAGTTATTGTCTCCTCTCAGTTTTTAATACTGTGACCATTTAGTGAAAAAGAAAATATGAAAGAATCCACAATCAGGATGAACAGCTTGCAAAATGTAACTTCAAGATGTATGGTTGGTTTCTGTAGTTGGCATTTTCCTGAAGTATTTCCAAAAGAGTTATTTTAACTGTGTCTATCATCTACTCAAAAATAAAATAGCATAAGTAATTAAAAAAAAAAAAAAGAATGTTGCCATCCTCAAATAAAAACCCCCACACAATAAATCTATAGCTATCAGACAATTTGCATTGAGCAGCAGAATAACCTGGGGTGGGGAGGGGTGGGGTGATGGTGGTGCAGGGGAAAAGTTCAAAATTCCTGGAAATCAGTTTTCTGATCAAAAATTTGGGCAAGATCTCTTCACCTTTTTTACATCACTTTGAATATTTTTGCTGTCTCAAATTGTTTCTTGATATTCAGAAATGTATTCTACTCTTCTGAAAAGGTTTGCTATGTAATTAAGACTTTAGATATCTTTCACCAGATGTTGCAAATTATTTTATTTTTTTCAAAGAATATGTCAAGAGGATACACATTGTGTAATTTGCAAGAAGTCTGCTAAAATATTGAACAAAATTAGTAATAAAAAAGAAAAAAATATACTTATTTTTAAAAGACATAAAATAGTAGGGTTTTTTAATAATCTCTACCTCTACGATGACATAGGATGAGTTTAATATTTTTAGTAGTAGCATCATATTCCTATTCCATGTACTCATACAAAGAATCATATGAACATAGACTTAAATTATTTTTGTCAGGACTGGGTTTGCATTAAGGATCTGTTTAGTGGATAAGGGTAAAAAACTGCCCCCGATCATTTTTCACACTTGCATTTACTTATACTTTCAGACTTGTTTCAGCTAGATCAACTAAATTTTCCCTGAAAGATTGAGAACATATCCAGCCTCACTCAGTCACAGTCCAGAAGGAATTCAGTTATTTCAAGAAGTCTCATTACACAAGATCCTTCTATTACCTCTTGTTATTTATCTTTCAGTACTATCACCTTTTACTACCCTTTCTTCTTTCTTAATTCAAATTAATAAAGTCCTGCAGTGAATGATTCTTCAGTTCCTTTGAAATTTCTTTTGAAAGAGTGAGAAGTCCTCAAAAATCACAATACTCATAAAATGGTTGAGGGGGAAAAAATCCTTTATTCTTTCCTCTAGACTTCAGTGACACTATGAAGTTTCACATAATTTGCGGACTGCATCTCATAAAATACTGGCAAAATTTATTCAATTCAAATTAAATAGATGTAGCACAGAGTAATCTTTCTCTATTAAATATGTCACTTTTTGCAATTGTTTCTTAATATCCCTCACAGCTTCCATCTAAGATTAGCACTTTCTTTGCTGCCACAGTTTCACTAACCTACTGAATTATTCACTGAAGCATAACCTTCAGATATCAGGTTAGAAAGACCTTGATTATGGCAGGAAGTGAACTGTATAAACCATTTTTCTTTAAAAGAAAATTTCTCAGTATAGAAAAGTCTAAAATGAGATAAGTATTAAATGTGTGTAAAAATTAACTTCATAATTGATAGGAATTTAGTCAACTGTGACATTCCTGTATTTTGTTTATAATAATGTACAATAACATTCCAGATACCATTTAATAGTGTAAAACCACGTGCATTTTTATGGTGCTTATTTAAACTTAAAGTACAAGCCAGGATACCCATGCTGGTTTCACTTCTGAAGTAGAGCTGTGGAATCTCTTGCTCAGATTTAACATACTGGACAAAGAATATTTACATCCAATTCCTGATTTTGTCCCATTTGCTGAAAATTACTTTTAAGGGTCTCTCAGCTCCGGAAACCATGGTGACAGAGTGGAAGGCTTCCCTACAGCAAAGCGCTGTTATTGACCATTACTTTGTGCCAATCCACTGCTGAAAGGTCATTTGAACACCTACCAAGGAGACAACAGCTTCGGGAACGCTTTCTTTGCGAGTGTTGAAATACAGACTCACCACTCACTTGTCTGCTTCTCATGACCTGTCCGATGGCACCCAGGAGCTGAAACGTAATTGTGAAGTTTAACAGGCTTTTAGAAGTAGTATGATAGCAAAATGTCAGGGCAAACAACATTCTACAAATTATTCTGCTAGTCAAGCGTACAAATTTTCATAATGACTTGACCTAGAATAGGAACAAAATGTGTTTTCCTAATGTGGGTGATAACTGCATAATTATGCAACTGATTCTACTAATATTATCAGCCTTATGTTACTTTCCCAGATGTTAGAGAAATGGCACAGAAGGAGAAAACAGGTGGTAAAATTGTGGGATGTTGCATATTAGTGCAGTTCATAACAGAATTTTCTGTCTAGATTTGTTGACCATAGTTTGGAGAACTATAACATAAAACATGCTGCACGAGGATTTAACGCTTCATGTGTAGCAGGGTCTTCAGCAAAACAAATTTTGTGCTGTGCTGTGAAGTGTTCAGTTCCTAAGAGGTGTTTAAACCTCTTGCTTCCTGATCTCTGTCTCTCTTTCTCCTAGTGACGTTTGTGGTTTGTAGGGTTTTGCAAACATGTGAAGGTGTCACTTTTGGGCAGCTAAATCTACATTTAAGTGATTATGTGAATTCACAAGTCAGACATCATTTTAAAAGACATACAAGTATTGCAAAGGAAACTGTTGGTTTAATGAAATTCTAAAAAATTTTATATGTATATTGCTCTTCAAGAGACCTTACACAACAAGAAGTGTTTAAAAGCAGTGTGGGAAAAAATTGGGTTCATGTTGTAGGTGTAGAGATTATTTTTTTCTTTATGTTTAGTATACATTATGCATACATACATCATAAAGACAAATACCATCATGTATCTTGTATACAGTTAATGTAATAATTCAACTCTGTGTTTATTCTGTGTTTATTAAAGAATTACGCCTTTGACAAAAAGATCTGCAGCTGTGACATTTGAATTGCAGACCAAAAAAACATGTGAAAGAATTAAACTTTCTATACGGGAAAGAGGTTAGAATTTTTATTTAAGGAAACTGATCATTTTGGACTTAGAAATATATGTAGGAAGTGACTGTGGGCATGACTTAGTGTATACTGTTCATTTCAGTTTAACTGCATCCACTGAAACTGCCTGGGAATTGCATCGAGAGGGTTCACAATTCTTTAGTTCGGGCGTTTTTGCCTTTTAGTAATGTTTGCTAGAAATCTTGTCAGGCTTAAAATAATTGGAAGCACCTACAATATCAGCACTGAAAATGGAAGTTGTAAAAGACAGAAAAGATTGTGGTAGTGGTTCCTCCAATAAAATAGACAAAATGAATGCTATTATGTGCCTGCAGATTGCATGATAATCTGAAACCCTGATTAAAAGGAATGTTATTAAATTGATTTTCAACTTTTTTTTTCTCTTTTCCCAATTAATTGATCTGCCATCAGGCTACAAGAAAGGTTGTGTAATCTGAAGCAAGCCACAGTTTGATTTTTACCTTCCCTATGTTTTGAAGAAGAAGCTGTCTGTTCACACGTAGAAACTTTGCCTTTATTGGATTGATAGGAGAACCCATAATACAGCAAAACCCACAAATATGCTTGCTCTATTGTTTCTGAAGTGGCTTTATTAATTTCTGATTCTGCGTATGCACTTTTACAGAATGCTTTAGAGTTGGAATCAATAGAAAAAAGTCTGGTGAAAAATGGAAAAGTATCACATCAAAACTTGCTTTTCATGTCAGGACTTTGTGTAATTGATTCAAGCGTGGACTTCAAATGTTACACTTTCTTCAGATTTGTAGTCATTCGGAAGGTTAATAGCAGACATATGTGACTGTGGTTACCAATGGCAATCCCTGTGATTTGGGTTGGGTTCAAACAGCCATTCAACCCCACTTGTCCCACTCCTTAATTCCTAAAGCTAGCCATGCAGATTGTTTTGGGGGATGACATTTTACATGTGTGTCTATCAGTCTTTTCTGTATGTATTTATCTAAACATTTATATTTATTCCATCACCACATTACTCAAGTGTGAATGAATCTTGGCTGACAAGGAGTATTACCTTTCCCATTTAACAGAGAGAGAGAACTAAGATTTTAAGACTTACAGAAAGTTTCAGAGAAAATAAGTATCACTGCTGGATATTGTTGTTGAAGTGTCTGAGCCTTTACCTACTTTTACCTTTTTTTCTCACGTCCATGCAGAAACCTGTCTGAGTCTCATGCTCCTTTGGATTGCTACCAGGGATATACTGGTTCTTGGAAGCAGCTTTGGGATTCTTAGCTCTATGTACAAAGGAATTCATACAAAATGAATTTTAGGCATATATGTGTGTGCCTGTATGTGCATATTTGTAATTCTTGGAATCATTAAATATTCACTGTCATCAGGTATGTATATACAGACATTTTGGGGATAAACTGCATACTCTATTTGATGATAGCCAAGCTACTTTGGGATCTAGCTGTAGTTACACTGTGGAAATGGAAGCTGTTCCAACAAACGTCTGGTTTTTTTCTCCTAGAACAGCATAGATACATTCTGCAGTCACAGTGGGATTGGAAAGGAACTTACGAAGCCATACCCCAAGGCAGGTGAACTGCATCTAGGGAGATCTAAAATATTATCCAGATGACATGAAATGGAATGCTTTTTCAGATATTGCTGGGCAGCTTGGACAAGAAAAAGAAACCCCTGAATCATGCTTTGAGTTCACACTTAGTCCAGTCTTGGACTTAAGATCTATAGTGACCCCTTTCCCTCATGCCTACACTGATTCTCCAAAGCTTAATTCTGTTGCTATGCTGTGCATTAGAGGGGAAGAAACAAATGTGAGACTTCATGCAAATCTGTTGATGGTAGTTTTCAAATCTATCATGTTCTGTAGGGGACAACACACAGTCATTGCTAGACTACTTGAAACAGGTGCTGTTGTTCTGACTCATGTATTTATCCAGCACACTTTCATACATTTCCCTTTGATGGCTCATGCTTTCTGAGGCTCACTCCTGAAAGTGCACAGTTAATCCCGTTGGACAATCACATGCAAAAGCAATTCTTAGAAGTAATGAAGAATATAGAAAAATAGTTATAAATACAATCTAATGTTATACGTCAAGACTTCCTCTCCTTAGTCCCCAGAGATCTGTTCAGTATAAGGATGATAAAATAGCTGAACAGAGACAGAGTCTAGATGCCCTCAGAAGAGTCCAGTGTGTAGGTGTTCTGGCAAAGGGGCTTCTGGTAAGCATCTCTAAGTTGTGCAATTGTTCAGAACCAGATAAAGGTAAATTGCAGATGTATTGGGGCTTTTGCGCAAGTAGATGTGCATGTTTCTAATGTAAACTGCTGTATTATTATTCTCAATGTAGCTTGAGGGGGTCAATAAGGAACCACAACTACTTTCACAGCCCAATATATACCCAAACAGCACCCATTAAGAGCGTTAGTCTCTCCCTTCTCCTACAAAGCATAAGGTGTGAAGCGAACCCTCTGCTGTCAGGTATGAGCTGCTACTAGCATCCATCTCCTGCTTCCTCCCACCTCATACTATCATGACTAATATACCTGCATTGCAGTTAGTTCTCCTGTTAGCAAGCTAAGAGGACCCAACTTCAGATCAGGCAGCTGCTGTAAATATATTTGGTTGAGTTGTGCTGAAAGAAAAGCAGTGAAACTGTATCTCAGACACATGAAATGGAGAAGATCATGAAAGAGTGGTGGAAAAAAAGGTCTCAAGAACACTGAGGAGAGCTTAAAAAAAAAAGAAAAAGAAAAAATTAGAATAATACATGTGGGAATAGATTCAAAGATTGCAAAAACCCCACAACAGATGGAGGGAGATTCAATATTTACAAATGGGAGTGAAAAATTAATTTGGAAGGAAAACACAGCAAAGGGGCTATGGAGAGGCAACTCATAGGAAAGGAGGAAGGAGGGGGAGAGTAGGAAAAAGGACTGAGGGAAGAACAAAAGAAAGAACAAAGAAAAGAACAAAACCCTTCTCACTCTGCAGTTATTGTATTTTGGCGATAAATATTTGCAGGTGGTTACAGTAGTTATTTCCCCACTTCTCCTCCCCTTTTCCCTTTTAGAATCAGCTCACAAATCAGTAGAATCTCCAAAACAGATGAAACTCTGAAAAAAGTGAGTTCTGTGTCTAAAAGCACAGCAGTCACTCCACAACATCCACATCACCGTAATGATGTTTTCCTCTTTTTCAGAGTGCTGCAAGGCACATGGAACTGACCCATCCTCATATCACACTACCCTTGAAGCAGCCTCTCTCTTTTACAAACAAACATAATGGAAACAAGTTTATCTTTGAGCTTCATTGACGGATCCTGGGCTTGTGCTCTTTGTGTGTTAATGTTTTCAGTTACACTTGGCATTTTTTTAGCATGTTTAGGCTTTTACTATTTCTGTCCATATTAGTAGCAACATACAAGTATGAAATGTTTCTGGAAACTTGCCCCATTTCCATCACTGGTGGAACTGTCAGTGCCCACAGGATGGTCCTGCTTCCCTCTTTCTCTGTCTGCTGGGGGCATTGTGGCTGTGAATCTCTTTCTCTTTTTGCTGTGCAGCTTCTGAAGGAAATCAGAAAACGTTTGCAAGTGTGGTTCTAGCATATTTCTATAATTTTTCTGATAATCTTTGCTTGTGCTTGCGCTGCATTCTGTGTATGGTGGTAGCAGTTTCACCTGCCCACTTTTATGTGTCATTAATTGTCACTGTGCTACCACGCCTGTGTAGACACGTCTTTACCGAGTGCTGCTCCGACATCGTGTCTGGGCCTTGTAAATCCTGGCAACAATGCTACACACACTGCAGAGGCTTTGTGACAAAATATAGAAATGACAATTAATGATGCCTGAATTTGGGAAAGGGAGGAGAAACACACTTTGGTTGTGCGGAAAGATGTATTTAGAGGCTTTAGAGCACGAGACAACATTTTACAATTCAGGCTACAGTTTTAAAGCCTGATAGAGAAACCCTTTCGTCTGGCAGAGCTCAAAGCATGCATTAGTATCTACCATTTGCAGAGCCTCCGTACTTCAGCGGGGGCTAATTTTCTTCTGGTGGGAATGTCACTGGATGATTGAGGAATTATCACTTTGAAAAGAACCTTAATCGCGTGATCAGTCTATAAATTAGATTTTACTCAGTGCAAGCTGGGGTGGTGGGACTGGCCCCCTTGACTTCAGGGGAACCACTCACTTCAATAAGGTTTTACACGGTCTGGACTTTGGATTTAAGAACAAATATTTTATTTTCTGCCAAATATACAATAGGAATTAATTGCAATATATTATTCTGAGCTTTGCAAATGCTAAAAATACATGCTCATTTAATGTGTAAGATTTTTGTTTATAATGGGCATTAAACAGAGAGAATGTCAGTGTAAGAAGAGGTGGACTTAATGGGTTAAAAACTGTGTAAATGTTACTCTAGTTAAATTACAGCTTGTTGTTCAGATGAATACTCTCCACTTCTCATATAGCTTTAAATTATGGACAAATGCTTGCAATTGTGAACTACCTACATTGTGGCTGCCTGTTCCCAGGCTTCATCAACCCTAGCTGTCCAATGGGATTACTGTAAGCTTTCACGGCAGTCTGCCAGCCACTGATCAGAAATTCATATCCCTGGATGTTAGATTGCTCTCTTTATTCCATCCTTGTGATGGCTGTGATTGCTGTCATGGTGTTAGGTTAGAAATTAGCATTTTGTGGCCCAAATTTTGCCATCCAGAACATAATCAGAAAAAAGGGGGGGGGGGGTCAAAGAATAGTAATTTCATCTGTCAAAGAAAGGAAATGCAGTGTTACCATGATACAGATGTCTATGAAACTTAGGTCAGGAAATGTTGTGGTATTTATGGTCCTATTTGGTGAATGCTTAGGCAGGTGGTGTTTTTCTGTTACTACAGACCTCTGTTCATAGATTAATGCTTTTGCTCTGATAAAAATAAATAAATCAATAAATAAGTAGATAAGATGCATCGGTAAAACTCTAGGTGGGCTTCAGAAACTCTTAAATTAAAAAAAAAAAACAAACAAGGATCTCTAGCAGATACTTTCAAGGACATGCTGAATTAATCACAAGAGGCTGGTTAGCAGGAGGTCAGAGAAAGACTTCTTACCATCATTTTGGGTCATATGTCTAGAGGCGATGGCAGTATGTATGTGCTGTATTGTAATATCCCCTTTCTAGTTTTCTTGTCTCAGTCAGAAAAGCCTGAACACATATTGCATGGGGCTCTTGAAAGAAAAGAGACACTGGCAAAAATCAGTAGTTAGGAGTTTTTTCCTGTTCATTAAAAGTAAGTCATATCTGACTGGCTAATAAAAATATGTCATTGTTTTTTGTCAGGTTCGTACTATATTCAGCATATTGTATCGTCATATATTGTATCCCTTGCATTTTATTTTCTAAATGTGTTATATCTGGTGATTAAAAGGTGGGGATTAAACAGCCCAGTAGTACTCACTGATAGATTTAATGAACATTTATTATTGCTGTAAACAAAGATTTTTCTCTTAATCTATTTCAAAACAATTCATCAGGGCTTATTACAGAAAATTATGGAAAACGTCTGTTTAAAATTTAGTGTAGAGATATGGTTAGGTCCTTAAAGGTAGCTTGTTATTCTTTTTAGGCAACTCACACACATGCTAATTTTTTCTGTCATTAGCACTGAACAAGCTGGAAGGATTCTGACATGCGAGGTGCACAGATTCTGCTAGGAGCCTTGATTTTTATCCACCCAAGCTTATCTGTCATCTTTAATCATGCAAAAAGCAGGATTACTTAATCATTTCATTTTATTGAAAAGAAAAAGAAAGATTTACATTAAAATGATGACATGCAAGAAAAAAATAAATTGAAAATGATTATAAAGAAAATGTAACATAGAGACTAAAGCTCCATTGGTTCTGTGATGCTCATTTAAAGCAATGATCTAGTAAAGTCAAGGTATAAAAGTAATGATGATGTTAGCTGTTGAAGTATAACCATCTCTGCAGTTTTAATGTATATTCTGACATGAGGTGTGTAGTTTAATATTGCAGATAGCTAAGGAAGATACTTTTTTTCACCCATGTTGTATTTATTTCTTGCATTAAGTTGCACCTTTGTTTGAAATAAGTATTTTAGCACACAGATGTTATGAGGCAAGGCATACTAGCATTTTCACAATCATTTCAGTATACATGTGCCTGCCTGTTTATCTCCCTATATAGGACAGGCAAAATTATACTGATTTTTAGCCTAGCTATGAAAAGTACTGGTTTACTGCAAGTGTGAAATTTATGTTGGAGATAAAATTAACAAGTTATTCATGAGTGCCTTCTGTATCTTTTGGATTTTAGATATTGCATTGTATGCCCTACCTTTTCTAGTCTTCCTACACTTAATTTAATATATTCTTTCTTTTTTCTGTTGTTATTTTTAAGCATTTTGAATATTCTTTTAAGTTAATATAATTTTTGCCGATATAACCTTTATGTCCAGCTGTATCAGAATTTGGGTAGTAAAAGAGGTGGGGAAAAATACACCTGCAAACTTTCGATGTCACAAAGCATTTGTTTAGGAAACATTGCACTTTCTAAAAGAAAGTTAGTTGAAGGAGATAATGAGGACATATTTTTGTATGTGAATATATACAAGTGGTATATTTCATCAAGGAAAATTTATTAAAAGCACCAGACTTCTAGGTCTGATATTTACAGAAAATGGTGCATTAAACAAGTAATTACATTGAAAATCAATGTTTACCAATTAGATAATTAATAATTCATTCTACTGTACTAAGTTGAGTGAATTTAAGGTTGAATACTCTGGTGCCAAATTGTTTTGAGTACATAAACATTTAATGAGATCTGAAAATTTTCCAACTTTTTCCTTTAATACAGAAATTTCTAGGTGTTGAGTATTTGTTTTCTTTAAAGGAGTAATAAAAGAGAAAACAAAGTACATTTTTTTTCAGTTTTACCCCAGTGCAAAAATCTTTTGTTGCTGTTGGAGCTGAGAGTGTAGAAATAAGAAATAAACCAGAAAAGATAAAAAAATAGGTGTACAGATGTCTATTTGTATTCAGTTATTCCCTTTCTGACATTACCTCTGGATACTGCTTGGCTGTGATAGTTGACTGTTTTGAGAGGTAACCTTCTAGTAGGAGGTAAATGATTAAAAATGTCGTGGGGTAAAATCGTATGAGTGGGGAAAAGACTGGAAGTCCCTAACTGCAAAACCAAGTTTTGTTTCTATGTTGTTTCTCATTTTTGTTTTAGAAAGGATGTAGTTACTATTATAGAAAAAAAAATGAATCCATGAGAAATTTAACCTTCATATAGATTCCTTCTGTTACTATAAAAACTCCATGAAACTCTCTCTACTACCATGGACTTTTTAAATATTTGAAATCTAAAATACTTCATTTAGTTAAAAAAAACCAATCAATCAAACAACAAAAACAAGCAGAAAAAAACCCCAAGAAAACAACCAACAAAAATCCCCAAATCAACTCACTTTTATTTTTCGAAATATTTTCTATTTTTACTCTTCTTAAGTACATCCATCTACCTTACAATTTCACAAATGTTAGAAGTACAACTGGACTCACAGTGAGATTTTAATACAGGGCAAATGTCACACATTGTGCATAGTGACTCTGAACATTTTTGGGCATGTGAAAAATGGATTTGTAGTTTTTCTTCTAATAATAGAAGAGAATATAAGGGATTTTATACAATATACAGTTACTTCCCAGTAGTGAAGTAGTAAAATCAACTTATTTTACACATGCAGACTGAGTAATACACTGAGGATAGAAAAGAGCCTTTCAACAATAAATTGTCTTCCAAACTAAATAATCTTTCTATATTACTGTAAATTAATCTAGACAGTACTTATATAGTTTATATAACAGGTGTTATCTTCCTGATTGATTCATATTACTTTCCTTACTTAGTATAATTAAGTATATTTTTCTCGATTTTTATCTTAAAAAAGTAGAAGTGATTTTCTTTCTCTCACTTTTTTCCCCAAGCTGACAAAGGTTATTCTTATGGCATGATTCTTGATCAGATGTGGAATTAGTGATCTTTTGATGGTTGTCCTGAAAACAGAACTATTTACTAGAAAGAATTAGGTCTGATCTTATAGTGACTTATTTAAATGCTTTTAAAGACATGTCCCTAAAAGACCTGCAGATGCATGTTTACAGTTTGAATATTTGCCTATCCACTTGAAAAATCTTAGCAAGAATTATGTTACTTTGTATTATATAAAATAATTTTATTTAACCAATAAATTGGATTTTGCAATATATGTCACGTTATAGCCTGAAGAATCTTCCTTTTGTTAATTTTCTGGGTGGATTTTGTGTTTGAAATTATTTTTTTTAGCATTTTCTAGAAACTTAATTTCAGTAATATTGAAAGTTTCTTAAGTTTTCATTAATTCCTGATAAATAGTAGCCATAGTACTGAAGGCAGATACTTATTATTTGTTATGTGAAAGAATATAAAAGTCTCACTCGGTTATTAGAAATAATGAAAGCATAATAGTCAAAACAAGCAATGACGAGTGACAAAAACCTACAGCAGATTTTAGTAACTATGACCTTTAAGCAATAGGTGGCAGTGTTACCTAAATACTCTTTGCTTTGAATTGGGAAAGAATGGAAGTACTTAAGAAGGAAGAGGACATTTGTTTTACTTGTACATAATTGCAGATTTGTACAAACAAATTTCACATCATTAAGGATTTTTCGAAAGGTTTTCCTAAAAAAAATTAAATTCAGTATCCATTATCACTTAAATGACCCACATTTTGTGTTTTGTGATTTATTAGTTAAAACATGATATTGGAATCTAAAATATTCAACTTGTGTCTGAAAAACAAGAACATTTTCCTATGACATCCTGTATTTGAAAATGTCTTTCATCTTAACTTCATTACATATTTTAAGTGATAAACACCAAGCACAGTTTTAGAAAATATATTACAGAATATACTTTTCTGGTTTATTATAAATTTAAGACTTAGTTAATAAAGCTCATAGCACATAGTACTTCTGCAGAGGTTACAGAATAAACTTCATGAGTTCTTTTAATATATACAGCACAATATCACAGAATAGACCTGTGCTAATCTACAAATACTGTTTCTCTCTTTATATACAAGTAGGCACTCCTTTCCACGCCTTCTGAAAAGCCTGCAATAACAAAACAAACAAGAAAATGGCATTGCATAGCAAAATTGATGCTTTAATATACATTTCTAAACTGAGTATGTCAATATGTCTATTCACTTCAGTATAAAATGCTTCACAAAATGCAATATCACACGTTACAATAAAAACAATTAGTTTAAGTCATTTCGGTCTTCTGAGTGTTACTTATGTATATCTCATCATATAGTAATTAAAACACATACTGACCAATGCAGCAGCCATATTCCATAACATATGTTCTACCTCTAGGATACAGCTTTCATACAGTAGCAGTTCCAAGAGATGTGTTCATCACTCTGTGATAGAAACACTATGCAGTACTTTTTTGCAGTTTGAAGTGTGGCAGGGGGGGTGGGGGGAGAGAAGAGGACTTGTACAGTATGTAGTGTTAGTTTGATAATTATATCTTAACTATTTACTATGTTGCATCTATCATTTTTTAATCTAAAATTAGGATGTTGCTTCTAAGGAGGAGAAAGGTAAATGATAATCACGCTAGCGAAAGAAGATAGTGATGGATAGAAGCAATGATGAAATGTGGCTGATAGGGTAGTTTTCTTCTGTACCACCATTTCGTTGCTGCTCTGGGATTACAGCAAAATGGTGGCTACTTATATTTTATGGAAAATGTAAATTTTATGGTAACCTTCCTATAGATTCCAAATTGCTTTTCCCCTCCACCCCTATTATATTGCTTTGTTAGAATGAGTGCGTGGTTTGCCTTCTGAATCTCACAGTACTACAGGAAAGGGAAATGCTCAGTTGCAAAATTCTGCATCAACATTATAGAATTTACTTACATATGATTAAACCAAAGTGAAATCAAACTGTGTTCTTTTCTAATTACAGATAAGATACTAAACAGTCATAGGTAAATAAATAAGATTTGGAGTGTATTCTTGTTTTGCACAGAACAGACTTACTGTAACTGAGGCAAACATTTGTGATGCCTTTTTGGTTTTTTAGGTAAAACTTAGTCTGTATTATCAAACAATGTTAATAAGTGGTAGATCTTAAGAAGGAGAAAAGAGATAAAGTCCTAAGGCTTTACTTTCTAGCCTCACTGTTTTTGTGTTCCCAACAGTTGACATGGCATGGAGTGACTAAACTGTCTTGTAAAAGATCCCCTTATCTACCTTCTTGGGCAGAGGTAAGGTACTGAAACAGTGCCTTACTGAAACAGCTTTTTGTTTTTGTCACAGTTTTCAGAAGGATGTTACTTGTGCTAATATGATTTTTCCCAAGTATCTAATTCTTAGAAATGAAAATAATTAAAAACATGGCTATAAATATGATTTTTTAAACTACATCTGTTAAAATAGAGAGAATGCAGAAAAACAGGAAGCAAAGGGAAGTGAACAGAACCAAATTAAGAAAATGCAGATATGGAGGAATATTATAATAATGGCTTTTCTTTAAATTCTGAAGGGAAGACAATTTATAGAATGCTTTCTTTCTTCAATTACTCTATTACAGTTAAATTGTATTATTAAAATATGGGGTATTTTTAAGATGTAATTTTATCTTTCTCCAAAGATATAAGATAGATATTTAAAATTAAATGCATACAATATTATCTACAATTTCCTTGTCCAATTTTATGATGTTCTTGTTGTAAATTAGCTCAGTTCTGAAGTTCTGAGACTTTAAATAGTAGAAAAATAATCAAATATTTTAAAAAATCAGTCTCCAGAGTCTTATTGCACCATTTGTTTATCTGGTGCATATAAGTGAAGCGATAATATATTGAATTTAAAGCATGTTTTAATAGAGTACATGCACTGATACTACTTATTTTTAAGAAAGCAGGTTGTTCAAGGAGTAAATTCTTCCTTAGAATGTTTGTATATCCTATTGAATTTGACACTGTAATGAAATGCCAAAATAATTTGGCATTTTATATATGTACATGCATATAAAACATGCTCTATTTCCGGACACACTGGTTACCTATAAGCAGAAGGGATGAATGGTTATCGAAGTTTATTTGGATGTGCACAAACACACTATTCTTATTAGCATGTCATGGCACCTGGAGACAGAAGAGGTACTATGTTTCAAGTGTATCTTTAGCTTCCACTTCACCCTCCACACTTTTTACACACGTGAATCAGTTGATATCCCTCAGCGTAAGTGGTGAGTCACAGTATTATGTAAAAACAACATTGCTCTGAATCATTTCTGAAAAGTGCTTAAATTTAAACCTCAATATTAATTTTTTTGGGAATTATTTTGCCCTGAAATGCTCAGACATACTTGAATAGAGATTTTAAATGTAAAAATGGTAATGATTTACGTCTTTTTATGATGCAATCATAAGCTTTTAGCTGCAATATGACTATTTGTTTTGTTACTCCTGTTTCTTATTTATAACCCAAAAGCTGGCAACATTGCTAGGGAGGATCAGGTAAGGAAGTCATTCTATTTTACGCCAAACAAAAAAAAAATACACTGATCTCAAACTACATGACCTTATTTAAAGTTGGATTTATTTTTTTTCCTTTGTAATTTATTTATTTTAGCTGTGTATTTACATGCAAAGCTTAGATTACTTTGAAGTTTTATACTAAATGAAATAATGCCCAGGAAGGTCTAAAAATCCATTTCTTAATTTTACATGTTTAAAGAGAACTGATGGGCACCATGCTTTTATTTTAATAAAAAACCCTGTAAACCTAAGCCCCCCTCTATCAATCAATATATTAATCTTTTAGCAATATTAATCACACTATAAAACATAATTTTACATGGTTAAATATGCTATTTAAAACTTCTAAACAGTAGCATCATTATTTGTGTAATGTACTATAAGTATTTCTGTTTTATAGAGGAGTTCTGTAGTCATTTGTTTTTAAAGTTCTCTGCTTTATACATATTTTGATTCTTAAAAATAAAGGACAAATATATGATAAGCACAAGTTTTAATATAAGCACCTACACTTACATAATAAGAAAAAAACATGTTCAAACCCCACCAAATTCATAATGTGCTCATAGCAAGCCCATACAACAGCAAAAGTAAACTGAAACTTATATAATCCTACAATGTCTTAGCTGTGCAGGTTAACATTGGTTTAGTCCGAGTTTGTCAGACTTGCTGTTGTGATTTCTGTTTTCGCTGTAGATCAGACTGAAATCAGCTGTGTGTCAGCAGATGTGGTTAAAAAAACAACTAGATGCAAGGGTTTATGGCATGTTGTAAATTTGGGGGTAAAGATAGGTCTTTATATTTAAAGAAAATAAAATATATATATTTTAAATCCTGAATGAAGTATACACTGTTCATATATTATGACAATGTTTTAAAAAATCGTTGCAATGCTTTCACACGTAATGATGTTATAATCAAATCTGTTGATTATTTTATTTCTTTGTTTCAAAACATATGATAATCATAAATATACAGAAACTATTCAGAGGATTTGTATTTTCTAGTTTCAATCACACATTCAATTAAATTGTTCTATGGACTAATAAATAAATTACCTGTTGTATTAATGCAGATATTGAATAACTTTAAGTTTTATGCTATCCAAAAAGGCCCAACACCAAGAGAACAGTTTCATCCTTTTCATTGAACAAGTATTGCAATTGGTATGGGATATCTTGCTTTATGTCTGCAGACTTGCTGTTCATCTAAAAAAATCAGTGTTTTTTCAGTAGGTTTAAAACAAGTGTAAAATAATATTAAACCCCACAAACACATTTGTGTTTCCTCCATTAGTTCTCTTGAATAAACACAATGTCTTACGTAATGTCTTGCAAAACAGAGTTCAGAAGGATGTTAATTTTGATTCTGAATTTTCAGAAATTATTGCATTTGGTATGACTGTGATATCTCTGTATAAGAGCATTTTGGCTTTTCTGCTTTATTTTACTCTTACAAATGATTGATTAAAAAAATTACAACTTAGGTTATTGTTATGCAGCATTTTTAGTGTAAATAATTTTTTGTTCTCCTAATGTCAGTGAAGGAACAAATTATTACTAGATAACTCAACTATAACTAATCATTCCGACCAACAAAATGAATGTCAAATAAAAAGAAAAAAAACCCACAAAATAAAATCCCAACACTTTTGCTTCCTTTTTTTTCCGCTCATCTTCTGATGCTGGCAAAGATAAAAGCTGTGCAATTACATCTCAGCAGTGAGGATACTGAATTTCACTAGATTTGTCAATCAGAAAGCTCAATTTACTTGCTCACTTTCATAAAATTTAGAAGCTGGGGACAGAATGGTAACCAAGTCTTCTGTGTCTACAGGTGCAAAATTATTTCCAGCCTGTATATTTACTTGGAAATGTTTTGCCCAGTTATTTTAAAATTGGCTAGCAGTGGGCCACTCCTTGCTCTCTGGGGAGATTTTTCTATTGGTTAACTTACAGTCAGGTTTTTCTTTTCCCCCTACTGATATATTCCCTTTATTAATTTCCTCCCATTACTCCTAGTTATACCTCCTTTTACTATGTTAAATAATTCCTTTTATGCTAAATAATTCCTTTTTTCCATTTTTGAGTTATCACTGTGTAACATTGCTGTTCTCCTTTTTATGGAAACTGTCTCAAATTGGCAAGATCTAAAATATGCTGAGTTAAATCTGCTATAAAAGACTTTATTGACAATTACTATAACTTAAACACAGTCCTGCTTTAATAAGCCCAGCTAAAACTGAAGTTCGAATAATTTTTGTTAGCTGAAGCAAGAAATCTATTAAAAGGGCTCTCTATTTTGAACTGTTTTGTAGTGATGTAATGGGGCCAAAATGATTAGGCATAGTTTAGATAGCCAAAATCCTCTGGGTCAAATTACGCTGTCTGCTGAGAAGAACAACAGGGTTGAAAAAAACACAGACGCTGGACAAATGTTTCTGGTAAGAGGAGGAAAACTCTTACAAGACTGTCTCCTTTTTCCAGGGTTGAAGCTAATTTCGGTTGTTTCTCCTTCCCTCTCTGCATTTTCCTGAAGGCTAGAGACTGCCTAGTGCTGAAACCTCTGGATACTCCCTCCCAAAACACTGCCTTCTCCTCATGCCTGAGGCAATCAGGACTTGGTGCTGCAAATTTGGCCTTATTCTGATCCCAGCTAGAGAAGAGCTGGGCAGGTTCATTAACTGCATGTGCCTGAGATGCAGCATGTTGGTGCTAGTGCAGGGCCCCTCTGCACCATCACCCTCATGTCCAGAGTCCTATAAAGGACTCTAAATGACTGGGTCATTGATAAGGGAACATGCTTCACAGGGAGTAGTATCTACAGACAATTTCTGATATGCTTTGATCAAACTTCATACATGGGCTGACCCAGCTAGGGACAGGGGCAGAAATTCCAGGCTGGAAGCCACCATGAGGGGAAGTGATGAGGTAGGGTGAATGCATAAAAGCTCCTAGATTTTCAAAGAGGGTAACAGGCTCCCCTGTAAATCTCACGGTATGTTGGGAAAATTTGGATGGTACACATAGATAAACCATGTCTAGTTTTCTAAACTCTCCTCTATCTCAGCTTCCTTTCCCTGGAGAGACCCGTAAATTTAGTTAGAGAGACTTTTACACCAGCAGCCTGACAAGGATTGAAAACCACTGGAATAATGCGCTGATGCATGCTACCACCATGGTTACAGTGAGAAGGTTTGACACAGTGCATATGACATTAGTAACTCTCCATTTGCATCAAGGTTTTTTTTGCAAAATAGTGAGCAGATTCTACCCTGGCAGAAGTTAATAGAAACTGAGGGCTCATTTATAAACCAGACATGTTTTAAGATACCTGTGTATGTTTAAATGGGGACTTGGGTTTTTTCCCCTTCAGCTGGTTACCTTTGTAAAACCTTGATTTCTGCATCTGAAAGGACTGGGCCCTCCAATGCGTGTTGATAATTTTCGTTCTTCTATTTAACTCTGTAAATGAATGTGAATTTGTACAAAGATTTCAATGTTGTAGCTACGGCTGTCTTTATTACACTATATTTGCTGGTCAGCATATTGGTTCTGATAAATTAAGGTTACTGAGATACATATTATTTTGCAGTTTAAAGCTGGGTTTGGAATGTTTTGTCTTGTCTTGCAATATGATTGCTTACTGAGAATACCTAAAAAGTGACAGATAACGCAGGCAAAAATCTTACAAGTACTTGTAAATATTTTGTTTCACAATAACATTTAAAACCTTCTTTTTTTTTTTTTTTTGGTATAATATGTTTTAAACAATTCTGCAATCCCTTGGAGCGTGTAAAAGTGCTCCATGTAAACAGGTCCCTCTGCCCTTGTTCTTTAGACTGTAGTGAGGCTGCTGAAAGATTTGAGTGATGGTGCAATGCTTTAAATTAAATATAGATTTGGGGTTCTGAGCCTGCTGAGTTGAGTACTGTAAACACTGAAGGACCAATCAAAACAAACAGAAGTGACACAAGTGATCTTCATTGAATCATTTGGCATTTCTCTTGACTTGTTTAGAGACAAATGCTTTTGTTTCCTTTGGTGCAATATTGCTTCTAGATCTACTCTGAATTTTCATTTACAGAGAGTACATCACAAGATAAATAGTATGCTTTTACCTTGAGCAGCTAGTTAGAAAAATGCAGAGCATAAAGCAAGGGAGCTGTGGCATTTGGAGGCTCTGTTTTCCTGATGAGATGAACTGTGTTTCATTCCTGATCAAATATTCTCTCTTTTTACAATATTCTAACTCCATCATGTGCTGTTTATGAGTAAAATTCCCAGCTTGAAATTGCTATGGCTGAGAAGTAAGAAGTATAATGTGCACGTATGCATGTGCATGTGTGTATGTGCATATGTGTGTGTGTTCATTAACATTTGAGGTAGCAGGTGCTGAGAGCTCTTTTTCCTTGGTGTGAATATATTTTGCATCAGTGGAAGGCACTGAGAAATCTTATGCTGCAATCTTTTCTGAGAGCAGCTTAACATTCTCTTTAGTGCTTCTCTAGAAGGGGATCGTGCAAGCCAAGGCTCTTCTCTAGTGCTACCAGCTCCAGAGTTAGACTGCAGGTTAGACTTGAGTTTGAAAACTAAATGGTTGTGCAAGGATATGGTTTTTTTACTTCTGTCATTAAAGAGTAGGAAGGCATAGAAGAGCAACCTGCGGAAGCATATTTATTTATCCTTTTTTCCTTGCTCTGTACAAGAGCTTGATCTTTCTAGTGGTGAGTTATCTGGTTGTCCTCATTTTGGTCCTTTTAAAAGCCTTTTGCATATGCAGTCGTGTTCACTATTAAAAATGTGACTAACTATGGAGAATTTTCTCTTTTAACTGCAGCAGAAAAAATATACTCCTTTGTCCTATAGGGAGACTGAGGGAGGTAAAACAAAGATTAGACTATTTCAACACCAATCACTTACTTATGTAGTATAGAACATCATCACAGAGAAAAAAGGAAATAAGCAACAACCCATGCAGAGAGAGGAGAGAGCAGAATGAGATGTTAAAAATAAACAAAACAAGTCGCTGATGAGAGCTAAGCTTAATACAAAATGCATCTTTCCTCTTTGAAGGGCAAAATCACACACCTAGAATGTCTCATACTGGCTGAGAAAAGAAAGACTAGTTAGTGGCCAAGAACACCCTGATGTTCTGTGCTACAAATTGAAAGTGAAGGTTACTTTATTGTAGACTTTATCTTAAAGCAGTAAAACGGGTAGCTGCAGCTACAACTGAAAGTATTGATTTTGTAATTTCAGCAAATTAAGAACAAGACAGGAAACCTATTAAACCTTTCCACTGATTGCCAGGGCACTTTTTGGTGATGCTGGTGCTGACATTAAAATTGCATGTGCTGTCTCTTTAAAGCCAAACATATACATTTTACAGAAGATAGTGCCAGCTAACATGCTGAAAAAGGATCTTTATAAATCTGTGTAATTTCACATTTCAGATGTGAAACTTTTGAAGCCTGATGACATGAATGTCAAGCAGCACATCTAAAATTTTCATAAATTATGGTTCATGTTAGATGTGCTTTCATTACATTTTAATAAATTAAAATTTTCACAAAGCCAGAAGATTTTTTATAATAATAGCAAAGATGGTAACGCTAGTAATAGCATTATCTGTCAGAACATTATGAGTAATGATTATGTAAAAATCTATGTAACAAAGGCTAAGAGAAGAAATGATCAAATTATATTCTTCTGTATCTTGTATAAAACAAGTTATTTTATTATGGTAGCAAAAAAGCAACTTCTCTTAAAGCAATATTTAAATTACTTTTAAAAATCAGTGTAATTAAATTCATGTGAATTACAATAGTTAAGATCACTTGTTTCATAAAGGATTGTTTTAAAACTTTGCTTTAATATTACTGAGTATAAATTAAAATGTTGTGCCTTTTACAAATGTAATATGTCTAATAACTCTTAAGAAGAAAATTTTTCATTAAAACAGGGCAGGGCAAGGGAAATTATGCCTGAATCCACTTGAGAAACTTATAAAGATGTAAGTTTCCAATTTATCCAATTCATAAATATTTTCTTTCATCTGAGCTGGTCTTTGGCATTATTTCAGTGTGTAAACAAGCATGGGTTTTATTCACACAAGTCTAATTTACAGGCAAGCCATTATCTACATTTACTGTAGTAGCCAGCAGTTTGTGATGTCGCTGTAACAGAAATGCACAGTGATAGAGGAGGCAGTGGGAATGTTAACTTAAAAAGAGATTGGATTTGTAACAACAAAGGTGTTCTTAAAAAGTGTGGGGGAACACTGCTGAGAGACAGAGAGACAAAAGTCTCCACCAGAATGGTCTTCAGGAACTTGTAGTGGGTGTTTACACCTAAACATGTGAATGAGGATGTGCAGATTATGATACCAGGGAAACCACAGAATAGTGTATGAAAATAAGGTATCAGGTGTATCTAAAGATAAAGGTGAGGAAAGGTGAAGTGGATTTATTAGTCAGAAAAATCTGAAATAAGTAGGAGGGAAAACTAAAAGGAGTGCAGAGCTTCAGACAAATGAATTAATTCTTTTTTCTCTGCTGAAGGAGAAAGGCACATGGAGAATGCTGGAGAACTGTAACCACCCAACCAAAAACATCAGAAGCTGGGGTGGTAACAGTGACTCTTTGAAGCACCTCTCTTCAGTTTACCAGGAATGCACACACATGCCTGATTGTATAAACCTATATCTTTTCCCTTTTTTTTTACAGCAGGCTATTGATGCCTGCCAAATCAGATACTCCAGGATGCATATTACAAGTATATGCAGATAACACCTATAACTTCACAAAAGCATTGGTGCTTTATTGCACTGAAGAGGCAGAAAATGAAAGAGACATCCATCTCCCCCACACTTCATGATCTGGGGCTTCGCTGAATCTGGAGCAATGACTATGAAGAGGAGAAAGATGCAATAACAGTAACTACAGGTGCACACAGAAGTTATTCACAGGGACGTAAATACTTACAGGTGGCCACCAGAATAACCACTCCCAGATGGTGGTGATTTTTAGGGACAGAGGCAAAAGGTGGGTTTTTAAGAAGGAATTTAAACAGGTAAAGATCAGTAACTAACTCCTTGAGAGATGATACTTTATTTGATGTAGGATGGTTTCAATAACCTAAGAAGCTTTAACTTACGTTGCTGGAGTTCCTTCTGGCCATTTGACAATGCTGAGATTTTATTAAAACTACCGTGAGTTTGAGTATTTTCCTGAATTTTTTTCTTTCAAGGGACTTTCTTCCTTCTAAATGTTGATATTTCACTTGTCCATCACAGATACTTGCTACCTGCCACTCTCCTGTAGATCCATAATTTTGCCAGAGTTGTGATTGGCGGTATTTCCACTTGAATTTTATCAGAGGAGTTTCAATTTGTTTTGCAATTTTTGTTGTTCCAGATTCATCAGAACTTTTAATTGTATTTAGTTTTTAATGGAATGTTATAGATAAAAACTGGAACATAGGCATGTATATGTTTTACTTATTCATGTGTGTACTTATGTATATGAATATAAACATATACCAAAATCTCCCACCTATTGGTTTCAGGAAGGTGGAAGACCAAAGAATGACTAGGTGGCAGAAGGTGAACATAAGATATTCAAGGCCTTCCTCTGCTTGATGTAAAGTGAAGATTAGAACATCAGTTTTCTATATCCAGGGAGAAGACCTAAAATTTAAACTGAAATAATGCCTAGTAAGCTTTTTTGTGCAACACAAGAGATGGATGGAGGCATAAACAAGAAGAACCAGTAGCCAAGTAAAGAGTGACAGTTGCTGGAATATTGTACAAAAACCATAATGTAAAGTTGTGTGTACATCTCCCATAATCCTGGAAAGTGCCCTCATTAAAAGCTTTTTTATGATATTCTGCAGAACTTGCTTTCCATATGAAACACTTAGAGAATCTGGCTTATGACCCAAGACATAATGGAAAAAAACCTATTAAATATCCCAAAATACTGCAGTGTAGGAGAATCATGTCCTGCACACCTTTACACTGAGAGGATTACGAGGGTTTTTGACACAAGTGAACCTGTGGTCAAGAATGCACATATGCACACTGAAAAACACTGATCTTTATTAAAATTTGATTTTTACCTTGAAGCCTGTCCAGAAGCACGGAAAGAGAACTGTCCAAAGGCCACTTGAAATTGAATCAACAAGTGACAAAAAGTTTGGCAGAAAAATATTGATTCTGTAGAAGGTAATTGTGGATGCCACTGCCTCCATTTCTTAGTGCGTTGTAAATGAGAAGAGCTAAATTCTTTTGTATGGTCAAGATAAGGTTATGTACCACTGCTGGAATTGTGAATTAGTTGGAAAATATGTCTACTGATGTCGAGATATCAACATGAAACTTTCAAGGGCTAATTTTCAGTAGACATACAGTAAAAATAAACTTGTATTTGAGGGTTAAGGAAGTCAATAAAGATTAAGCTAATAAGATCTTTGATACAGGACTGTGCTAAATGAAATAGTTGGAAACATTGGATACGCTTGTAATAAATGGCGTCATTTCAAACTTAGGTCTAAATGAAGTGTCTGCCTGAATTCCACAGAAATAGTGTAAAAATAGCATAAGAAAAATAAATTCCTAAAAGTGTATACTGAAGAGAGAAATAAAGAGTTTAAACCATCTGAAATAAATTGCTGAACTGACTAAATCACCATTCTTGAATGATGTCCCCAAGTAGATGAACACAGATCTATACAAAACATAATATCAGTAAATAGATTTTGCACTAGAATTAGTAGTATTTTTAGTAGAAATTGAAATAGAATGTAATTACAAATGGTGATGAGGAAAATAGGAAAAGAGAAAAAATATTTTCTCACAATTTATTTTCTTCTGCATACAGTGTACAATATTCACATATAGTAAATACACAAGGTGTATGCTTGTTGGAGTACACACAGAATTTTTATTTTAGAACTTCTGATTTTCCTTGGTTTCTTCTTTCACCTAGGTAAGCAAACTGATAAGAAACAAGTGTTCCTTTACTAAGAATTGACTTTTTCATTGAGAAATCATTGAGTGCTAAATACTCTTTGATGACCTGAAAAATGTTTCTAAGGATAGCAGAAGGGAGAAATCTTTTGAAGTTTAAAGACAATATTTTTTTTCTTCCATTGTTTTCAAACAAGGAAAGAGGGAGAGAGATGAGTGAGAAGAGGGAAAATGTGTTTTCAGTTTATGGAATTCAGTTATTTCCTTTGTTCCCTCAAGTTTTCCTTATTGTTTAATCAATGTTTCTACTGGGAAAAATACATTAAAGGCATGATTTTGTCTCATGATTGTGAGTCACAAAAAATGTGGTTAAAGATAGAAATGGTAAATTATTGTCTTGAATCAAACTTGGAAATAGTCAAGAAAATATCAGAGGTTTTCCAGAAATAATTAAGTGAAAATCAATAACTCTGTTTGTCAGTTCCTTACTACTTTTTATTTTTTTTAACTTAGAAGAAGGAAGTGGGCTGAATTTTGGTTTTGATTAAATCTCAGAATGTTTGTGTTTTTTTCTGAACTTACTGAAATTATTCCCTCTCTAGGTTTTTTTTTTGGTTTGTTGTTGTTTTAACAGGGATGAGGTACTTTCTTAATCTACTTTCCTTTGTTATTAATACAAATCAATTAACATTTATGCAGGAAAAATGGCAAGAGTGGTGTTTCTCAATGGTTTTGCCCATTGTTCTATACAGTACCATTTGCACCTCTTTTCCTGCCAAGTACGCTTTCATATGCTGTAAGTAGGATTGTGTTCACTGTTCCTGGGGCTATTTCTCTGCCCATGCCCCTCTTTTCTGTTTGTAAAATGCTTTCCAGATTGGGAAATATTGAGTCTATTGGTCAAAACACAACTGGGTGTGTATGCTCAGCAGAAATGATCATCTTTTTCCATCTTCTGTTAATTAAGAGGACTTCCCTCCTAAGCTACCACTCTTCCAACTTGAGTGCCTGCTAGAACCACTTCTGGATCCTCCACTGGTCCTCCACTCTGATTCCCGTTTTCCCAGTAATGCCTCTCAGAAGAGGAGGATCATCTTTTCCCACAGCCCCCATTTTTTCCATATTGAATGTGAAAGCTGAATGTGGCTTTCACTTTTTGCTATATTCCCATTTCCTACTGAAATTAAAATCATCCCATAATTCAGGAGGAAAGATATTAGAACATTCTCTGTGCTTTGACACTGTCCTTACCTTTGAGGGTCATCTTTTGCAGTGACACCTAAATGTGGAGCTATAGAGTAAACTGTAGAAATGGAAATGTTTTGTATTGTGATAGGGGAAATGGAATTCGTTTTATAATTATTTTCTTAGTTGTTTTTTTATCCCTTTTCAAAAAGCCCCCTTTTCAGCATACTTTTAAAATGTGTTGTATTGAAACAAATTGTTTGGTAACATTCCCCTGGAATGTGATAGAAAAGTGATATTCCTTCTATCTCTTCAGGGCATTTGCAGCTATAATGCATATTTCCATTTTTTCCCCTGTTTTGCTTAGTCAAATTAGGTTTTCTTGACTTCTTTGTTTCAGGAGTCACCTGAATGTGCTAGATAATTCAGTGGAAAAGTGTGGCTTAAACATATTATTTGTTGAGCTCAACATCACACAGGGAAGAGACTTAGATATTTTTGTATCATGCTTGCTTTGATTTCTTTGTTAGGATGACCAGAAACTGGATTAGAGTTGCAGCCTCAGCATCTCCGGAGAAAAGATTGTACTTACACTTCTGAATTTGAGGTATGATACCTTAACTGCTTTTTCACATGCTAAATGGATGATGATTAAACTAAGACAAGGCAATATTTGACGAATATGAAAGCAATTTTTTATAGTGAAGAGTAGTTTCTAAGGGGAAACAATAGAAGCCTGCAGCCTGGGGCACCTCAAACTGGTATGTTCATAGTCCCAAGAGGCTTATTCTTGCTATCTACTGTATACAGCTAGAGGATAAAGTAAGTCTTATATGCTTCCTTGAAACTTCATATTTTTTTCCAAAATCAGGAACAAAACCTTACCTATCTACTAAAGAAGATTGTCCAATGAGAAAAGGTGACCAATAGATAGCCAGGTTAACTATCCAGGCTGACTGTTGAAGTGTGTTCCTTTGGGGAAATCTCTCTCCAAGTGGAAAAACTTTGTTCTTATTAACAATATGGATGCAATTGGCTTCATCCCTTAGCCAGAGGAATCTGAGCTCAAACGTGAACACTGCTACCAAAGTCAAACATATAAACAGCCTAAGGTGGTCTGTAATATTTTGTGGCAGGAAAAAGAGGGTTTGAAGAGATTTTTTTTTTTCATTTTCTGCCTTAAGAAAATGAGTATTCACACATACACGCAAAATTACACATTGCAAGTTCTTATTATGTGTCTTTCACACCACTAAAATACTTGGATTTTTAATTTAGAAACATGACTACAAATGTGACAGCAAGAAAATTACTTTTTAAATATGAAACCAGAGTTTCATATTTTTAGAAGAAGGATATGAAGGTTAGAAACATGTTTCAACTGTAAATCCATCTATTTCTTCAGGAAATTATTTGGACAAACTGAGAAGAGATGGTTTGAAGGATCTGCCAGTGAAGGAGGCAATATCTAAGCAGCAAGGGTGTTCTACAAAGAGCAGGCAATTTAATCACCTTTCTAATGAATGTAATAACTAAGCATTAGAGTAGATTACTGAGGAAGATCATGGCATCTCCATTGTTGTTTTTAAAGAAAGGAATATTAGAAAAATATCCATCAAGATTGGCTCAGATGAAGCCTTGGTGTACAGGGTTGGACTGTTGATTTATGAGCATTTTTTCTGGCTCAATTTCACCTCCTCTGAAAGAACAGGTAGCTTTTTTAAGAGGTGGTTCTGAGAGAATGGTAAACTTCCATGGTCACTTCAGTAAGTACTGGCAATGACAGAAGCAAATGAGTGTTGTCAGACACCTAAAAAAATCAATGAGACTAAAACTGGGGACTGTGGTTTGCAAACCCAACAGTGTTCTGTTGAATGGAAGATGGACGTGGTTGGACTGTGAGGCTGAAGAAAGATAGGCCTCAGAAAGGATCTTTCTTGGAGAGGGGCATTTTACAAGAGTATACAGTTATAGGACAAGGAGCAATGGATTTAAGCTGAAAGAGGGAGGTTTTGATTAGATATTAGGAAGAAAATCTTTACTGTGAGGGTGGTGAGACACTGGAACAGGTTGCCCAGAATTGTGGATGCCCCATTCCTGGAAGTGTTCGAGACCAGGTTGGCTGGTGCTCTGAACAACCTGGTCTAGTTGAAGGTGTCCCTGCTCATGGTAGGGGGCTTAGACCAAGATGATCTTTAAAGACCCTTCCAACCCAAACCATTCCATGATTCTTGTAGAAATGTCTGCAAAACCCTTGTTTTGCTGCAGGGTAGCAGGGAGAACAGGGAACAGAACTGCAGCTTTGCACAAGGTATATGCCTGCTGTCTTCCAGCTACCACGGTGCTGCTGGTGCCTGAACTCTATGCATGTGCTCTGATCTAGCTCCTCGCCAGAGCTCTCTTGAGCCCTGTCCAGGACTTAGGCTAAACAGTTTCACACACCACCAGAGGACAAGAGCAATCATCCTGGTGGTCCCCAGAAGTGACTATCTCCCTCACTAACAGGGAGCAAGATGCAACAGTGTTGAGACTTTTCCTAGCCTGGCTCTTCATCACAGACATGAAAGGTACCTCCCTTTTCTCACTGAAAACAATTCCCACAGTCTGTGACAGAAATGCAGGTGCAAACTGTGAGCAGGTCTATTCACAAAGACTTTTGACAGGTGCCCTCAAATTTTCTTTTGGTTTCTTTGAGTCTAGAAGAATAGCACTTTACACTAGACTTTAATTTCAGTGTACCTGCTGACTGGGTTTAACAGGAGGAGGGCTTCCCTCACCCTCTTGGAAGTAGAACAAAGACAGTATTTAGGGAAAAGAGGTGAAGAGATGAAGCACCTGAAGGACCATCAGACTGTCAATCTGGAACACAGAGCTGCTCATCACATGCATCTCTACTGGTTTAGAGATGCCTCATACTGCATCTATTAAAAAAGGTAATAATCCAGGAATGACCATTCACAACTTAAATATACCTGCTGGAATGGGATGCAAAGTGTTCTCTACCCTTTTCGTATTTGTTATAGAACAGACATTGGATTTCTACTGGTTCAGAGCCGCAAACCTTTAGTGAACCACTTAAAGTGCGTGAGGATGAGTGGTTTCCCTTTGGCATAGAGAACCAAGCTTTCCTGAAGAGCTGGGAGAGGCAAGATAATTGGGAGAGAAAATGGGGTAGTACCTTGTACTTAAGTGCACTGTGTCCTGTGGAATATAGGGCACATTAGCAATATCTTTCCTGAAACCAAAGATGCATATTTAGCGCATTGGATTCACATTTTTGTTCTCTGCACAAACAAACGTGATACTACTGGAATTCTGATTAAGTCTAATGAGGGAAAGTGTAATGTATTCATTCCTTCCACTCTGGCTTCTTGAACAGATTAGCTGCAAAATTTGCCCTTCTTGATGCTCACAAAACATAAACATAGTTAGAAGGGAATCATAATACTACTTGATGCAAACCCAGTGCTTAATTTTTTAATCTTTAAATAATAGATGTTAATGCATCAATAGCAAATTAAGAAGATGACATCTTTGCCTATTTATATTAGTTGTTAATAATCAGTAGATTAACACTGCTGCATACCAAGAGCAGGTTTATACATGGACAGTAGGAGGTGATAACATCCTATTCAACCAAGATGTCTTTGAGTCTACCACAGGATTATGTGACAGAATCATATGATTCCTAAAGGAACTAGCAGACAGAAATCTTAGTTTAGACAAAATTTTGTACAGAAATGTAGTAAAGAAATAGAAAAAAACAAACATGGGAACATTTTAAGAGAATATTTTAATTTGTAATTATTTTTGTCTATACATAGTATGATTTTCAAAGTTTATGAATACATACCTTGCATATACTACACCTATACTTGCGTAAACATTCAGATAGGTTAGAGATAGCCATTATCACTTGTTAGGATAACTTAATTAAACTTGCTTATTAAAACCCTTTAATTCGTTAGTGATAAAATCTTGATTAGTACATTTTCCTGCTAGGTGACCTTCTAATGTAATAGAAAACGAATTTTTAAATGGAGAAAAATGCCTGTGGCAGAGATTTTGTGCAAGTGAATAGAGTTTGTAATACACATAGGGATATAATCGAGCCTAATTAGTGAGGGTGCAAATGAATTTTTATTTCATACACCAGAAGTGTCATTGATGAACCATGGTTCAGAGTTTGATATGCATTCAGGCTGGCAGTATGGGACTGAAGTCTGTGGGAAAATCACAAGCTAATTCATTGATTGCCCCTTGGAAATTACTGCTGTTAATTGTTAGGTAATTAACATGGAGCTACAATTATACTGGCCTTAGGGGGTGATTAATGTTTCAACATGTCACATTAGCAGTGGCTGGATTTTAAAAGCTTTTCTTTTCACATGGTTTAGAGACAGATGGTATATTGTCTATGGAAAATTGTTTTCTTTTACTAAAGTTTATACCAGAACTAAGTGAATGTTCTTCTTGTGCTACAGCCTATTTTTATGTAGTTGAATTGAAAGCATCTTGGCCTGATGCACCTTAAGAAATAATGTGTTTTTTTAAAAAAAATTCCCCATTATACCAGCTATGAATGAATAAAATATCCATATTGAAATGACATTATTTCTGTTCTTACTTTATTATGTAGAAAATAAAAAATAGATAATGTAAGATTAGACCACTTCATGGCAGCTATTATATTATTTAGCACTGATACAGGAAAAAGAATTGCACAATACAATACTTATTACAATCAATATAATTTAAGCAGAAACCAAATAAAACATGTTGAACAAATGCATTTAGTAACAGTAATAAACAGTATATTAATACCTCCACACTTCAATATTATGCTTTGCTCTCTGTTCAGATTTTTTTCTCTTCTTACGGTTCCAGGAGTCAGAATAAGACTGGCATGGACTTTTTAGAATCCTACTGTGTTCTGCTTTGTCTTTTCATATACAGAATTAAATCCTTTAAATTTTCCTTCAAAGACATTAGTGTCTGTGTTAGGAGGATTGTTAATGTATCCTGGGATGACTAATAATATTTTCTATCTTTTTTTTTTTTCACTCTGAATGCTGCTTCACTAGATAGACATTTTGCAAACTGGTAGGTTAATGGTATTCGCTGTGTAAATATTTTCTTGGTAATATTCCTAAAACGTGGCAAATGTACATTCCTGTTTGCAGTCGTTTTGAAAGCATTTAAACTCCTTCTCATTATTGGCAATGAGAGTAAGTCTGGTGAAGAGTTATGTTTAATGTCACACTTGGAATAGTTTCTGTAAATTTATAAGATTACTTTTTTTTCTTATAGTCAGTGAAGTCCCATAGTCCAAAAGATGTAATGGTAAGTGAAAGGATCAGTTTCTATGACAGCATCTATCTTTCTCTTGTTTCATTTTTTGCCTTCCTGTGATACTTCAAGTTGCAGTCTTTCTTAGTAGTCTTATACCATAGTCTTTGTCATGGCTCCAGTTGCTTGCATTTGTATTGATTGGTACACTGCAATATATCACAGAAATATTCATTATTTTCAGCCATGTCTGCTAATAACTTAATTTCTGTTAAAGCATCTAAATCTGGAGGATAGGTTTCTACTTTAGAAATAGTCTTTTTACAATAAAACCAAAATCTCCAAAAAACCTCCCAAAAAAACCAAAAACCAACCCCCCAAGAAATGTATCAGAAAGACTTGCAAATTTTGTAAATATCCTTTCGTCTTTATGATTTTACTTTCTACAGAATTGTATGAATTAAAAATTATTATGCACCTAGGTTTAGTTTATATGATTTTTCTCATTTTCTTAGAGGATCCTGGGTGTTACCTAAACATGCAAAGTAGAAGTGACTGAACTGGAAGACTTGGATTTTGTGAAGAACTTAATGGAATGCAATGACTAAGAATAATTATACAGCAGGGGAATTATACAGCATTTGGTTAGTCATACAGGCCTTCACTTGAATGATCAGGAGCCAGAAAATCTCAGTACATGGCTAGGTTTAACCAGAGATTCTGACCACTGCTTTTAAAGAGCAGTAGTAGTAAGCTGATACAATGCTTGGTCAGCACAACCCTTAAGCATATGGTTAGCTTTAAGCACATGAGTAGCTCTGTTGACATTAGAATTAAGTCTCTACTTACATGTTTTGTTAGATTAGGGTCATTGCCCTGGAAGGACTCGATAGGGGAAGAACACTCAAATTGGCAGCCTTATGAAATTACTCCTGGCCCTGTGTCTATGGAATAGTACGTTCATCTGCCGAAAAACCTCAAATCAAAGTCTCTGTGCTCATATATCCTAGAACAGATCCTAATTTACACTAGGACCATTTTGGACTTAGTATGTAAGAGATATGCAACTATTATTTATTCTTCCTTTAGGAATCGTCTGCATTGCCAGTGCATTAATAAGGGTGAGCATCAGATTCTATATGATTATTTGATCACTAGTAAAAGTTTGAGGCCATAGCATTCCTCAAAAGTATGTTATACATATTTATGTTAGCTTATTAGATTATTGTCTTCTGAATTTCCATTTGATTTCTATTTATGGGGGAGGGGAAGTTTTGTGCTAGTTTCTATATTTTATGAAAGCACTGTCTGTACTACTAGTTTATTTTAAATTTAGGATTTTATGCTAGTTGGCTATTACATAAATGCTAAGACCGTGGTGAAAAAATAGAAGGAAACTGCATAGGTTGATTTCTTTTCTTCCTTTTCTAAGGTGACTGTAACCATCCTACTAATAATACTTATTGGGAGATTATTTCAAGTCTCAGGATTTCCAGGTCTGACTCATAAATTCTGAAGTTTCTCTAGCCCATTATACTTCGGAGGACACAATAAAGAAGTTGTCTGTCCCTTGCTAAGAAAAGGTCTCTGAAACAGGCACTGTAATTCTGCCAGGGTTTGCAGAAGAAATTGCCTGAAAAGCTTGGATGTTTTATGGAAACGATGTATCGTGGTTTAAGAATGGCATTCCCCAATTTAGTGTTTCCACTAAAACACTCCAAACCCTGTGCCTCTCTTTCACTCCCCCTCTTCCCCGTATGAGGTAACGGAAAGGGGAATTGGAGGCACAAAACATAAAGATCACAGGTTGAGATAAGAAGAATTTACTGGAAATAGGAATGAGATAAGAAAATGAACAGTAACAGCAACAATACTAATAATAGAGTGTACAAGAAAAAAATGATTTGCATACCAGTGCTCATCCCTGACAATACCTGGCTGTTCCCTCCATCGCACCAACTAGCCTGGAAGGGACCCCTTCCACCCCTAACCCTCCTAGCAATGATGTGAGGTGGTATAGAATAAACTCTGTGTCCTAGCCATGCCCCTCCTGGCTACTGCAAAAATTAACTCTCTCCTGGCCAGAATCAGGACAGGATGCTTGAGGAGAAGGCCACCAGGAGTATGTAAAATATCTGAGGAATGGGCTTGTTTGAAGGAGAATGAGGAGGTGAAATAGAGGAATTTCCTCTTTGTCAAGATTTAAAGCATTTTCTATATTTTGCAGCAAGTTACCTCTCTCTCTCCCCTGTGTTTTTTGTTCTAGCTGTTTTCTCATACTGGATTTGTATGTGTAAAAAGTGGCACTGAAGACCATAGCACCTCTTGTTATGTGTGTGAATATGCATCTGGCACAGGATATAATGTTCTAGACGAATGGACCTCCTGACGGGAGCCTTCTGCAAAATATCTGTCCCTTTGAGTGAAGTTTGTGGATACTTTTTGGCTCTTCTGCCATTGACTCTGCCAAGGTTCCATACAAGATTCCTTGTGTGAGCAGACCAACTTTCATTCATTCCCTTGTTCCTCCTCACCATATCACTCAGTGTGTTTGTTTTTCTACCAGCTACAAGAGCATATTCACCCCTCTCCCAGTGACATTGCAGGCAATTTGTGGGCAATATGTACGCATTCATATTTAAAATATTAATAATGATTGGAAAATTACTCTAGATCTCTAATGGTAAAAAAAAAAAAAAAAAGAAAGAAGTAAAAAAACCTCCCCTTTATACTTTTTCTCCAGATTTATACTTATGTAGGGGACACCTGTCTTAAAGAAAGATATATCTGACAGATATGACTAGAAGTACATATCTCAAACAGAACACGCATTCAAAGATGTATGTTTATTTAGAAGAAAAAAAAAGTTCAGGAAATAGAGAAAAAGTGTACATGTGGAAAGATAAAGACATGAAAGCTCCTTCCTTTCTGAAATTTCACACCAATCAGCTGCTTGGTTTGTAGGGAGAATATTGGAATGTATGCTTATTTTAAGCCCATCTGAGAACACATTCCACTGTTGGAGCCACTACCAAGAACCTCCATATCTGTATGTGCCTATGCTTGTATGCATAAGAATCAAATTTCAATCCAATTACTTCTGGAAGGAAAAATGTGAAGGTTTATCAAACCAAAAAAACCTTGAAAATGAAAGTACTGTCAAGGTTGGTCAATTTTTAGGAAAAACAACTTTTAACATCCTTTATTTGGCCTCTTTTCATGTTTTCCACTGATTTGTTTGCAGTCTTCTAAATAAGTCTTTGCTTTTCTGGACTGCCATTCAGAAATTAAATACTGCTTCTTGTTTTTACTTTTTAACTATTTCTTCTGATCCTTCACTTCATTTCCTGGTCGTGCAGTTGGCAATATACCTGTATTTCTTACTGATGTGTTTTGTTGTCTATTCTGGAACCCACTTTTTTGAAATAAATCCTCTGACCTTCTCTTTCTAATGTCTAATGACCACAACAGGCTCCTCACAGCTTTGCTCGTAATCTTATCTTTTCTGTCATTGACTGTGTAAATCTGTTTCTGTCGCAGATGAACTGACTTCAGTCCTGCTCTTTGAAAGCTCGCTCAAAGCTGGCTGGCTTTGCATCATCCTATGGAGTTCCAGCCTAAAATTGCTCACTTTATGCATTCTCTTGCTCACAGTTCAAACTTCACAGCATCTTGGTCTTATGAGAAAGCAAAATAATTTGTCTCTCCGCTTTTGCAACTGTACCTATTTTCGACTAATTTATTTTTTGTTTGGTTTGTGGTTTTGTTTTTTTTTTTCCCATTTTGCTGATGATTGCTAATATTACTCCATGGAGGTGGCTATGTATGTATCTTGATCAGGTTGTCTGAATGCTTAGAGATGAGCTGACATGTTGGTTCCTGATTGAATCCAGAATCCAAAGAGGCTAATTTTCTAGGGGGCTGCTATAGATATTGCATTCACTCTTGCCAAGTATCTCTGCTTTCTGCATATTCATCTGTCCTCCTGCATGTATTCTCATAAATTTTGTCATTATCACTCTGAGTAACTTGAGTTTACTGCATGTAATTTAAGTGTTTAAAGCCATTTGTCCAGGTATGTGACCCCTAAAGAAATCTATAGAGAGACTGAGTGCTCCAAATCAGCTGGTCTACAGTGCTCTGTCTAGGCAGAGTGTTTCTTCATATAACTCACACAATGACTGTTCCAACAAAGTTGTGCTAGCCAAAATAGGCAAAACTCACTTAACTCTTTTCTGTGGCAAGTTTTATACCCAGCACGTGTATAATGACCTAATTTAAAGTACTGGATATTCAATGTCTTTTTAGGGAGACATACAACATTCTTTGCTAACATCTGCTGCACAGTAACAGCTCCTCATCAAGCTTTATGTGACAGGATTTGACTCTCTTTTCATGAGCAGAAAGCTTGTATATTCAAATTTGTTTGAGACCCAGGGGCCACTCACTTTGTTCGACTTTCTAATATTCATTACTGCCAGTTGAACAGCACCACTGAAAAACATTGCCAGGCCCTCCTCATAGTGGCAAACAATAGAAAAATCCTTGAAGTTTTTCCAGAAAGTCCTAGAACCTTATGATAACAGAAAGGTGAGGAAATAATGTCAAATTTCTATACAAGCTGAGACAAGATGACAATATATATATTGTATATGTAGTGCAGTACAGTAAGAAAGTAATCTTTACTCTCTCTCTATATTAATCTTCTACAGCCTTCAAAGATTTTAATTTCAGTCCTTCAAACAAATGGCATTAAGCCACACTTGATTTTTAAATGTGCCTTTCTGCACTAAGTGCAACATCTGGCATTCCCAAAATCTTTTTCACAATTTCATGTACATTTAAAATGTTATTCTATAATCATTTTGTTTTTAAAAAGGATTTTAATATGGTCTAGTTCTAAAAAAATTAATAATAAATCAAAATATGTAGTAGGGATTAATACAAATGTGTATTAGAAGAGCAAAGAAATCACTGAGACAAGACTAATCATCATTTAGATTATCAGTAGAAGATGATTAAAAAACAAAGGATTGTATGACAAGTTATGTTGATGCCATGTTTGTGTAGCCAAATGTTTCAGTTTTATAAATGAAAAAGCCTAAGCAGCTTACAGTGAGACAAAGTAATCATTCAAATTACAAACTTAAGAATTTCAAATTACATACTTCATCAAGTTGAGTCTATTGTAACTTAAAATACACAGGGAATGATTCACCCTAGTTGAAATACAGCATGTAATATTTCAGCCATTATGAAATTGCTGTTTGGTTTTACAAAAGTGTTAATGCCATTAAACCATCTCTTTTAGGACGAATGCTCCAAACTCATACTGTTTATAATCCAACAGCTAGGAAGAACATTTTCTTGTATTCAAATAGAGATTTGTTTGGGGTATTTTTTTGGTTTATATAAAAGCAAACAGAGTTGATCTATCTGATCGTGCACTCTTGCTCTAATAATTAGATATTTTTGATCAAGAGCTCAATCCTAGCAGAAAGTAAAGTATTTGCTATTCTTGTTGCTCTCATTGTCAATGGGAGTTTTTCTACTGCAAAGACTGAATAGCAATTTTGGGCAAACTATATGCCTAACATTAGAACTTGTTTTTCTAGAATATTATTGCAAAAAAATAGAGTGGTGTAGATTCCACCTTTGCAATGATTATCTCATTAAAGAACAGGGCTTGGGCTGTAATCACAGTTCTTTTTCCATTCTTTCAGCTTGGGAATGTTCACTGAAGCAATTTCAGGTGAATGTGATAGTGGATTTATTCTTACTGAAGGGTTTCTTCAAATGTCTGGCTCATGTTCATCTTCTTTATCAATGGTATTGATGAGAGCATTACTTTGTTCTTAATTTTAGTGGATATTTCTGCTTCTGTCCCCCAATTGCTTTACTAACTGTGCTATATCTCACACTAAAATATTATGTATTAAAATATTGTACTAAAATGTTGTAATTCTAAGTGTGTTGTTTTTTTATTTTTTCTAGAATGTTGGTAAAACCCAATCACAATATTGTAATAGAAACTTTTCTCACTTCTCTGATTTAGTTTTTCAGAGAGGACGCTCTGTGTGTAGTACATGGATATCTGAAGTGCTTATATATACCTGTTTCTCTGCTTTGTCTAGCAGTAAATCACAGTATTGATGTTAGTGTGACACCATGAATGCCTTAACAGTTTTGTTCTATCCTAGTTTAATTATAATAGCACAAACTTTGTTCAATATTAATTTAAATTAATGATATTGAATATTATATTTCTTGTGGTCTGCTGTGAATGAATAAGCTTTGAGGAAAATGTAGATAAGTTTTGTTTTGTTTCCTCTTTTTCTTTTTTTATTTGTTTGGTTTTTTGGTTTTTCTTTAGTTTTTTTTCAAAAATTCTACTAAAATCAAATCTGTATGTCATACCCAATAAATTAAAGCATATAAAAATAAAAAAGTATTAAAAACTGAAACAAATATATACCCTTCTAGCTCCTTCTCTCCTCTAGGAGTAATCAAATTAAAAATGCAATCCAAAGACTGACTCACTTGGGAAATCTTAGTGTCATGTTTCTATTCTGGCTGTCTCGGGTGATCGGTGGAGGTAAAATCTGTAAATGTGGATTTTCAGCTGAGAACTAATCTGGGGTAAAAATACTAGAGCCACATTCTGGTGAAGGTGCAAATTTGAGCTGAAGGAAGAGGGAAAAAAAATGGTTCCCTATTTTAGAAATAAAAGTGTCATGAAACAAAGGGTCTGCTTGAAGTCTTGTGCAGAATTCTGTTATATAACTTCTATCAGAGAGAGACCAGTATGTTCCTATCATCTGGAGTTTCTTTGCTCCTTGAGAACACCTTCAACTACATCTGTGCCACTTGGATAAAACAAGATTCCTCAGGAGCAACCTTTCTGCTTCCTTGATACCTTGCATGCCCACTGGTATGCCAAATCCTGTGGCAATCAGGGACTTAAAATCCAGTCAAAAGCACATGTAAGCAATATTATCAGCCAGGTTCTGAGTCTTATCCTATCATACAGACAGATGTGTTAGCAGCCTGTGACTAAATTTTATGATAAAAATTTTCATTCTAGATGTAAAAACCGTTCATGAACTAGATCCCGTGACTGCTTTGTGTTGAAATGACTGATATCAAATAACCAAACAATATTATTATTATGTGACTTAGCTGCCTGTAAGAGCTGGAAGAACATAAGATTTGATAGTCTCTTCCAGGGACACATTTGGTGTTACATATTTCAGCTATGTGCAGTGTAACATATCACTGTAGCGTTGCATACATAGTGGTACTCCTATTAAGTGACTTGTCAAGTGCACTATATCAGTCAGCTCTCTTGGTTTCCCAGTAGATCAGCACCTCTTTCAGTTGTACCTCTCATTTCTTTCCTCTCTTATGTACATACAAGCAAAGCCCTGTATAAGTTACAAACATGGTTTTCTGTTAGAGGTTTTATGGTCTTCTCTTTTTTTTCTGTCACTGAAGAGGTGACTGCCTCTAAATTTGAAAATACAGTGTAGTTAAAGTGTAGATAAAGATTAAAGAAAAAAACACTTGGTCCAATAATGCCTCTATCATAATACTGAAGAAAAGCAATGTCACATTAACAATACAGGCCTCATTTGTTATTAAAGAATTATTTTACTCTAATTAATCAGATTTAATTAACTTTAATTTAAGAAGGTGTAATTTTGTATGATGGAAATATATGTTGTAACCTGATATATGATCATTAGTCTGATAAACAAAGACTGCCTTCTGATTAACTCTTGGGTTTTTTCCCTTTTAATTTTCTTTTACTTTCCTTTTCTTTCCCCCCAAATCCAAAACCAACAACTACAAGGTGACACTTTTTGTAGATATTTTATCAGACATTAATCGTGCATTTTAAAAATTTTAACAGGAATGATTAGCCAGAAGACTGATTTTTGTTTAAATATTTGTTATGTTATACATGAGTTTGTTTTTAGCATGATTTATTTTATTTGGGATATCTTTGAAGTTGCAACAATTAGGGAGTAAAAAATTTTTAAAAAGAGTTTCATGTAGTGCCTAAGATCTCCTCTGCTATTCAATCAATGGATTAATTATTAAACTGCTTGTATAAATGCATCAAATTGCTGTTGGTCTAATATTCCTTTTTCTTTCTCTAATGTTTACCCTACTGCTATACCTACAGATTTGTATTTGACTGTCACAGTATTTTTGCTTGAATGAAAAAGACAAGCTCTTTTAGTCTGATAATAATTCTAAGTATTCTTCTCTGCTCCCATTTGTGTTCTGGAAATTTGCTTTCTCTGAATATCTGACTGAGGACTGACAGGGTATGCATATTAGGACAGCAGAGTCTAAGGAGAATATTGTGCCAATGGTAGCAGACCTTGTCCATTTAGAATAAATTAAGTTACTGCCTAAAGCATTGACTTGTGGAGCGTGTATATATGCATCCATTCTGATCTGTCATTATCTAATGAAATTTATTGTTTACGTTTACTTGTCTTCAGCAGATTTCTCCTTAAGAGTCAGTAAGCAGATCAGCATGGGTTCTCTGGGACCTTTGAAATCCAGGTGGAGTCCTTTTGTCCATTCCATTTTTCCTCAGTGATTTCCTGTTTGCTTTTAATGAGGTCTTTCTTCCTTTTTTTTGTCAGTATATCTCCAGTTTTGCATAAAATTATTAACAAAATATTACCAAAGATCTTTCGCAACACAGAAAACTGGACAAACTCACTTAACAATGTCTAAACTATCCTGTCAAATTGTTGTAAGTCGTTTGGAAAATGTCTTACTAACAGAAGAATTCTTCTAAAGCCTATCTTCTATGGTTTAGTTTGCAGTTGAACCATATAAACAGTTTCGCTGAAGTCTAGAAGGACATCAACCTGCTGGAGCAAGTCCAGAGAAGGCCACAAAAACGATAAGGGGCTGAAGCCCCTCTCTAAGGACAGCAGGCTGAGATAGTTGGGATTGTTCAGCCTAGAGAAGAGGAGGTTTCAGGGTGACTTAATTGTGTCCTTCCAGTACCTATCGGGGGCCTACAGGAAAGCTGGAGATGGACTTTTGACAAAGGCATGTGGTAATAAAACAAGGGGCAAGATTCTTAAACTGAAAGGGGGTAGGTTTAGATGAGATATTAGCAAGAAATTCTGTACTCTGAGGGTGGTGAGGCAGTGGTACAGGTAGCCCAGAGAAGCTGTGGATGCCCCATCCCTGGAGGTGTTCAAGGCCAAGTTGGGTGGGGCTCTGAGCAACCTGGTCTAGTGAAAAGTGCCCCTGCCCATGGCAGAGGATTTGGAACAAGATTATCTGTTATGTGTCTTCCAACCCAAACCATTCTATGATTGTATGGTAGATTACATCTGCTGCATTTTCCAGAGTTTGTTTATCAAAGAAAATAATCCAGTTAATGTGAGGTGATTTACCTTAATTGCACCATTGTTTCATTAAATCTCATTTACTTTTTACCTGTATGATTCTAACTCTAATTTTCCACATGTGTTCCCCTGACTGTACATACAGTTTAAATTCTATTACAGGTTTTATAGCTCCAAGATGCCTTTGCTTCCTCCTTACACTAAACATCCTGTTTCCTATTACTGGTCAAAGGTACTGAATGAGATAGATTTATTAAACATTCTTGCTTCTTAAGTTGCAATTTCTTGTGCTAAGTCCTTCACTGTTCTTGGATGGGGATTATCCAGTCCCATAAACATGTGTAGGTCAAGATTTTCCTACTCAGATGGAAGGACATATTCATTTATCTGCATCTTTTCTTATTCCTTATGTCCACCTTTTCCACATTATCACCCAAATTGGAAACAGAGTAAAGTGTTCATTTAGTTGAAGACTCTGCTCAGATTATCATTCATGTCTATTCTTTTGTCCTTGCAGAGCAATCCCACTTCTATTCTCATTCTCTTTGTTATTAGTACAACTACAAAACTTATGACTTTCTGGTTTAATTTCCTTTGGAAGTTTTAATTCATCATTTGAAAATTCTCACTTTTTGTCTATAATTTCTGACTTCCAAGAAATATCTGTCATTGCTGGCCAGTCACTTTTTCCTTTTCTCATAGCTTTTTAGTTTTACCCAAAAACCGAAGAAAAAAGAAAATTATATGTCAAGGAATTTTTTTTTCCACAACTTTCCCAATAAATCTTATCCAAAATATTTGGACGTTCTTCATTATCTTTGCAATATGTTTAAACCTTCACATACACACAAAGAAATATATTTTCTACCATTATTTTTAATAAATATTTCTGTGAATGTGAATGAAACTATCTGTCATAATACATGACATGCAGTGACCATATATATATATAACAAATATTGTGATGTTAGAAACAATCTACAAGATGAAAAGCCAGTAATATAAAGCAACTGAGAAAAAATAACAAGTGTGAGAAGAATACTGAACACAGAAAGTTAGGAACTACCTCACTGCTTAAAAAGGATTTCATGTCTTCTTGCAACACTAGATAAAGAAATCTGTGTGTGTCTTAGGTTGGAAAATGTCTTGGAATCATTATACAGACTCAAGTAATACAGCTAGAATAAACACTTACACCTTTTTATTATCCCAGATGTACTGTTGCAGATCATTTGTCTGGGTCTTGTTAAAGTTCTTTTGTGAAGAAATCCTGCAAGAAATTCCCATTAGTCAAAAAATTAAAACAAATATCCACTTTATCATGAATAACCCATCCATGTATTAATAATGATAAAAGAATAACAAAACTTTGATTTTTGTGAGCATGGAATAACATGTCCTGGCAAAGAAAAGAATGGTTTTGATTTCTAAGTCTACTGAAAACTGTGTTGTTTAGACTTCAACATGCTGACCATTTTCATTCGTGGTTTGATGGCAGGAATAGTGAGCATTATGTTCTGTGAACAACTGAAAGAACTCCTCCTTTTAGGAAGCTTTCTCATGTATGAGATCAAGCATTCACGTCCCTTTCCAAATGACAAATCTAAGTGGACTGCAGCTGTGATTCCATCTGAGGAAGGGCTCGTCCTGCCAGATGCCTCAACATACATTACAGTCAAAGGAGTCAGTGGACTCAGTGTAACTGGTAAAGCCTGGAGTGGGAGTGCACTGAATGGGTGCACATACAATTGAATCCTAAGTCAGAGTACCTTGTGCCATTAGACTTCTGTAGAGCAGGACACATGCACAGAACTGACAGATATTTAGTTTCTTCTTTGGAGGTTTGGGGGTTTGGGAGTTGCAGCTAGAAGCCAGAAAGAATACTGTAGGTGCTAAACAGCTTTGTTAAGGTCAAATGAATTACATCACCAAAGGTAATGTGGAATTGAAGCCTACCTCATGTGAAGGGTAACCCTAACAAATAATTTCTTAACATGTTTTAGAAATGTTAATACTAGGCTATTCAGTTAATATATTTTTAAGCTAGTTCTGAATTATTGTCATTACTCTTTTTTTTTCTGAACAGGAAAAGGTGTCTTCACATTAATGGAAGAAGTAGAATAAATAGCATGTGAAGAAACAAAAGTACTAGACTTCCTAAGATGTAAACCACAGCTTCTTATTACTATGTGACCAAATTGCTAGCAGGTGAAAGAATTGGGAAATTGAAGTAAGTGGGGCAATGATGAGAAACAGTAGGTGTTGATAGTATTTCCCCTTTTTCATTCATCCAGCTGTCTAACCTGCATATACAACCCCACTGCAACACTGAACATATATCACCTAAATATCTTTCTGTGTAGAGACTTCTCCTAATATATTCATCAAAAACATAAATAGGTCAGTTGTATCAATACATTACAGACATTCAGGCAGCTTGTTGCTTTCATGTTATTTTAATCTTATAATCCAGTAATTAAACTTAGTATTTAGGGGTGTTTGAAATTGGTAACACAACAATTAAGACTTTTTCTGAAAAATTCAAGTTATTTTTCCAGAATGAACTATTCTTGGTTAGATCAGCTGGAAAAAAAAAATATGCACAAGATTCAAACCACCCTGTTCTGAAGCACTGCTTCATTTCTTTTTGGTGAGATGCACCACCATTACAAATACTAAGGACAAGCAAATAAGATCCAGTGGTAAGGAGAGGTCAGAGTGGCCCTTAAGGTGTAAAGGATCAGTGGAGGGGAATAGAGAGTTGAAAGAGAAAGAATTACAAAAGTTCAAAACCACTGGTGTATAAAAGGCAGAAGGATGTCATAATTTCTTGATATACATGGGTAAATCTGCTGGAGTCAGCTCACTGGAACAAAATTAAGATTGCCTAGTGTTTAAAAAAAATAAATTTCCAAGACCTAGTCAATTCTATAAATTTAGTTTTCCAGACTTTTTTCTTCTATTTACTTTCTACATGAATATTTTCCCGTTGGTTCAGAGGAACTGGAATATAAGAACCTAGGAACAGTTAAGAAATGTGTACTCAGTAGGATCTGAAGTAATTTCAAATGAAGAAATGATTGATTGCAATTTTCATAAATTGCGCATTACCTCTTCTGGTTTCAGATAAAGTTAGATATATAGAAGAAAAAAATGCAACCCCTGCAATGAGTTTGTGTCAGTTCATATTTCAGGATGAATGTGTCAAATCAGAAAAGATGAAAAATTTTATGTAAAAGCTAGAATTCACATTTGTTTAAGTCTTTATTCCTGGTCTTTAGGCATCAGAAAGAAAAAACAAATAGTTTAATTTTACGTGTTTTCCAATTCTATGGATGCTTTGAGAAAGAAAGGCAAATACATTACAAAATGTTGGAAATATTCACAGGTCTACCTTGGTATTTGTGTTTTAGCATCCCACCAATTACTTGTGACTACTTTCTGGTGTTAAATCCCTTCTAAAGGAATTCCTTGTTTTGGCAAAGGTACCAGGACAAGATTATTGTTATTTCTTTTCCTCTGGTCATGTTAAATCGTTTTTCCATGCTATTTCAGAAAACATGGAAAAGGAAAGTGGAATTCCTCAGCTGGATGAAGCAGCTGTTTGGTGTTTACTCTTAATCAGTTGGTAGATTTCTTCATTCACTGTCCTTGTCAGTGCAGTCTCCCGAAAGGCAATGGGGTTCTTTTTTCTTTCAGCCACAAATTTCTAACATATTACAGAAATTCATAGCAAATAAAGATATTAATCAGATTTTTGTAAAGTCTTTAATATTACGGAAGTTAACAATAATGAAAGTACTTACAAATTGATTATTTATCTATATTATAAAATACATTTTTGTCCTTGACCTTAATAACATTTTCTGGGCTCTATGCCATAAAAAAGTAATTAACAAGAGGTTATATATAAATATATATATATGTATATATATATATGTATATATATATATAATGGTATTTTTAATCTCATCCCTACAGATGCAGAACTAGTTGCATTAGTTTCCGACATATACAATAAGTGTTACTTAAATTTAACAAGTTGGTTTATAATTATATGTTGGATTATCTAAATTTTGGATTTATTTACCTCTTCCTGTTTCCAGATATTAAAATGTTACTTCCAAAAAGCTTTTTGTAATACTAGCAAAATCTTTCTCCTATCTACTTTGAGATTTCTCAGCATCTCATTTATTTTCAGAGTTTGATCAAACTTGATGACTTATTTATAGTAGGCTGCTATTGTGCTTAGTGCTGTAAAAACCATGGACTCTATTCCAAAACCCCATACTTTAAATCAGATCCAGGCAGTCCAGTTGAACACACTGTACAATTGCTTCATCAGTTTCCATTGAATGATAAAATTTCTTTCATTATTTTCTCTTTATAACCCAAGAAATGCAAAATGTATGACTGTTTTCTAGTATTCATTCCATATCCTCCTTTCTGAAAATTGATATGAAGATTTGTTTAAACTGATAGCAGTAACTACCTCTTCTGTGAATAAATTACACTTCCCATTTCTGAGAGGTCCTACTCTTTTCCTCCTTGCTGACCTCTTCTTCTCCATGTACTTTAAAAAATTCTGATTTATCTCAAACCCTCATGCAATCTGCTTTTCATTTTCTACCCTTAATTTTCTTATCATTTTTTGCACTCTCTCTTAACTTCATTCTCTAATCTTCTCAGTACTGCTGTGTAGCTGATGTTTTATGCCTCATATTTCCTTTTTCCTTACTTTTGATTACATTTTGGACTTTCCAGCTCATCCTCAATGACTTTTTACTCCTTGTATATGTATTGCAAGATTGCACATGCAACCTTTGGGTATGCATTCATTTACCTCTTCAGGTTTTTCTTTTTTTTTTTTCTTCAGCTGTCAATATTTTCCTTTAATGTTTTCATCATGTTAATTTTTCATCTGACATGTTACATTTCTCTAAAGTGACTAATCCTAAATGTTTTGAATTTTTTAACTAGTACCCATTTGATTTGTCTTTCTAGTTTTGAAAGCAACTCTGGTATTTTTAATTCTTTTATGAGTAGGTTTTTATGCCTCTAGTTAAATTATAATCTCAGAATTTCTTACAACTCCTACTTTTAAAGTATGCATAAAAAGATAGAAAACCTGTCTGGGAACAGGAACAGTCTTCATTTTGTATAACAACAATTGCAATGCTAAAGATAAACAAATTAATCCTAAAGAAGTGGTTTTGCATTTTCTGTGCCAGTTGAGGATTCCACTAAGCCAGAGGATCCTTAGATTTCACATTAAGGCAACTCTGCTGCCCATTCCTGTCTGCAGTATATTTTCTAAAGTTAGCGAATGGGTTTGTTCCATTGAAAGGTCTACATCTGAACTGGTAATAAGATACTAGTGGTGGCTGTGGAGATCAGTGGCCGTAGATCTTACAAAGAAGTGTTTATGATGCCTAGGAGTGACAGATGCTATGAATCAAGCTCTATTATGAACAATCAAAAGTAAGGATGCTAGAGGGTTAGGCAGAAATTCTTAAGTGCTACACACAGTTAATAGGTATTTCTGTTCCTATAAACATTCATTTGCTGCATAGGGCTTTGATATACATATGCATTTGTGTATGTGCACACATACATGTATGTATATATGATAATTAATATACACATCATCTTGGCAAGTTGATGTTAATTTGACAAGGCTGAACACAGCTGTGATTTTTTAAGGTGTTGTCTTCTGTCATAATGAAAAAACCATTAGATTAACAGAAAGTAAGTTGCACACTGAATTCATGAATATTTCAAGCTAGTTAAAAAAGGTGGTGTAGCCAGGCCTTTGGTCCCCCTCCACTCCTTCTGAGGCTGAAGACTTTATCAAGGTTAAGGAAAAGTAGAGGTGAGCAGTGAGTATGTGGAATACTTGAAGCATCAGAAAATATGGGGGTCACGTTAAGGATTTCTTGTTTAGGCTTCAATCAAATAAAAGGTGATCCAAAATCTCCCTCTTGTGTGAGATGTGCACTCAGAGTAGATGCTAGCCCCCAGTATTTATCAGATTTTCAGCAAATTGATTTGAGTTCTGAACTGTACAAAATAAATGAGGCTTAAGAGTTCTGGATTAAATTTGTATTTGTATTACAGCTGCAAATGGCTTCAATATATAAAATCATAATTTTACAAGTGGTAAATGTACCAAGATTTTATTGCACAAAAATTAAAATCGAGAGACATCAAATACTGAAACGGATGTCATATGTGATTTATAGCTAGCTTTAAAAAATAACATGTTGAGCAGATAGATTTCTGATTTAACATTGTTTCAGACATTCATTAACATCAAAAAGTTATGTAGTATCAGTAAGACATTCAACCTGAGAGAAATACTGAGGAATCAAGAGTTGAACATTAACTTTACATGAAAATATATACCCAAACTAAGGTGGCAGCGTGAAAGCTTTCTTTGATACACTGTGCTGGGTGGGGGAAGGGAGAACTGAAAATGAGGAAAGGAACAAACTGGACCCTTAGTGCCAAGCAGCACAAATTAGAGTTAAGATGAATAAGAAGAATCCAAGAGCTATTAATCGAAGCTCAGCACCTCCAGGGATAAATGATTCTTATGCCTGAAATAGATTTAACTCTCCCCAAACAGTAATCTCACTCCTGAACAGGAAATGAAAATAAAAGCGAGTTACCTACCAGGCAAGAGCAGTCTTTACCTTCTGAATATTGCGGTCACTCAAGAGCTGCTGAATGTCTCTCTCTCAGTCCCCTACTATAAAAAGTGTGAATGGGAATGCCTGTGAGTTCTTTAACTATAGAGAGATTTTAAAAAGGGACCCTCATATCTGAACCCTCAGTTCTTCCTTGTATCAGTGCACTGTCATTAATATGTTATCTACATATTGCATCATTTGCACTGCACTTTCACAAACTGTAGTACTTCCTCTGCCAACTCTGCCAACCTGAGAATCACTGCTTCAGTTTTGAAATGGAGGAATTCTTAGAAGTTTTTATTCCAGAGTTCTGATGAATGATTTACTTTTTTAAAGAATGTTAGATATGCTGTTACTAACTTCAGGTTTAGCTGAGTACTATTAGTTTTCAGATACATTTAATTTAGTTCACATGGTTTCCTCCTATTTTCTGATTTAAGCAACACCAAACATATGTTTAAAAGATGCAATACTCATTTTGGAATTTTTTTAAGAAGCTTTTGGCTTAGAAGACAATGGATTGTTTCCAATAGGAGCAGGGCTAGATGAATGCTGTGGCATTCTACAAGTCTGGCCCTGAAAGACTGGCTTTATTTAGCTGCTGAATAGGGCAGGGAGGAAGCAAGCATCTACTACTACAATTTTCTTTTATTCCAGAATTTTTTTCTGGAAAGGCTTCTTCAACCTTTCCTCAAAAGCCTGTAATTCATTTTTAGCTGTAATTCATATTATGGACATCTTTTCCTGATTTGTCTGTTTCCACTGGGATTTCATTGCTTTGGATAAATCTAGCTGCAGTGGAGTCAGTGGCAAATTTTTTACTTCATTGGCATGAGGATTTCATCTTCCAGTTCCTGTTCCCTAAACCAGTTCAGGTACAGCTACGTTAGTAAAGTTGTTGTAGTACACAGTAGCCTGATTCTTCATTTTTCCTTTTCACTGGACGTAAAAAACTATATTTTTATTCATTTGGTAGTTCATTCATGAATTAGTATTATACAGAGAGCCTCTGACTGACCCTGAGTTGGAATATCCAAGAGTCTCCCATTTTGTGTTTTAGAGTATGTCAGATATATGACAGGAAGGGAAATTTCTCTTATCTCTGTGGCTTAGACAGGTTTCTAATGACCTTAGAAGCAGATCTTAATTATTAAATTTTCTGGTTGTTCTAGATTGAAAATCAAGGGCTTCCCAACTTTTAACACTTGTTTTCAATCACACATGTATCTCAATCTGGAGAAAAATTACTTCATATCGTCTTCAGTTTTCTTTCTCTGAACTTGCTTCTTTTTTTGAAAATATTTGACTTTCTAGAGAAAATCCTTAAGTTAGTGTACGCTAGAATGTGTATACATAGGTTGTTCAGAATGCAGAAGCACTGCAAAAGTGACGCTTTTTGTTTTAATGGTCTTGGTTTTGTAACAGTTTCTAGCATTGTTGGTGCTTTTATTTTTTTTAATACTGTGTCTGATACTTGAAATTATGTTTTGTAGAAATATCTGGTTAAAGAACGTGAGGTTTTGTTCCTGAGCAGCAGTAATCAGATCAGATGTCCTCATTACATGGAAAGTTATGGGGTCTTTTCACATGTTTCATCCATTTAACTGCACTGAATTTCACCTCCTTTGATATTGGAAGGACTCTACATTCTGAAACTATTGCTTTTTCATTTCCTTAAATAGTATCTTAAGCAAACTTCATCCCCCCAGTCTATCCATCCCTATTTCCAGATAATTTTTGAATATATTGAGCTATCTACTCCTCTGCCTAGGAATTATTTGACCTTCATTTTCCTTTACCATGAAAGTGATTTTTTTAAAAATTTTTTAAAAAATATTTATTCATATGAGGACAGACTTTCTTATCCTGTGGCAGACATGGCTGATTTGGACTTCTTGTTGAGAGTCACAGTAAAATGGTTTTTGAATGTCAAATGCTTATTTTAAAGTGGATCTGCCCTTTCCACAGCCTGTTTACCCATCTTCAGAGGTTTATTTAAGTAATCTGAGATATTTCAGTAGGCATGTGAGTTTCTAATATGCGGTATTAGTGTAGAGGGCTTGTTCCTACAGATCTAGTCCTTGCTCTCCACTATGTGAATACTCCCTTAAGTTCTCACTAGCAGATTTTTAAAAAAAAAAGAAATAATATAACAGGTATGTTATGTGCAGTAATCAGGATAGAAAAGTGAGGTAGAGTGTGTTAGTGTTTGAAGGACTGTGGCAGCAGGACATGACTCAGCAGTGGTTGCTCCTGGGGCAGTGCAGAGGAGAAGGCTTTGTGGAGAACGAGCGGTGAGCAGAGGGAATCTCAGAGGTTAAAACATGGCTAGAGAGGTGTAATGAGAACTAGAAGTTCTGTATTATTAAGTTCAGTAAACTCTCCCAGTGAACCCACAAGAAAAAGCCATGAAAATATCCCATAGCAACCAATATTCACTCCTGCCATACTCATTCACCACCTTTCAATAAAGCACTAATGCTTCCTTTAAGACATAGAATCACACAATCACAGAATCATAGAATCAACCAGATTGGAAAAGATCTCTGAGATCATCAAGTCCAACCCTTCATCCGCTACTGCCGTGGTTACCAGACCATGGCACTAAGTGCCACATCCAGTCTCATCTTAAAAACCTCCAGGGACGGAGAATCCACCACCTCCCTGGGCAGCCCGTTCCAATGCCTGATTACTCTCCCTGTAAAATATTTCTTTCTAATATCCAACCTAAACCTCCCCTGGCACAGCTTAAGACCATGCCCTCTTGTCCTACTACTGGTTCCTTGGGAGAAGAGACCAATCCCCACCTGGCTACAGCCTCCTTTCAGGGAGTTGTAGAGAGTGAGGAGGTCTCCCCTGAGCCTTCTCCAGGCTAAACAACCTCAGCTCCCTCAGCCTCTCCTCATAGGACTTGTGCTCCAGTCCCTTCACCAGCCTTGTTGCTCTTCTCTGGACCTGCTCCAGCACCTCAATATCCTTCCTGAACTGAGGGGCCCAGAACTGAACACAGGACTCCAGGTGTGGCCTCACCAGCAAATAGACACCTTATTTGCTAAACAGTGATCATGTTTCAAGGCAGTCTTACCTCTGATAGGAGATGTCATGTTTTCTGTTAGGATATAATAGCAGAACAGCACATCTCTGATGCTGTATGCAGATGAAGCTGAAGCATAGTTCGGAAGTGTCATGTCCTTTCAGGTAAAGCTGAGCAGTTTTCTGTATCTTGTGAGATTTAAATGCATATGCAAGTTTGTCTTTGTATATCACTTATTTTTACAATGAATGTGAAATTTGTGCTGAATATCAAGAGATCCCCATTCATTTTAGGTCTACCCATTGATTCCAACAACATACTTAGAAGAATTTCAATGTATGTTTAACTCATTCCCATGTAATGCTTTAAAAAGTGCTGGATTATTATTTTAGGTTAAGAAGTCCATAAGAAAAAATTAAATCTGTGTAAAACACATTGCTTCTTAATCTCAGTATGGTGTAAGGACTGCAAGCATCTACTTCTATTAATAAAGTTAATATCTTATTTTTTTCATCATAAAGCCAAAAATAAAGATGAATTTTAATTTAAATGGGAGTGAAACCCTTTTGGAAACAGTAAAGACAGAAAATTAGATGGCAAAGGCTACTGGAGAGTGTGCAGCAAGCTCTTCAAGTATGTATTAGAAGGCCAACATCTTCCCAGACTGTTTGTTAGAAGGAGTAGCGTGCTTACTACAATTAGTATCCTGAACAACTCCGAGATGATCATAGACACAGCTGTTGTTGTTTAAGGTAGCAGGCACATCAATGGCAAGGCAGTAGGTATTGATTTGTGCAGTGACATCCTTCTAGCTATTTCATCTGAGTGAAAGAAGCCCCCAAATTAACCAATAATAAAGTATTAGAAGATGTAGTAGTTGCCTCTTGGGACTTGTTCTGGTTAAGGATAGATACCTCTCCTCTTCCCGCAGCCATCAATCCTCTTTGAAGGATTGCACACAGGTCTTCACTGGTCAAAAACAAAATGTGAAGTCCAAAAGGACAAAGTAGCAGACTGCTGGATTTTATATATATTGAAAATTTCCTCATGGGATACGGAAACTCTATCTAACTCTTGATATGCAATTTAAGAAATATTACAAACTCTGAATAAATTTTCCTCTTTAGTATTTGAATACAGATGATTTCAATGTATAGTCCTATTTCCATCAAAATCAGATGTCAAAAATTGTTAGTTATATCAACTTGATTTTCTTACTGTTCTGATTGTACAGTCCATTTTTGTCATGGGCCAGTGGCTATATAGTACATCAGCTGACTGTATGTAATAAAGGGTAACAGGCCTGGACATTGTTGATGTTAGAGCAGTAAAAAGCAGTGACCATAAATACTTAATCAACAGGAACATCAATGAGAAAGTCTGTATGTAAGTAATAATCATATAACATATAAAATGTTACTCAAAGAACTTAAGCTCTAATTTGGACTTAATCTGTCCCATACTATGGTGAGATTTCTGTTTATTTAGTAATATAAAACCTACTTGTAATCAAACTTTTTACAGTTCTTGAATTACCTTTTTATAAAGGTTATGTATTATATAAAGCATTATATGACTAAATTCGTTCTTTTGCTCTTTTCAAGTAGATGGGCAAAAAATTCTGTTGATATATAAGTTTTAGTCAAGCAAGTATTCAATTAAATTTGAAAAAGTGGATTTATATTACTGATTTTGAGATCCAGATGCAATTATAGACCAAGCTTTAATTTAAAAACTGAAAGTATCTTTTTATATATGAATTACATTACAATTCCATATAGATTCATATTTCCAAAAACTCATAACTGCAAGTATGGTTGAAGTAAAACAAATATTTGACAGTATATATTGTCTGAAAAACAACGAAATAGTTGTTCGCATTAGTTATTTTCTATAAATATTTACTCCACAGAATGAAAGTTTACTTTTTTTTCTTCTTTTTCTTTCTTGCATCTAGAAGAAAAATTAGTATCTAAGCCATGGCTCTCAACATCATGCACAAATAATCCCGAACAGGAGAAAGAGTTAAAAAAAGTCTTCTACAATTATTTAAAAAAAAAAATCCAAAGCTCTTACAACAAGGAGAGAGGTATGTAATCTTACACTTGCTTCTAATTCTGCTGCAATCAAGGTATTCTCTGAGTAAAACCATGTTTTAAGTCTTAAGGATTTTAGAAAATGCAACTGGTCCTTATTAACACAATATAACAATTTTAAAGAAGTGCAACTGCCAAACATGATCATTTTTTGTTTACATAGTACTCATTTCTAAACTATGGGAGAATGCCAAGGGAGGCTTTCTTTACCTCTCATTTTCTGTACACTTTTTCTTACTAAAAGTTTATACCAGCTCTTTAAAGATTGCTGTTGTAAAACTACAAGGAACTCATAAAGAGGTTTAGGAATTTCAGATTTAAAATCTTATTGGTATCTTCATTACGTTAAAAGACTTTGAATATGAAAGTTAATTATGCACATTTGATATTCCTCTTACAATTAAACATTCAAATTAGAGTAGTTTTCCAGTTTTTCTGTTATACAGCGAGGATTTTATGCATTTATATTAAAAGAGAAATTCCTTGGATGAGAATTGAAATGCATGTTTATCCTATTGGAGTCTATTTTAGAAAAAGCAAACAGGATTTCAGTATGCCTAAGGTAGTTTTGGTTTTGTATTTCAGGGGGGCGGTGGCTGAGGGGTGTGGGCGAGGCTTTGGTTAGTGTTTTATTCTTGTCTCACATTCCATAGTATGAATCTTTGACCAACATTGTAATTATTAAAAGTTTATATCTGTTATACAAGCCCAGTATTTGACTCAGTGCCTTGTAGCAGCATATACAGAAAATAAGAAATTTTCATCTCAAATCAAGTTCTCTAAGTTTTCAGAACCTTGTTCATTCCTTCTAATCTCTTTACAATGCTTGTTAGGAGGTAACACAACACATCAGCCATCTTACTGATCCAGTTTAGAAGGGCAGGAACCATATTGCATAGGTGTTACTATTGATGCTGAGTAATTAGAAATGTTTAAATTAATTTGTGTGTACGGCATTATTTGGTCATCTTTCAGGTGCAGTTGTGGTTTTGAAACCAGGACATGGAGTAGGCCAGGATCAGGCAGCTGATGCTCACAGGTTACTTAGAAGATAACTGAGCTCAGTGTAGCTTTGCAGTAGATTACTTGGGTTTCTGATAGCTACAACACAATCTTGAAAGTTGAAAATATGGATGGGGTTAGTTGGTGCTGTTAACAGAAAGCCACTGTAATTGAGGGGAAAGAACGGCTACTTTAGTCTTGTCTATCTTGCATAAAAATACCCCAAAACAGTTTTAGTAGAACAGTAGTTGAGAAATTTGAGCTTTTATCTTTTGAGTGATTTTTTTTTATGCAAATAAGATTTTTTTCGATTTCTTGTAATGTCCTACTTATTTTTGTGATTCAGAACTGTAGTCTTTTTATGTAGGCTACAGACATCAACACATAGGGCTAATATTAGGTAAAATCATTTAAAAAATGCAGTTAAGACCACACTTGAGTCTTGTTTAATTTGTTAATCATAGTAGGGTCTCTATCTTGAAAATTATTTTCTTATAGGAAGGTAGACATTTGATTTTATGCGGAATAAAAACTAGCCTGTACTTTCTTTTTAAATTTGTTGCTGCCTGTTTTCACTCCATGCCCTGTTGCATGCAGAAAGTGAAATCCACAGGCCTGTAGTGGAGGAAGCTAATATTGTCTGTGTCTTTCACTGCTGGCTGTTACAAAAATCAATACAAAAAACTTATGAGCATTCTCGGTACCCAATTCAATAGAAAATATGTCCCATTTCTGCAGCTTTTGCAGCATTGTTTGAGGTTCCAGGGCATTGAGGTCTGGACATACATTTTATTGAATCAGATCCTCAGTAATGTCTTCATATATATTTAAAGAAAACTCAGAAGGTACACAGTGAAATAAACAGTGATAATCATACAAGTTGGTGGTTACACCAGAAAGCTTGAGTCAGGATGTGAAGACTGAAATCTGTTTGGCTAGCAGCAGTTTCTCCTGCAAAAATATTTTATTTCTAACATAAAGTCTACTATATCTGGTTGTGTCATCTTCAAAGAACACAAACATAGTGCCTTTGGCACTGCCTAATTTAAAAAATATATACCCACTAATAAACCAGTAAGAGATACTTTAATAAAAGTCAGCATGGTTAGAAGTTTTATCTTGCCGACTTTACCAGAACATGTTCCTCCTTCCTTCCCTCCCCCCCGCCCCCTTTCTGTTTGATGCATTCCTTAAATATTTAAAAATATATTTTAAAGTATTCTTATTTCCAAAAGTCTGATTTTTGTCAGTTCCATAACTATATGGAAGTGCCTGGAAGATATATATGCAGTCTGAGAGAAAGCAGTTGGCTTATGATAAACATAAGATGAAAGTGATGCTTCTAGGCAGAGATTCAAGGAAATTTCTGGAAGGCCATCCTCCCTGTCAGCTGAAGACATCAAAACATTCAGCTGGGAAGGAAGTTCTTATTTCTCTTCAGTGTCTTTATACATACTTAATGTATTCAGCAGCAGTATTTTGTGGAAAATTGTCTTCTACATCCTCATCTGCATGGACTGAGGCAAAAATTTGTAACACTTTTAATGGCTGAGTAGGAATAATGACTTCAAAGATGTTCTCATTGGCAAACATTGGGAAATTGATACCAAGTCTAGTCATAGCCACAACTGATGTGAGAGATATACTGTTGTGATTTGTTGACATAAAATCTGGTGACTATATTAAAAAACCTGTAAATTTGTCTTGCCTTTGCAGTAGCCAAGTAGAAGTTCTGAAGAAGCAGACATTGTAACTTCAGACAAGCTGAGAATCCCAATTCTATCACCACTCGCCATGGATCTTCATTTTCGGGATGCTTCATTAGGTCATATTGCTGATGTATAAAAGTACAGTTCAGCTTCAAGAACTAAAGAAATTTGTTGACATCTTCAAGATTTATTTTAATAGTATTACCAATACTGTCAATAATTATGTGTATTTGAAGTTAACTTCCCAAGAGAGATCTATTTGACAGTATTAAAAAAACTCAAAGAATGTAAATGTTTTAGAGCTAGTAAGGTCCCCTTGCTAAGGGCTAATAAAACATTCAGGCATTCAGTAGTGAAGTAAAAATGCTTTACTTTTTGATATATTTTTCAACATATTTAAGGAATTGGAAAAACATATACATTGTTTATGGGTGTGTTTTTTGTATGTGGATTATTTTTATTTCTTGGTGTGCTATTTTTTCCTTTTGTCCTGTTGAAATACTTGATCACTAATGCAAAGGCAACATTTCACAGAATCACAGAATATGTCAAGTTGGAAGGGACCCACAAGGATCATTGAGTCCAACTCTCAAATCTGCACAGGACCATCCCCAAGAGTCGCACCATGTGCCTCAGAGTATTGTCCAAATGGTTCTTGAACTCTGTCAGGCTTGGTGCTGTGACCACTTCCCTGGGGAGCCTGTTCCAGTGCCCAACAATGTTCTGGGGGAAGAACCTCTTTCTGATATCCAACCTAAACCTCCCCTGACACAACTTCAGGCCATTTCCTTGGGTCCTGTCCCTGGTTACCTCACAGAAGAGATCAGTGCCTGCCCCTCTTCTTCCTATCATGAGGAAATTGTAGACTGCCATGAGACCTCACTTCAGTCTCCTCTCCTCCAGGCTGAACAGACCAAGGGATCTCAGCCACTCCTCGTATGACTTCCCCTCAAGGACATTCACCATCTTCATTGCCCTCCTTTGGACACTCTCTAGTGCCTTAATATCTTATTGTGGTGCCCAAAACTCCACACAATATTCAAGGTGAGGCCACACCAATGCAGAGCAGAGTGGGACAATCCCCTCCCTCAACAGGCTGGCAATGCTGTGCCTGATGCACCCTGGTCAGCAGCAGGGTGGTCAAACAGCCAAACAGGCTGCCCAGAGAGGTTGTTGAGTCTCCTCCTGACTGGAGAGGGTTCTGGGCAATCTGCTATAGCTGAGACTATGTGAGCAGGGGGATTGACACTTGGTGATCTCCAGAGAGCCCTTCCAACTTCCACCATTTCATGATTTTTCTACTCAGTTACTACAAACGTCCAAACATAATTCATGCTAAAATTTATCAGATATTTAGTAACTGTGATTTAAGGAGAGTGCATGTAAAGATGTCATACCATCTGGTCTATGTGTTTTGGAAGTAAGCTAAATAGGAATTTTTTTGTGTTCTACATAAAATGAACTCTGATTACTTTGCCTGCAGCCAATGAAGAAAAACGGGTTGCTATTTTTAGGAGATTTTTTTAAACAATCTTGGTGTCCATCTGGAATTTCTGAAGAAGTATACAAGTAGTTAACTTCATACATACGAAAAATTTTTCAGATAAAGTTTTTGTCTACAAAATTATGTGACTTAACCCAGGTAATTAGCAAAAGTATCAGTATTAACACTTGTTCCAGTAGGGATAATATAGTGGAGATATCCCTCTTTGAAGAATTCATTCATTCTTTCTGGATCTGGGTCCTTAGATACACAGACTGTTTCTTTAGATACAGTTGGAATCACACAAATAGAAAGGATCTCTTTAAAAACCATTACTGTTTTTTTGCCTATTACCATTGCCGCCAATCATTCTCTATTACTCTTTCTCAGGGCTATCATTTCTAGAGCTTTTCTTGTCCCTGGCAATCCCTGTGTTTTATTTTCTCAGTTCAGCACAATGTCACAGAATTTCATGTTGTCCCTTGTCAGTCCCCAGAAAATCTTTGCAAATGCTCCAAAACTGACATATGTCTGTCTTCTGGGTGTTGGTTGTTATTGTTTTGCCAGTTCTCAATGAAATGGAAGATAATTGTCTCATTTAAGTTCTTCATTAGTGTCCACTCTAAGAAACCTGTGGTGTCTAATGACATCACAAAAAATGTGAATGTATATAATACAGGAATATTTCTTATTCATAGTATGTTTATAATGTAATATATTTCAAGTGCACTAGGTGAAGTACTGTGTGATAAATTTAACCTTCTTTTGTTATGTGATTTTTTTTTAGCATTATTCAACCAAATTTTATGTGACTATATTGCAACCACAGGATTGTTTGTGATCTGATTATGGGGATTATCATATTGTAAGTATAGGAAACTCGAGCTATTTTGATTGGTTACATATGCCATAGCTTTTGTTTCTATTAACAGATTGCATAAACAACACTTGCAGAAACTTGAAATTATTTTGGTTTCGAACACTTATAATTTTTCGAACATTATAATTTTAAATATTATATTCAAAGACAAACATCATGAATATAGTTTTGAAAATATTAACTTTTAATTTGAATTTTTACAGTAGACTTCTGAAAAAGTTTCAGTATGGGCTTAATTAGAAATCGTTCATTAAGTAAACTGTAACTTTTTTGTAAACATATATATTTCGATTTTTCTTTACAGACATATTTTTATTTGTGTTCTATACAAGACTTTAAATGAAGTAATTGTTATTGAGTTTAATTATTATTATTGCTCAGCCAGCACAATGTTTCCGCAGCTGAAACATTGCATCAATTTATCCAGACATTAATTCTAGAAAGTAAATTTTAGTAGTCAAAAAAACATTTTTTCTAAAACAGGCAATCTAATACAGGAAAAGAACATCTGAAAGTACTTATCTGTGTGAATTATGCTATTTATTCTTCATATAGACACTGTGTGAATTCATTGTTTCCCGTAACTGTATGATGTGCATTATCTGCAATAATAGAAAATAGGTGAAAAACAACAGCTAAACATCTATACATTTCAGAAGCTATCTAGATATGCTACACTTTGTATTTTACTTGTACATTATTTATATATTTATGAGAGTCTTGTTCACATTGTAGTTGTGTACTGGACAGATATTTCTGCCTTCTGGTAATAACATGATACCATTTCCAACAGTAAAAAATAGAAAAAAAATCCAGGCACATCTGAAGCTTGCCTGGTAGATGTGTATGTCCTCTAACTACGGGAGTGCACACATTGAAGTAACACTTTATGAAACCACACTTCAGAGTGCAACCTGAAAAATCAAATGTTGTGGTGTGCCAGAAGAAGAAAATTTGAACAAACTGACTGGTGTATCTCCTCTTTACCAGTTTAGAAGTCCACTCCTAAGAGATTATTTTGTTTGGAACTATTTATTTGCACTTTCTATGGCAAAGTATTGTTTTTGCTGTGATTGATGATTCTTTTGTTTTATCACCTTTTTGGTTTTACACCTTATCACTTACCACTGTGTCTTTCCTCTTGTAGTTAATGTAAAATTAAAATGGCTAAGGTGTCTCTAACATTAAAAATAATACTAAATACCAAAAGGTAGTAGCAACTTTCATATGATCTTCTGCATTAATCCCCAGTTTTTGTCAAAGAAAAGTAATATGTTTTTTAAAGAATAATTTTCAAGAACAGACTATGCAGTCAAGTTACCTAATTGATTGGAGAATTTTTCATTTCAATTATGCCCTTGAAGTCAGTGATGCCTGGAATGCCCCTCAGACCATGTCATGGGTGCTCTAGTAAAGATCTATCGTTAGATCAATTACTAAAAGCAATGGAACATCTGATCCTACCCTTGAAATTAACCAGGAAAAGTAGGTCAGCACACCTTCAGCTGACACAATGAAGTATTATGCTCTCAATGACCCAGGAAGGAAAGCACTAATGATTGATGGGAAGAGATATTTAAATGAGAAAGTTGAAGCACACTAGAATTAAGCACGTCAGAATGATCAAGCAACTCTAGACACCCAGGTGCCTTCAGATAACAGCAATTTTAGCTAAATCTTATGTGAGTTTATTCCCCTTAAAATAGCAGTCATATTTATAAAGAAATTACAAAGGATTTAGGCTTCAAAGATCCAACAGTCTTTCCAGATGGTAGCCTTTTCTTTCCTTATTGTTTTATGTTTTCTAATAACACTTTTACCTTTCATTAGTTATCATAATCTCTATATGTGATAAAAAGGCTGTTACCATCTCTTCTGAGCAGTTAAAACCACTAAAAAAATGTGTCAGAAAGAATTATGCAGGCTATCGCTGACATAAGATTTAAGAAAACCTTTTTGAGTGTGCTTCGGAGGTATTCTTTGAGTAAAAAAACTAATTGAGAAAATTAACAAAATAATTGTGGTAATGCAAGAATATCAGAATGATATGTAAGTAACTTTAAATTATTCCATGGTCAAGAGCTCAGCATTTATTTATAAACCACTTAGAACAACTTTTTTGGTTGTATGTAGGTAGCAGTGCAGCCTAACAGTACTCTTGGGAAGGCATCATAGATGACCTATATAGTTTCTCTCTTTAATTTCCATTGTAAATTAAAATGGACCATACTTGCAAGAAATAGACTTTGAGGGAAGACATTACACGTGTTCAAATGTGTGATTCAAATGTGAGTTGATGCCAGTCAGGCTCACCTCAATCCCTGGAAAGGCGATGGAGTGCCTTATTCTGGAGGCCATCTCTATCCACGTGGATGACAAAAAGGTGACCAGGAGTAGTCAGCAGGGATGCACTAAATGTAAATCATGATTGACCAAACTGATTTCCTTCTATGGTGAACCAATTACCTGAATAGATGAGAGGAGAACAGTGGATATTGACTACTTCAAATGCAGCCAGACTTTTGACATGGTCTCTCAGAGCATCTTCATAGGCAAACTCAACAAATGTGGACTGGATGAGTGGACAGTGAGGTGGATTGAGAACTGGCTGAATGGCAGATTCCAGAGGGTTATAATGAGTGGCACATGGTCTAGCTGGAGTTCTGTCACTAGTGGTGTCCCTCAAGGTTCAATATTGGGCCCAATTGGGTTTAACTTATTTATGAAGTTGAGGGGCTGTGTTGATCTGTTGGAAGGCAGGAGGGCTCTGCAGAGGGACCTGGACAAGCTGGAGAGATGGTCTGATTCCAATAGGATGAGGTTCAACAAGGCCAAGTGCTGGGCCCTGCACTTTGGCCACAACAATCCCCTGCAGCGCTACAGGCTGGGGACAGAGTGGCTGGAGAGCAGCCAGGCAGAGAGGGACCTGGGAGTTTGGATTGACAGGAAGCTGAACACGGCCAGCAATGTGACCAGGTGGCCAAAGAAGGCCAATGGCATCCTGGCCTGGATCAGGAACAGTGTGGCCAACAGGTCCAGGGAAGTGATTCTTCCCCTGTAGTCAGGGGAGTCACTGGTGAGGTCACACCTTGAGTGCTGTCCAGTTCTGGGCCCCTCAGTTCAGGAAGGATATTGAGGTGCTGGAGCAGAGAAGAGCAACAAGGCTGGTGAAGGGACTGGAGCACAAGTCCTATGAGGAGAGGCTGAGGGAGCTGGGATTGTTTAGCCTGGAGAAGAGGAGGCTCAGAGGACACCTCATCACTCTCTCCAACTAACTGAAAGGAGGCTGTAGCCAGGTGGGGGTTGGTCTCTTCTCTGACGCAACCAGCAGTAGGACAAGAGGGCATGGTCTTAAACTGTGCCAGGGGAGGTTTAGGTTGGATATTAGGAAGAAATATTTTACAGGGAGAGTAATCAGACATTGGAACGGGCTGCCCAGGGAGGTGGTGGATTCTCCGTCCCTGGAGGTTTTTAGGATGAGACTGGATGCGGCACGTAGTGCCATGGTCTAGTAACCATGGCGGGGTTGGATCAAGGGTTGAACTTGATCTCGGAGGTCTTTTCCAACCTGGTTGATTCTATGATTTTATGGTTCTATGAATGACTTGGATGAAGGGGTAGAGTGCCTCCTCAGGAGGCTCATTGATGACGCAAAGCTGGGAGGGTTGGCTGATAGACCAAAATGTTGTGCAGCCCTTAAGAAGGACCTCAATAGGTTGGAGAGATGGGCAGAGAAGAACTGTCTGAAATTCAAGAAAGTTAAATGCAGGGTCCTGCACCTGGGGGAGAAGAACCCCATGCACCAGTACAGGCTGGGGGATGACCTGCTGGAAAGCAACTGTGCAGAGAAAGAACTGGGGTCCTGGTGGACAACAAGCTGTCCATGAGCCAGCAGCATGTTTTTGTCACCAGGAAAGCCAATGGTATCCTGGGGTGTATTAGGAAGAGCATGGCCAGCAGGTTGAGGGAGGTGATCCTGCCCCTCTACTCAGCCCTGATGAGGCCATATCCAGGCCTCACATCAGGCCCAACTATGTCCTGTTTTGGGCTTCTCAGTGAAAGAGAAGCATGGAGCTCCTGGAGCAGCAGAGGGAAAAAAGGTTGATCAAGGGACTCTTACAAGGAAAGGCTAGAGAGTTGAACCTGTTTGACCTTCAGAAGAGATTTACTGAGAGGGGATCTCATTAATGTCCATGAGTATCTGAAGGGAGGGTGTTAAGAGCATGGACCCAGGCTCTTCTCAGTGGTGCCAATCAATAAGACAAGAGTCAATGGGCAGAAACCGAGGCACAGGATGTTCCATCAGGAAGAACTTACTGTGAAGGTGACTGTACAGTGGAACAGGTTGCCCAGAGTGGTTGTGGAGTCTCCCTCATTGGAGATATTCAAGCACAGTCTGGATGCGTTCCTGTGCAATGTGCTCTAAGATGAACCTGGATGAGCAGGGAGGTTGGACCAGGTGACCCATTGTAGCCCCTTCCAACATGACCCATTCTGTGATGCTGTGAAATTATTGTTTAAAGACTGTGGAAATCTTTGTCTATAAAGACAGAAGGGTTTCATGATTGCTTTCTAGATCAACAGTGTTACAGATTATGGAATGCCTTTCCCAAGATTTCTGGGATAAACACCTGAAAAAAAGGAAAGGTGAAGGATCTTGTCAGTCTCTTAACAGACAGACAGATTTCTTTTTGCCGAATCTGAAAAGGAAACTATACTTGCACTTACCTTTTCTATAATTCATTCAAAGACTCAAAAAAAAGTACCTTGAGTAGCCAGGGATTTTAGTTAGTTAATGTTGAATTTGCAAATTTGGGGCTCAATTGTTTTCAGTTAAAGTGACCTAGTTTTTGTGTTCGGCAATTAAAGGCACACCTGTCACAGGATATTTATAATTTAGAACTAGAAGTTTATTTACTGCATCAACTCTTTCTTGGACTACTAGAAAGAGAATTTACAATGTGCTACTTTTCTAAATAATCTTCTATTGAGGGAAACATTGCTTCCTTCACTGAACATTTCAAATGGGTATATAAGAAATATGAAACACCTGTACAGAAGATTAAACTGAATGTCCTAGAGCTTGAATGACTCTTGGAGCTGAATGTACCTTTTTTTTTTTTAATGAAAATGTGTAACTTTGATGCTAGTCATTACAAGAATCTGCTGTGAAATTGTTCAAGTTTATGGTGTTACACTGACTGGAGTAGAGTGGACAGGGAGTCCAGAGCACGAGCAATGAGAGTGCTTCAATGTACTTCAATGTTCAGTGTAGACAAAAGTGATTGTGAGAGTAACTACCTGTTCCTTATTGCATTTTTATCTATGCTTTAAGTATTATCTAAAGGCAAATCTTCAGTTTGAGAAATAGCTGGGGCAACTGATTTACTTTCTCTGTCAAGTCCTATTAACTGCAACCTAAAGAATAATTGTTTTCTCAGGCTATGATTTTAGTTCTGCTGGATATAACTGAAAAAATTTTACATTGGGGTGTTTCCACCATTTTACTTCTCCCTAGGTCCTTGGCCCTTAATAAGGCAAATCATGTGTTAGTGGACTTATTTTCTGTATCCACAAAATATGTCAAAACTTGGAAAATAATTCAAATTCATAATGGCAAAAATTCTGAAATCTCTTATAAATTTTTTTCATATCTGGTATGATATGAAAATGATATCTCATTGCTCGTGCTCTGGACTCCCTGTCCACTCTACTCCAGTCAGTGTAACACCATAAACTTGAACAATTTCACAGCAGATTCTTGTAATGACTAGCATCAAAGTTACACATTTTCATTAAAAAAAAAAAGGTACATTCAACTCCGAGAGTCATTCAAGAGTCATTTTTTTCAAATCATTTGTATTATGATTTAATTTCTCTTTTACTAGACTTCTATGCTCACATACTTTCCTCACTAGACTTCTATGCTCACATACTTTCCTCTTCCTCACATACTGATGAAAACTTGCAAAGCTTTCTGTACCTGAACTTAAATAAAGAACAAAAAATCACAGTGGTGCTGCTGCATGTTTGTGAACATACTGTGGTGGTAAGCCTGATCTCAGTTATTTTACGTAGGCCACATGGAACTCCTTGTTCTATTTGAAGAACACCCCGTGAAATTAGCTTTACTTGACGCGCTTAAAACATTCAGTGTCAGCCTATTAATTTATATCACTAAATAAAACACATTAGAGTGATCAAGGTAACAACTCTACCTGCTCATCACTCAGGTAAGCAGGAATATCCCTATATTAAACCAGGTTTAAGCCTCTCTCCTGAAAGGAAATTTGCCTATTTAAGGTGTAAAAAGCTCTTAGCTTTCACAGTTGGTATCTTCTTAAAAAGCATAAGACACTGTTGTTTTAAGATAAGTATTTAGGCAACCTCAGTCTGTAATATTATTAATAAGGGGGAGAAATTGACTTCAAAAATAGAACACAGAAAAAGAGCCTTCCTGAAGTAGGTATATTTTGGGATTAGAAAGAAATATTTCTGGATCGTTTGGTTTTTTGTTTTGTTTGGGTTTTTTTTAACAAATTAATTTTTTAACAAATTTCAAGCAAAACATATCTTTCTAGTGAAATTTTTTGTTCGGATTATTTGCCTGATTATTTGCCACAAAATTGTCATCTAGAAATTATGATTTGGTTTGAGGTTTGTTGGGTCATGTTTAAGAACATCAACAAAATGTAAGAAGCACTACAAAGATCAGTTTGTAATTAGGAATGGTGTACTTGGAGTGCTGATTAATTTCAGGCAATGATTTCTGAGTACACTGGATATAGCAGAGTTTTTTAGTATAATTAGATTTTGAATGCCAAGGCTGTGATCAATAAGAATTAAAAGATCATTTGCTAAAGCTATATTCATACAATTTATACAATCACTTTTTCTTTCCTTTAAATATCTCAAAGCCTAAGGCATAAAAATTGTCAGATTTCTATGCTAGTACTATCATATACTCTACTTTTCTGCTTACTTTATATAATAGTTACTTAATCTTTTTAATTTTCCATGTAAAATAAAGTTTGTTGGTATTTAGTTCATTTGTATTTAGTTTAGCAGGTGTCAATTTAATTAATAATCATCCAAATGACATTCTAGATTTGCTTTGGATAGCAGTTCAATGCATTCTATTGATTTTTGTATTATTGGACTCAATGTTGTCATCATTATTACTGTGTGCCATGTTTCAGGCAGGATTTGAATTAACCAGCAGTATTTCAGGATAGGGAGTTTTTGTCTTTCAGCATGGAAATTGTATTATTGTTCAGCAAGAAACTATTTTCTATATCCTTTTGGGGTATTTTGTAGTTTTTTAAAAAAACAACATTATGTATTAAAAGTACTCAAAACAAAATGCTTCAAAATGTTTTTGGCTTATTTATGTACCAGAATTTTATTTTTTTTAAAGCTCTACTACATTTTTTTCAGACTATAGTAATAATGTGATGCTACCTAGGATTTTAACATGAGGACTGAGGTTGGACAGTTGTTGTGTGGATTAAACTTTATTTTCTCTACAGTAAAAGCAGCACACTATTCACAGTTATGTCAGTCAAAGGAAGATATGCTGCACCAACGAGCCATGGGAGCTGCTCTGGAAGGAAACCAGTCTTGACATGGACACAGGTGACAATGGAGGAATCCTTAAGTATGTTCAAAACCTCTATAATTCCAAGAAACTGGACATGTTGTATTATATTTTACCTACCTGGAAGAGAGGCTTTTCTTGAGGGAGAGACAGAATACGAGCACAATGTAGACTTCTCTCTCTGCTTTCTATCCTGAAGGATTCATTCCTGTTAAAACTAGAACCTCTTATGAGTTTAGAAAGTTTTTTAAGGAGTACTGCAGTCTTAAACCTGTATAACTACTTGGCAAAATGAAAAGGCCGCAGATACTCAGGTCTGAACAGTGGTCTGTTCCATATCAGTCTGACTATTCTTATAACGAATGATGTATTAGGAGTATGGAAGTGGCATATCAGCTACATCTGTTTTTGCAAGGGAGTTAAGATTAGAATCAGCTCTTTCAAATGTTTACAAAGGTTTTAGAAAACAGATGGAAACTCAAAGCTAAAGCTAGAGTTTTTCACAGAATTATGGAATGGTTGAGGTTGGAGGTGACCTCTGGCAGTCATCTTGTCTAATGCCCTGCTCAAAAAGGTCACTTACAGTACTATTCTAGAAGTGTTAGTCATTAGCAGATTTTTGAGACACTGGAGAAAAAAAAAAGCTTAAGAAACTACTGTGCAGATACAAAAAAAAGGATGAGAAATTGTGGAAAGAAAAGGACTTTCCTTTCCCATACTGTTGTGGATAATATGTTTATTGTGAGAGGATGTTCTCTGGTCAGGTGGCCATGCAAATGTAAACTCTAATTCAAAAATGTGTGGCTAAATTAAGGGAAGACATTTTAAACGCAAGTCCAAAGAGGTACTAATATAGAAAGACCTGCTTTTAGAAACGGAGCAAAATATGTAATTAAAGTAATAACATGTAGTCCCTTTTGAGGACTTTTTCCAAACTTTGCTTAATTTGAATTTCACGTACTTGACATCTTGTTTTGACAATTCATCTGATTATATCAATATGTCACATTATGCAATAATAGTGAAACATGATGTATTTCAGCACAATGAGTCATCCTGATGGCATGTCAGATCCAACATATTCCAAATCAAAGTTCCTTAAATCATGATGATTGAAATCTCTATTATAAAGAGCTTCCACTGCTCAGATTATTTGTATTTTCTATTGCTTCTGTTAAGTTAAACTGGGTATTTTACAGTCTGCCTTTCTTAACTCAGTTTTCTTTCACTTTAAGTCAACACACAAGAGAAAACAGAGATGTGCAAAATCTCAGAGGCAAAATGGATAACAAAACAACATTTTTTACTTGTACCTTTGGCCATGTTTGAAAATACACATCCAGAGGCTTAAAGTACATTTCATTCCAACAGTAATTGCATTCCTATACCTCTCTTAATAATCAATATATTCTACTCTTAAAAGCTGAGGCCAGAAAAAGGAAGCTGGATACGTTTTATGAGTGAATATTGTAGTGCAAACTTTGGACAAAAATCTCATTATTGAATCATGTCAAGAATTCCTGGAATAAAGTCTCATTTTTTCTTGCTCCAAGAAGGCAGAGCTAAAGAGCAAACATATATTTCTACTGCTGCATAGTAAGAAAGAGCAATAAATAATTTTTTTTTTAAAGAAAGAAGTTGTATTCTCTTTCCAGTTTTGTTACCTGAAGAAAAATTCCTAAGCTTTTTATGATTTTTTTCCATGCCAGAATATTTGGATATCAATTTAGTAAAAGAATTACTTACTATCATTTTCTGCTTGTTCATACGAGGGATCATATGAATTGTTTTATTCCTTCTTTACAAACCACTATGGTTAAAAAATGCAGGAGATGTGCTGTTTATGGGAGATGATAAATTTTCTCAGATACAAGAGTTCTGTTGAAGTCTGGATAATTCATCCAGTTTGGTGATTAGTCTTTTTGCTGAAGTAGCTTAGGAGGGCCTCTGTTTGATGTCAGTGTCTTCCCTTGCTTCTTTGAGAAGGAAATTCTGACCTAGTTGTGGAAAAGTTTAGAAAAAAGGTGCTTGAAGGGTAACATACTTTATTAGCTGCTTTTCCACTGCTGAACATTACTACCCTTAATCCTAATAGAAGTTATATACACACTTTAGCAGACAAGTGGGTCACCCTGCTGAGTGGATTTCAGGCTCTTCAGAAAGTGATGCAACAGCAGAACCGTTGCATTAACCAAAATATCTGCCAATGATCATAATAACTCCTGGCACTGAGTAGAAAGGGCAGGAATCCTGGCAACATCTCTGTTTTCTCTGCTTCTTCAGTAGATTGTCTTTTCCCAAGACACTTCTTTACAGTGAGAGGAACCTCCTGTCCACGGCCAGACTTCAACTAAATATTAATTGGGAACTTAATGAAAAATACAACAGTGAGTCTGTGAACCCTCTAATTTAAAATCCTGCTGTATGTGTGCAGAAGGTGGAAGGTAAAGGCAAGTATAAAGAAGGACAATGAATGTTGAATGTGAGATTATTTTTTGCAAAATATGTTTCTGAGCAGGTATGAGAACCCATTGACATACAAGCTGACAAACACTGCTGAAATTCCCACTATAGGGTGTCATTTTCTGTATAGGTTATGAATATAAATAAGGCAACCTATACAGAAACCTCACTTTCCCATATATAGGTGGACAAACCTGGTAGCTATTATCTTTATCCCCAAAATTTTGTGCATAATTAGTTAAAATCCAAGCCTTCCAGAATAGTAAACCATCTACAAAATTTCAATAGATAAAAATACTTTTTCAGTAAACCAGTATATTGTTGAGTAGAAATGCTGGCAGAAATAAAACATATTTTTCATTATTATCCATTGTATAAGTGACAATATTCCTGTCTGATTTTATTATATGAAAAAATAACCCAGAAAAAAATCCAAAGGCCACAGATTAAAGTGAGACATGTTTAAGTACCTTACACATTGACAAGATGATCAAATAGTATTCATTACAGATATTCACAAAATATATCTGTAAAGGCTATTGGACATATGAATAATTATAACTCTCCTGGAAACAATGCAGTGTTTGATTTATTGTACTTTCTGTATATTTCAATATGTTAGCTGTTTCTGTACATGTAGTTTGTGACTGAAATTTCTGGCAGATCTTTTCTTCTTTGCCTGCAAATGGGGTTTCAGGATATGTTTTCCTTTTCGTTGTACTGCTTGAGTTTTGATTTTTGTGGGGGGCATAAGCATGTTCTCTGAATCATTTTTTAATATTATATTATATTTTTACATGGCTATATTTGCTAGCCAACAGCTATATTTCAGTTTATCACCAGAATTCCTTGCAAATGGAAGCACTTTATAAAACAAGTGAAATCACAATACCCAATCATTCAGAAATATTGGGCTACTTCAAATTTTTATAAGCTCTTAAATTTTGAGGTGATCAGGGTTCTGAGCTTGCATTGCACGGAATAATTTAAAATTATTGGAGCACTTCACATATTTTTAAAACCACTTCAGCTAGGAAATGACGGGGTTCCAGAAATATGTGGCCTATAAGGGTGTAAAATTATCAGAGAGCTTAAGTGCTTCATTGTGAAAGTGATCAAGGTTCCTTGCTTGCACATTGCAAAGCAATTGAAAATTACTGAAGTGCTTCAAGTGGTTCATGTTTTTAGAAGAGTTTTAGTCTCTCCCACTCAAATACTCTTTACAATTATGAATGTCTACAATAATTTCGAATGTTGAGTATGCACCTGTTATCCTGATTTTCCTTATTTTGGGTTGTTGGGATTTTTTAGGTCTAAATATTTGTCTTTCAGAGGTCTCTGAGTTAACTAAGTCTTGAAATCCTTTAGTTTCAGATACACAGGAGCTTTGAGGAGCTTAACTGTTCATCAGCTCTTGCTTGTGAAGAAAACAATTTACGGAATAGTTTTAATAATATTTATTGAAAGTTGACACCTGAAGTCATGCCTATATCCTTCATTATTTATAGAATACTTTCCATAGACATCTTATTTAATTTAAAATTTTGTAAGGTGTACACTTTTTGATTTAGATTTAATTAATTTAAAATTATTTAATATTACTTCCAATACTATTGTGTTTTTTTAAAATAACCTTTAAAATATTGGGTTTTTTCTTTGTGTGTCCTTCTTTCTCTTCCATTCCTTTCTGTCTTCAATGCACTTGCTGCACGAACCACTGGTATATCATAATTCATTCTCTCACAGCTCATTCTCAGCACTATGTTTTGGTAGAACTCACAGTGGGTAGAATTTTGAGCTGGATTTATCATCCACACAAGAGAATCATAATAGTTCTATATTTTAAGAAGGGAAGAAAAAAGCCCTATAAAGTGCATCATTCTGCAATGCATTGTTTCTGTACATTGAATTTATGACTGTAAGAAGAAAATCACTTGCGGTATACAGGTATTCTATTGTGTGCGTTTAAAAATTTAATTCAGTCCCTACTGTGCTATTCGTTTTACTTAACTGTTTTCATGAACTTTGCTTATTTCAGGTCTATATTTCCTTACCTTATCTCTATTATGAACTGTTCACTTCAGCCATTTGCCTCTTTCAAAAGTGTAAAGAAAAAAAATCTATGCACCTTGGCTTTTTTTTTTCAGTCTAAGTATAGCTGGGTAGCAAATTATTTAAACTAAAAACTATGTGCTCATTTTTATCTCCATGCTGTACATATGAGCTATATTAGTAATAACTACTGTTTTCCAAAAAATGAAAAGCTTTCTTTAGAGAGGATTTAAAAATCTTTGTACAATAGGATGACATTTTCTTTAACTGGAATAGTACAGTCATAGCCTTAAGATGAAGCAACTAGAAAATACTTGAAATCAATAGATCAGGCTTTTTGACAATCAAAATGGAAATACTACATTGTTTCACATAATACTGCATTCATTTTCATCTTACTGTTTTCACTTTTAAGATATCTAGAGCAGTATAATTCCTAGGAACTGATGTTGCATGCTGATTTGAATTGGCAGTTTTTAAACTACTTATAATGCTTTTTAACATTCCTCTGTAAGAATTTTAAATTCTGATCTGCCAAAAAGTGCTTACAATGTAAGAAAGATTTGGAATTAAAAAATTATCATCTTGTATATGCTATATGCTTTCTGTCATGAATACTGCCCTTTCAACCTTTGTATGAGCCATGGAAAATTAAAATAAATTATTTTTATCTTAGAAAATCACAATAATATTGGTTACAGATATATCCTTGTCAATAGCCACTGTTAAAACAACTTTTTTGCAATTTTTGAAAATGAAATTACTATTACAGTTACAATTGTTGGAATAAAGAAGATAGATATCTATAGAGATTGAAAAGACTGAAATCTGTAAACATTAATATAGAAATTGTTTTCAGTGTTAACATTTATCACAGACTGAATTTTCGGTGTGTTACAATAAATCATGTCTTATTGGGCAAGTGCCTGGCCTCTATTTTTCAAGTTGGTATTTTCAAGTATTAAATGTGATCACAAGGAAAATGATGTTTGTACCTGTAGTTTATTTTAATTAAACTGATTTTAAAAAAGCAATACAAGAAGCCTTAATAGGCAAAAAACCCTCTTCCCTGACATTCCTCTCACAGCTTTTGGTAATAGTAGGGAAGAATTTCTACAAGTTTTGGGAGAGATTTTCAGGGGAAACATTGCCTAAAAATGGATACCGACATTGTACCTTTCTAGTGTACTACTGTTGTCTTTTCATAGCAGGTATATATTGACACAAGAAACTGCTATATGAAAAAAAAAATATTTGGGTTCATTGGGACTGTGTCCTGTGTAACTGCAGTGTTAATACTGCACCATGGGTGGCAGAGGTCAAAGGAATGAGGTGGCTACCAAAGGGGTTCCAAATGGCTGCCCAAGTAATGCAGAAGAAATCCACCAGTACTACTGAGTTCAGATTGGCTGAATTCTCATTGCAGAAGCTGGAAAATAGCTTTGTGTTCTTCCCCTCCCTTAAAAAAAAAAAAATTCTATGTAAGTGTTTACTGCTATCTACCATCAAAGTAAGGATACTTTTCAAGGTAGACTTTTGATCTTGGTGAGGATGACCACTGTCAGGCAGTACTAACCAGCAAAATGAATAGTGCATAATATGGGCCTCAGGCTGTTCCTTAGAACTTACTAATAATTTTGGATGTCTCATAAATTTACTGCTAAAAACAATCTCCATTTCGCACATGTAGGCATGTCTTTATTTAATTTTCATATTCATCTCAAAGGGTTTAGATAGTGTGACCTAATTATTTGTTGCACTTTTGCTGTCCTTCTCTTACACTGATAATTTTAGAACAGCTTGGAGGGTCTAAAACAGTATTTCTATAACAGTATTTCTAGGAAGAAAAAAGGAACTATTTATTAAATACAGTCCACATGACCTGTTTTTGGGAAAGGGGGATAAATAGATTTTCACTCAACTGGCACATATGCTTACCATAGCTGATGTGTATATTGGTTCATGAGAATTTTGTGTACAAATCCTCATAAATTCTTCTGATAGGGGAACCATATGTGTGTTGAGCATTTCCATTTCTGTATTTTAGATTTTGGTTTATTTCTTTCTTATTTTTAATAAAAAAATGGTCACAGGTCTGATTTTTTTTCCCTCAGGTACTTTTCTTATGGCCATTCCTCCATGTTGTAACTGAGGGGCTTTTAACAAGGGGATCAAACTATTTTAGCATTTCACCTTGAGGATGATGAACAGTTATGTATAGAGACAGCCTCCCAGAGAAGAGGAATAAAAAGACATCTTACCACAATTAAAATATTGTTTCCCTTACTTTCTGTAGTAAATTCAATTAATTTGCCAACTGAACACTGTCATGAAAAAACAAGGAGTGAGAAATAGAAGTGTCTGTTAAAAGGGGAGCTTATGACAAAATTAGAGGGTTCAGAAATGTTGATAGCTTTCCCGGTTTACTGAAATCCTAAAACATTTATTTCATGACTAATCACAGATGTCTTCTGGAGCCCTCCCTAGAACGCCAGGCAGTGCTATGTTGACATTACACCTGTGAAATAGTAAAAAAAAAAGCTAACAAAGCACAATGGTTTGGGTATATATTTCCTGTTGTGTTTGATTTTGGATACTGAAGTTAGAGCAAAGCCTTTGACACTGTCTCCTACAGCATACACTTGAAAAGGCTGGCAACCCGCAGCTTGGACCGGGGCACTCTGTGCTGGGTTAGGAACTGGCTGGAGGGCCGGGCCCAGAGAGTGGTGGTGAATGGTGCTGCATCCAGTTGGCGGCCGGTCACTAGTGGTGTCCCCCAGGGATCAGTGTTGGGCTCAATTCTGTCTATTATCTTTATTGATGACTTAGATGAGGGGATTGAGTCCATCATCAGTAAATTTGAAGATCACACTAAGCTGGGGGGTGTGTTGATCAGCTGGAAGGCAGGAACACTCTTCAGAGGGACCTGGACAGGCTGTAGAGTTGGGCTGATTCCAACGGGATGAGGTTCAACAAGGCCAAGTGCCGGGTCCTGCAATTTGGCCACAACAACTTCATGCAGCACTACAGGCTGGGCACAGAGTGGCTGGAGAGCTGCCAGACAGAGAGGGACCTGGGAGTCTGGATTGACAAGAAGCTGAACATGAGCCAGCAGTGTGACCAGGTGGCCAAGAAGGCCAATGGCATCCTGGCCTGGATCAGGAACAGTGTGACCAGCAGGTCCAAGGAAGTGATTCTTCCCCTGTAGTCAGCATTGGTGAGGCCATACCTGGAGTACTGTGTCCAGTTTTGGGCCCCTCAGTTCAGGAAGGATATTGAGGTGCTGGAGCAGGTCCAGAGAAGAGCAACAAGGCTGGTGAAGGGACTGGAGCACAGGCCCTATGAGGAGAGGCTGAGGGAGCTGGGGTTGTTTAACCTGGAGAAGAGGAGGCTCAGGGGAGACCTCATCCCTCTCTCCAACTCCCTGAAAGGAGGTTGTATCCAGGTGGGGGTTGGTCTCTTCTCCCAGGCAACTACCAGCAAGACAAGAGGGCATGGTCTCAAGTTGTGCCAGGGGAGGTTTAGGTTAGATATTAGAAAGAATTTCTTTACAGAGAAGGTAATCAGGCATTGGAATGGGCTGCCCAGGGAGGTGGTGGATTCTCCATCCCTGGAGGTTTTTAAGATGAGACTGGATGTGGCACTTAGTGCCATGGTCTAGCAACCACAGTGGTGGTGGATGAAGGGTAGGACTTGATCTTGGAGGTCCCTTCCAAACCAGCTGATTCTATGATTCTGTGATGATTCTATGATTCTATGAATGCTTTTTTCCACAAATTAATGGGTTTGTTTACTTCTGAACACAACATGTGAGGGAGCAGATGTATTTCCCCAAATATGTTACTATATGCAGCTTCCCAAAGGCTGAATACTGGCTAGTTGTGGTTTTTCAAAAGCAGCCATTCTGACTCCCTGATTAGACAGAAAAATTCACAAAAATTCTTGAAATCTTGATTTTCTCTGAGAAATAAATAGCTGTAATATTTTAACATTGTTAGTCTGAGAGAGAGCATGTATTCAAGTGGGCTAAACTTCTAATAACTTCTAGAATTCCCAAAGAATGGGGAAGCAAATATATAGTCAAGGTTAGAGCCTCTAGTCCAAGTAATAATAAATTTGGTAAAAACTGGATCTGTAACTTCTGAAAATTATGTTGGCTGGTAAGTATTATTGGCTCATAGGTTCTCTTTCTGACTGGTATATAAAATGTTGTAGAGATGGAACTTTTTAATAGAAACTTTCCTTAGAAATACTGCAAGCTGTAGTAACACAGTTCCAATATTCAAAATTCTGTATAAATTTAACTCTATTTACTCAATTGTTATTTTTTTCACTCTTATATATTTTCCAACACATAGTTGTTATTATTATAGCATATTCATGGCAGTGTTTCAGGAAACAAAAAAAATTTTCCCATGAATTTATGTATTAGTCATTTTTCTTAATTCCAAATCTTCATGATTAAAGCATTGTAGAAAATACCTTTTAGAACTGGAAGAAAATGGCAAAATTCTGGACATTAATAAAGTGCTTCTGATTAAACATCTACAAACACACTCGTATTAATCATTATATTTTCTTTTGTAACATTGATATGATTAATAATATATTATATTTTAACTGGATTTGGTATGTTTTTAAAGGAATAAGAGACTTGAATTAAACCAGGAAGGAAATTTGGAGGAATGAAAAAAGTCTATTCATTTTTTTTGTGTTTATCATCTAGGAAAATGCAATTCATATTTGGTGCAAACTTCTCCATGAAAATGCGATTAAAAAAAATAATTTAAGAATAATTTTGTTAAAATAGTATCTCTGTGGAAGGTTATAATTGTGAGATTTAGTAAAGGATGGACCATTTTTCTTCTTACAGAGTGAGCGTGTATACCATAAATTTAGTCCAATAACTAATACTAATAATTTTACTCTTTAAGAAAGTATTAAAAATGTGGTCTGGAAATTTAAAAGTTGTGTTTGGTTAGTTTTTTGGGGGGTTAAGCAGTTAGAGAATATGTTTATTCTTATTGCAAAAGGAAAAGAAATTGGTCTCTTCCAGCTAATGCTATATATAACAAATTATCACAGGAATAAAATGATTGCCCCCTTAAATCAAATAAATCTTATATAACTGGTTGTTTTTCATGGGTTGTTTTTTTTTTGGAGGGGGTTGGGTTACATTTTGGGTTTGAGGTTTTTGGTGGAGTGTTTCTTTTTCTGTTTGTTTGTTTGTTAGTTGGGTTTTTTTTTAAATTTCCTTGGGTTTTTTGTTTTTCCTTTTAAAATTAAGGCAGTTTATTCTTTCCTAAACTTTTGGTAAATGTGATGGGATGTTTGGACTGTAATGAAGAAAACATAAAAGATGAGTTTTATTGCTCTTTCAATCTAACATTGCTTCCTATGAAAATAAGGTTCATGCAGTGGTTCTCAGTCACTTACTCCCACACACACATCCAAATCAATGCAGTGCTGGATAAACTATTGTGAGCTTCATTTGAAGGAGAAGGCCAGAGAAACATCAGGTTTTACCTCCTGTGTGGCAGCACCAGGAACTGGTCAAGCAATATACACACAATTTTTTCCCATGCCACAACACAGCTGTACCATGACAGGGTTCTGTGGACACTGTGAGGATGCCCACCAAAGTGGTGGGGCTATCCTCCGTGTTTGTTTCGTTGTTTTTTTTTTTTCTGTAATCAATTAATTAAGAAAAGTTACACTTTATATCCATGTTACACTTTATATCCATGTAGCTCTTGATGGTTTTCTAGTCTATATGAACGGACAACAGGGTTTGCAGCCCTGCTATGGGAGAGATATTAGTCAACTCATAAATCAGCTGGCTGGGAGGAAACCCATTGGTGTTCATATCAAACTAAATACAGGGAAAGATGTTTTTCTCGTGTCAAAGTCAGGTGAGATTCATGGCTAGTGGGTCTGATGCAACTTGGCCAAATGCCTTCATGAAAGCCCATGTTTTAAAGGACTCTGCTTTAAAGAAAGGACTTTGTGTTATTTCCAGACTGGTTCTGAGGTCTGCTTTCTGCTTTTCAGTCAGCTCAGAGGAAATTTCAACAGCTTGAGTCTGGAGGTGCCAGATCCTGCCTACTGCCATGTGGGAGGAAGGGCAGATGACATGTCAGTTCCCCAATTACTTGGGCCCCTGTCCTGAGAAACGACAGGGTCAGTGGTCAGGCTGGCAACTGTCTGTTTCAAAAGGGCAGCTTTCAAGCTTAACCTTGAAAAGGAGTCTTCTGGGATTTGCATTTCCTCTTTAAAGCCTATGGAATCCCAATTTCAGCTTCCTAAAGATGATCCTTCCCGGCCCAGGAGCCAGTACCTCCAATATGAAGTATTGCAGGGCCCTACCAGTCAGAGACTTCAGTTATTTATTTGTAACTTTTCTATTTACTGCTAAGTGGCTTCTTAGTTTTATTTGAAAAGGAAATTGACTTCTCTCTCTCTTTGTCATTGCCTTGTTAACAAGGAGGAGGAAAAGCTGCCTAATCTCGACATTATGAGAGTTGTTAGAATTGATCCCAAGTGAACTCTGGAGAGCAGAAAGTCAGATCACCTCTTTGTTTTGTTCCAGGGGGTTACCGAAGGGGAATGACAGCCTTCAAGGGACCTATTTTCCACTAGCTGAAAGACTGCATTAAGCAAGCATGTTTAGTGAAGGGTAAAGAGAGTACCAGTGGGAACGAATGCATGCACCACCATAGCAGGCACAGGGCTCAGAGCAGAGGAGGCAGATGTCTGCTGTGCAGAGCTCTCTAAAGAGGCCACGTGGGCCTTTCTGTGTAATTCAGCAATTTGGCATTGCAGACTGAATCCTCTGTGGTATCCTCCGGAGTTCTTGGTAGAGAATGGCTACAGGCAGCTTCTTCTAGCCTTTCCTTACCTACCAGGCAGAAGAAGTACGGCTTGTTAATCCGGCTTGCTCAACACAGGTGTTGGGGAAAGGAGATTTTTGTTATGGTGATTAGGTTTCTCCATCCAAGCTTGTGCAGAAAATGTAATCTGAAAAATTTTGGCATACTGGTTTTTTGGGTGAGTTTTTAACATTTCATTCCTGTTCATTTAAATATGACCAATAAGTATATTCCTTCCAGTATCAGTATATTTGGCAGTATCACAGGAAAACATTTATTGATCTTTATGCTATCTTTTTCCTTTCTGAGATTTGTCCCATGTATATAAACAAAGAATCTTGTTAGACAATGCCACATTTCCATGCCAATGAGAATTTAGCATGCAGAACTAGAGGAGCAGATAATACAATGCAAGGTGCAAAACAGTAATATCAGACTTTTCACAGATACAAGGAGAACTGCAGTAAGGCTAATTTGGGTCAGTGCTATAGACCAAAAAATAATTGAAACTCCTATATTTGTTTCAGAGCAATATGTAATATATTTGTTTCAATACGGTGGTTTCAGAGTGCACTCTCATTAGGTAGAGAAATTTCTTACAAGACTGGGAAAGCTGATCTCATATATTTGGGCTCACAGAAAATTAAAAAAGGTAACTTTTTCCTGTGAGATTTAGTATCCTGATGAGATGTGCCACCAGTGAACCTTGTGCCCTACCTTATTTACCTGCATCCTCTCCAGGTGGATCTGGAGGGAAGGAGCCTTCCTGCAAGGAGACATCCTATGACTCCCAGGAGTCACTGTAGCCTGGATGAAGTTTACTTCTTAAGCCAGACAAGGAAAAACTACCTTCTTTTCTTCAGTGCCTGAAATTCTAGGGGCAATCAGAAGCAAGTGCTATTGGTATTTTGTCTTTACCAGACAATATGCTAGTCATGCTTACAAATGTAGAGCATGTGTTTGGCTTTTCAGCACTACTACCAGCCACATAGGGAGAGTTTTTCTAGGAGACAATAGTAAGACATGCACTCTTTCCCCCTTGTTCTTAGAACTATACTGAGCAGGCCTTTGGCATGGTATTCTCTGACATCTAGAGAAACAGATGGTGTGGAAATACAAAGAGAAAGGTGCAGGAGCCAGTTATTTCTTCAGTGTAGTATTTAGGGACTGCTCCAAAACTTGTTGGTCAACCTGGATTTATTTCTGATTTATTCTGTTTGTTGCATCTTCAAATGGAAACAAAGAGTACTGAGGTTTTTATTCCATAAGATTTTCAAATGACTGCTGAGAGATCCAAGTCTGGCCCAACTGTCACTGATTTATCTCCTTTTTGCTCTGTCCTTGCTTATCAGGGAAATAGTTAAGGGGATGATGCAGGAAACAGGTTTCTGTCTGGTAGAACAAGAGTACTTGATGGTGAGAAGACAAATCTTTTATATAAGAACGTTATTTTCAACCATCTCCAAATTTGGTCTTCATTTTTTTTTCTGTTTTCTTCCATTTCTCTTTTTTTTAATTTTTTTTCCTATTTCAGAGATGATCCAAAATACTTCGGAGACTGGGCAATAGTACGCACTCTGGTTTAGTGTCATTCAGAATTTGTAATAAGAAAGGCAGGTAGTTTACCCTATTCAAGGAGATGTCATGGGAAAGCTATGGTAAGCAGCAGGAAAGAGTTGATAAGATGGTGATTATTTTAAAAAAAGTATAAAATTTTTAAAATTCTAACCATTTGTTACTATTATGATTGTTTATAACTGTTGCTCATAAGCATCAACAACTGTTTAAGCCGTAAGCTGTAGCCAACTTTTCTACCAAATGGTTTAGAATAATTATGTAGCTGCTTAAATAGTTAAAAACTTTTTTTGAAGCAATCAGTAGTGTCTTTTTCAGGTACAGCCTGTATCTACAACAAAGAGAATACTATGAAGGGGAACTTATTCTAAGACAGGATTTTTATCATGTTGGGACATTTCTTACCAGCATTATTTAAAAGCTTTTTAAAAAACTGCTCTCTCACAACTTTGTTCTTTCTGTGCCAGGAAATGTTGCTACATATTTAATACCATATTTTAAATGTTTCATATGTTTATGACATGAAATACATGTACAATATAATCAAGGTTTTTCAAATTCTGCTACACTTATATCACTCCACACAGCAGCCTGAGAGTTTCTGTGAGGAAATGGTTCTGACCACAAATGCTGTAAATTGAGAAATACATTTTATAACTATTTTTTTATAGTTTTCATTTCATTCCATTACAAGACCAAGTCACAATGTGGGTCTGCTGGGAAGAATGCTGCTTCTTTTATTCTCTCTCTTAAATTTATTCTGCTTATTCTGAAGGTTTTGGACCTAACTCTTTGTAAATTTGCTTGAATTTGAGGAAACTATTAAAAAGGGACATAGTGAGGTTCATTCATCATCATAAACTGGATCAATACCACCGCCTACTTCTCATAGAAACCTCCAAATAACACCAATGGTGGTAAATTCACACCACTGAGACAAGATCCAGACAAGAAATCATGAATGAAAGGCTCCTCATTTCTCAAACAGGATTAAGTTTCTGATTTTACTTTCATGGATCTGACATGTACCTCTAGATATAGAATTTTTAGAAATCTAATTCTTCCTGCAGGTGATATAGATTAGAATTTTCTTTTATCTCAAGGTGTTTGGGCATGTATGTGAGCAAAACAATGATTTACTTTTTTTTAGCAATAAATTTTTTGTTGTAGTGTTTATTTGATAGTGAGGATAAAACGAAAATTACCTTATGGAACACTTAATCTGCTTTATGACTTCTAAATTAAAACATTGCAGGTAGTCTTCCCTCATAAAGAGTGATCTGTCCAAAAGTATTTTTTGTTGTTTATTTTTTGTTTATTTATTTGGTTTTGGCTTGGTTTTTTTAGTAAGAACTTTCAGTAAGAAAATAATCTTTTTTTTCATTTGTTCTGACATTTCTCTAGATCATTCATGGGATCTCTAGAGTGTCAATTATTGATCAACAGCTTTATACAGATCTCCTCACCTCTGCTGCTAATGGGTCAACTATTCTGCACTCTAAATAAGTGAATCATAGAACTTAAAACACTCAGGCCTAATGTAAGACAAAGCGACTTTGAGAAAAACCTAAAACTTTTAGTGCAATCCGTAGAGTAGAATGAGGAAAGAATTAAGTTTTTAACAGGGGTTTTGAGTCTGGTTTGTTTTTCATTAGATGATGCTCTAATTACTAATACTTCAGCTGGTGGTTTTCACCATAGTAGCAGGAACAGATTCTTTTAAATCTTCATAAAATAATGTAGCATACTTTACAACACTAACTAACTCTTCTTATAAGTGTCAATGTACTGTGTGGTATAACATAAAGGTTGACTAATGTTTCAATTTCCGTCCTGTTCTCTTTCTGTTGTTGCTTGTTTACTTGGGTTTCATCATATAAATATTTGTGTGCATACTGGTTTATCATGCTGCTCTAAACACATGTGAATCTAATTACCAATGTGTTTAATTTGAATGTAGTGTTACATGGTTTTTAATCATGTTCCAAGTCACTTTTAATGGTTACAAGAAAAGTATTTCTGGAACACATCTCAGACTATAAGGAAGTACTGTTCCCAGAAATAGTTGAGATTATTTAATTTATTAGCAAATGAATGTTGTGCAAATACTTTTGGATTGTATCCCAACGTTAATTAACAGAAAGAAAAGTCAAGAGGTTAAAAATTAAACTTGAATTTTATTAGGTTTTGTGGATTTTTTTAATATGTCTTAGCAAATCATACATCTTCCCCTCCTCAAAAGCACACCCCTAGTATGTATATTGCAAACTTTATTTTGAGATGCATGGAAATTATATTTTGTGTATATTGATTTTTTAGAACCAGTCTGTTAGTAACAGTGTTTTGGTTTATTTTTCAAAAACTTATAAATGTTGGAAAAGTGCCAGTGACGGACTTATAGAAATGCAATGACTTCTACTCTTTGTTGCAGCAGAGATAATGACAATAAAATTTTTCCATAGTACTTTTTCAGTCTATTTTGCATTTGCTGTTGAAGGACTGAAAAATGGTCATCTAATCTACATACTGTTTTGACATCTTTACTATATTTCAGTTAAGATGTAGAATATTTTGGTGCTTACAGTAGTGAGAATTCCTGAAGTGGTAATTTTATCCAGGGCATTCTTGTGGGTCCCTTCCAACGCAGACTGTTCTATGGAATCTCTGTGAAACTGCCATTGAGTGATGTGATACTGAACGAAGGTAGGATCTGTGAAAAAATAAGCCCCTTGGATGCCCGAATAGAGACTTAGGTGTGAAATATATTCTGATAAATGTTTTGTGCTTTTTGTAGTTTGGACTGAAACAGATGTTGAACAATCAGTTATATATTTATAATTGCTAATTATTTTGCTTCCACATAAAAGGAACAGACATAGGAAGTTACTTATTCCCTCTAAAATATTTTTAAATTTATTAAACTATTCTAATATCCTTATCAATTGAAGGAATTCTACTAAAGCAATGAGAAAGTGTGAATCAGTGAATCAAAGAAGAAAAGAAAAGATTAATATCTGGAATAATTGCAGCTAGTAGCAAATGTAAAACTAATTTTGGTTTGTGATGTTATCAGGTTCTTACACGTGATTCCACTGGTATGTCACTTCCATCACAGTGTTCTTAGAGTGCGATTCAACATTGTTATCATTCAGTGTCTCATTGTTTGTTGTGTGGAATTTATTTAGCTGTTCATGCTGCTGTCTGATTTTCTGTGTTTTCTTTCAAGTCATTGCTTCCCTTTTCTTACATGAAGTGGATTTGCAAGTCATTCTTTACCTGTGTAGGCTACAGCTTGGCTGAAATGCTTGATGTTGACATCTTGCTTTTCTTCCTCTGTCAGCTTCCTCTTGTTTCTGCTGGAGTAATACCTGGGAGCTGAAGTTATATTTGAACGTGTAAGCAGGTAAATATGTATTCCACAAATAGACTATGTTATATATTCTTCTAAGATATTCATCCCATACATTATTTTCGTGCTGATTTTTACAATTAGTGATTGTATATGCTTTCCATTTTGCAAAACATTACAATCACTGACTTTTGCTGGAGTCTCAGAACAGTTGCTCTGTGCCAGTTTCCCATTTGACAGAGGCTGGTAGCAAATACTTCACAAGTAGGAGAGATGGAGAGTATGGAGTTGGTTTCTTTCTAGTTCCAGCAGTTAGTCCCCTAGTGTCATCCTGCGTCAGCCTTTGAATCCTATCCAGTGTTTATACTTTTGGATAGTCCCCTTTTGTATAAATTAGTACTTTTTTTAGCCCATTTATTACATCTACCTTAAAAATACTCCGAGGAAGTGATTCTGCCCTTTAAAGACACATTACATTTAAAAAAATTGATTTTGTTTGTTTTAAATCTCATTTCTCCTAGTTTTAATCAGCTGGTTTCTCATTCTTTTAGAGAGTTAATTGCTCCCTATATACTTTCTCTAAACAGGCCTTTCTCATATTTTACCTCAGATTTGTTTCCCCAAATTAAGTTTACTTATATAAAGGATGTTCCTAGATTTTGAGAGTTCTTATTATCTCTCTCTCTCCCCCTTTTCTATTTCTACGTTCTCCTTTCTCCTTCACAAGATTAAATTATAAATATTATTCAATCAATAAGAAACAAAGGGATTCAGTGGCAGTTTTTATAAGGATGCTATAAAGATGCTTTTGGAGTTTTCTGTTGTGGAGAATTTATCTCTGACGTAATGTCATTTCTAGCTTAAACTGGACACTATATCCTTCTTCAGTGAATTATCTCTGGCCATTACCACATTCTCTCTCCATAGACTGCTTGTCAGGTCAGGCATCAAACTCCCTCCAAGATACCTGTGTGTGTAGAACACTTCTGAAGTATTTATTTTGTAGGTGATCTTCTTCCAATTTTATCTACCTCTGCTCTTCAGAGTAGGCAACAGGTCTGATTCTCTTCTCATTCAGCACATGTGAATCTTGAACTGGGGATAACTAGCGCTGCACTTTAGTTCTTTTGTAAAACAAGTGCTAGTGACATATTTGTAAATACTGATGATCAACATTGGTTTTTAGATTTGCTGTTATGGATATCCAACCTTTTGCTTGTGAGTTAGATGCAGACCTTGGTATCTAAAGGAAGAGAGCTGTGTTTAAATGTCTAAGATTTACTGAAAGCTGTGATTTACATCACCTAAACATCTGGCCTGAAACATGGGTTTGGAGGTTTCTGTAAATAAAAGACATATTGATGACAGCACAATGGTTTTTTTTCCCCCTCCATTAATTGTCATAAATATTGATTTTAAATGCATTCACTCTAATGTATTTTTGTGTTACTATTGACATGAAAATGTTACCTGTGATACGTTTGTTTTTCCATATCAGAAACAGTAGTGAGAACAGCGTTATCCTACACTGTTAAAAATATTACTAAGGCTTTTTAAAAAATATACTTCAAATATACAACTTTAAATGCTAGAACAGGATGTAGTATTTTTATAGAGCTGTTCAAAAGCAAGAGTAGCTGTTTGTAATTGTTCACACCAAGGCATTTGGCCTTGCAATATCATTGCTTACCACTGTCATAGAAAACATTAGATATGATTAGCTGCAGGTATCCATGCCAGATGATATCCTGGTAAAGTCCTTTATATATTTTCATCTTATAATTGTATTTGCAAGTTAATGTTTGAAGTGTCAGTCTTTGTAAAATTAGCTCATCTTGTTATGATTTAGAGCTTTGATGTGAGTGAAAGGCTTCAATTGCAATGCACAGTCACATCTGAGAGTAAACTGCATAGACAAAGAGCCTTACAAGACTAGTAAATCAAATACTCTGAACTGTCTATGTGGATTACGAGGTACTATTTGCATAACTTTGAAGTATTTATACTGATGAAATTACAATAATTAAAATCATTGCTGTGTCAATTGCTAGATGCCACAAGGCATAGCAATTACTAGCATGCAAATCAGACTTTGTGTAAGCATTTTAAAGAATAATTACCTTATTTGATTCAGATGTGCCTGAAAGGCATTAAGAATCATTTGAGCTATTTTGCCTTCAACAATTTTTAGGTCTCAGATAATATTGTTTTTATTATTGTTGTTGACGATAATACCTTTGTGTGGGTATATGTCTTTATGTTTCTGGTTTAGATTTAAAGTGAATCCTAGTGGTAAAACTTGCTGAAGCAGTTAGGAAGTATTTATTTTATATTAGCTTATTCGCAATCTCTGTCTACAAATTATTTTATTTTGCACAAGAACCAATACAAGCATGCAGACTCTTAGGTTTTTTTGTTACAGCTTGTTAAATGCTGCATTATGGGAGAAATATATAAATTATTTCTTAGGAAAAAATAAATTTTTTTTTCTTTAGATTTCTGTCAGACAACTTGGGTTTCCACAACATATGATTTTGAAATACATATTCTGAAGAAAAACAGACAGTAAAGAGCTGCTCATTCACATCATTACAGTTATATAATGTCTAGGAGAAATGTAGCGCCAATGATAAAATTAATTCAAGTTTACCCAAATTTCAGAGACATTTCTTCTCACAAATTCTGCATGGTGAAGGTGTACTCTGCTGTGAACAGTAGTTGACGTTAGACAGACACACATGGCTGAGAGTGAAATAGGGTCTCTTTCTGCAAAAACGGCCATAGCTGCAGTGCAAAGTCGCTCAAGAAGCACTGCCAAATCACTCAGGGGATTTGAGTTTCCCTAGAAAAGGCCCTGCCTAACAGTGCATATCCCCAAATACAGGATACTCCCTGATATATAAAGTTTTGAATATGAAAATCAGGAAGGAATTATGTAGTCCTCTCTCCTGGCTTTGTTTTACAAGTAACTCCATTTCCCATGTACAGTGCAGTACTTGTTGCTGCTAAAACACCCAATTGCTTAGGTAACAGTAGCTAAGAATTTGTCATGTGTGCAGATGCATAGGAGAGGATGGACTGTTGTTTTATAACTTTTATCCTGAATTTTTCAAGGCTTAGGTGGACCAAACATTTCAAGGAATTTATTCTATGGGTAAGAATCAGGGGGAAGGCCAAGAAGACCAACATCCTGGTGGGAGTCTGTTATAGACCACACAACCTGGATGAAGAGGTAGATGAATTATTCTATAAACAGTTGGCAGATGTTTCAAGATCAACAACCGTTGTTCTTGTGGGAGACTTTAACCTTCCAGATGCCTGCTGGGAACTCGACACAGCGGAGAAGAGGTGATCTAGGAGGTTCTCGGAGTGTATGGAGGATAGCTTCTGGTCACAGCTAGTGAGTGAGCCTACAAGGTTTGGGGTCCTGCTGGACCTGCTATTTACAAACAGAGAAAGGCCAGTGGGAGATGTGGCGGTCAGAGGTCATCTAGGGTCCAGTGACCATGAAATGATGGAATTTTCAATACTCAGTGAAGCAAGGAGGGGCACCAACAAAAACACTACCTTGGACTTCCAGAGGGCAGACTTCAGCCTATTCAGGATGCTGATTTCGAGACTACCTTGGAAAACAGCCCTAAAAAACAAAGGGGTCCAGGAAGGATGGACATACTTCAAGAAAGAAATCTTGAAGACACAGGAGCAGGTTGTCGAAAGACACATGTCGAAAGACAAGCCAGTGGGGAAAATGACTGGCCTGGCTGGGCAGGGAGTTTTTGCCAGAAGTCAGAGAAAAAAAGAGGGTTTATCGCTTTTGGAAAAAGGATGTCATTAAGTCATGCAGAAAGAAAATTAGAAAGGCAAAAGAGCAATTTGAACTTAATCTGACCACTTCAGTAGAGGATAATAAAAAGTGTTTTTATAAAGATATCAATAGCAAAAGGAGGAGCAAGGAAAACCTCCATTCTTGATTGGACATGGAGGGAATATAACTACTAAAGATGAGGAAAAGGTTGAGGTACTTAACACCTTCTTTACCTCAGTTTTGAAGAATAAGACAGGTTGTCCTGAGCTAGCAGACAGGGATGGAGAGCCGAATAGCCCCCTTATAATCCAGGAGGAAGAAGTTAGGGACCTGTTGAGTCACTTAGATGCTCACAGGTCTATGAGACCAGATGGAATCCATCCTAGGGTGATGAGGGAGCTGGCGGAAGAGCTCTCCATCATTACCGTCATTCCTGGTTCTCCGTGGAGATCCCATATGACTGGAAGTTGGCCAACGTGACACCTATCCACAAGAAGGGTTGGAAGAAGGATCTGGGAAACTACAGACTGGTCAACCTGACCTCGGTGCCTGGTAAGGTTATGGAAGAATCTTCCTTGGCTACTCCACCTCTGTCTTTGTGTGGCAGTTTATTTGGTTATTTTCCCCCTTCCTTGTCTTGTAAAGTTTCAAGTGTGCTCCTCATCACTTTGTTGCCAGTAAAATATACACTGTCCTCTCACCTGAGATGTTTGTGACCCCTATGAACCTCCAGAACCATGTGAACTTTTCGGAGGCACTAACTTCAGAGCTCAGCTTTTTTAGTGACAGAAGAAGATAAGCCTCTGCATTCTGATGGTCCTTACCTCTGTAAATGCAAATGAAGGTCCTGACCATCTGCAGGACACGTTTCTGGGGACCTTGTACCTTCTTGTCTGACGTGCAAAGGGCAGGCTGGGAGATTGTATGTTCTGTTGTTGGAGATACCCAAAAGATGAATATATTCCTCCTCACAAAGGTAAGCAGATGTGGATTTTGTAGACAGTTCGAGAATACGTATTTAAGTCTTACCATTGCATGTTGTATTTCGTATTCTATTGTATTATTCTTTCATGTATTATCTCTTATTTCTCATGTATGTAAACCCCGTTTTCCTATTGGTCATTATTTAATACATTGCAGCAGTTATCCATATATGGTTATGTTTTCCCTTCATGGTCATAATTTACATGCTCTGCCTTAACTCCTCCTTTTGTTCCAGCACCTTCCCTACCCTATGACATATAAGGTGGAAACCATTTTATATTGATGCCTCTTTGCTTGCTTTTAACCTGTTCTTTTACTTTTCACCATAATAAAGCCATCTCGCCACTCTCACCTATGAAGTTGCAGACCTGCTTATTCCTAGCACACGCTGCATTCTCTTGGTAGCAACCTGACTCTATGGCTTGGCTGACTGACAGTAAAAGCACCTATC